>NC_139547.1:48276318-48751318 GCF_965153285.1 Podarcis tiliguerta
GCCCCTGCGAGGAATTGGCATTCTCAGGCAAGCCATAGACAAGATGCAGATGAACACCAACCAGCTGACCTCAATACATGCAGATCTTTGCCAGGTAAGGGAATCCGGAAGGCTAACAGGCTGAGTGCCTTTGCTTCAAGGGTGCTCACAGTGCAGGAAGCTTCATCAAAACATCCTCACGATCCCTTCCAGCCATGTATATTCCAGTGAATAGCTTGAAACAAAAGTAAAGGCTCATCAAGTATGTCTGCTGCTTGCTGTGCTGCTGCAGAACTTCTGAGTCATGGCGACCTTTCCGGCAGCACTGCAGAGTTCCTTGCAAAGCTAGATGTTCACAGTGGGCAGTTGGTCAACAGTGACATGGCATCTCCCAGTTTAGCTTTTGACTCAACCCCGGGAATAGATGAAGTTGCTTATAGCAATGAAGTCTTCCAGATACCTTGTGCCGACAGTAGCCTTGCGACTCCAGGTAGCTGTGTGAATTGGCATCAAGTCACTTCAATAGACAGAGAAGCTTATTCCATTTCTCTTTCAGTCTGGCTCCAGAGATGAGACAAGCTGTAGTAAGAGGATCTGTAATGCCATGCTTTAAACAAAAATAAAGCCTAACCAGAAAAGTACCAAATAGAAACAAACGACGCTTAACGCACCTTTGTATAACATGCATAACCTTCAATGGTTCAGTGTGCAACAGTTAACATGTTTTAGCATGAATAATAGTGGGACTCGCAGGCTTATAAAGTGGGAAGGCAGTCAAAAGTTCTGCTACACCTACATTAACCCAGTTTTTTGAAAGAGTTATTCAAACATCCTGATGAAGCCATTTGCATGTTTTGTAAATGCAGTTGTGACCACCCCCTAATCCAGTCATGGCCAAACTTGGCCCTCCAGCTGTTTTGGGACTACAACTCCCATCATCCCTGGCTATCAGGACCAGTGGTCAGGGATGATGGGAATTGTAGTCCCAAAACAGCTGGAGGGCCAAGTTTGGCCATCACTGCCTTAATCTCACTCTCTCGAGACTGCCAATGTAGTGGTCCATATTTCTCAGGAGTCCAAATTATTAGGGTTATTTCACTTCAGGGAGGAAACAGGGCTGAGACTCCCAGCATCTCGTTCTTTCATATGGTTTCATAATGTAATTCTGTTAGCATTTTGCCATGACTTGTGATTAAAGCTCTGTTCTTAAAGCAGGAAAGATTGGATTTGAACAAAGGCAGCGAGAGAAAGCGGCTGGTTGGTTTGATTATTTTTTTTTGGTAACTCTGGTCTGTTTTGTTTCAGCTCTGTTTGTTAGCAAAATGCTTTAAACCTGCCCTTCCGTATCTAGATGTGGACATGATGGATATTTGTAAGGAGAATGGGGCTTACGATGCAAAGCACTTTCTATGTTACTACTACTATGGTGGAATGATATACACTGGGCTGAAGAACTTTGAAAGAGCACTGTACTTCTATGAGCAGGTAACTTCCCCCGCCTCACCCGTGTGTTGAAGGAGAGCTCTCTGTGCCTCAGGAGGTGTAAACTTCAGGCTGTAACAGCTCTGTTGATAAGCGCATCAGAAGCTACTAGATTTCCCCAGTCATTTCTGGTTGCAGCAAAAGCCTACAAATAATGAAAAAGAAGACTTCCTCCACTTACAAAACCTATCCTCACCTGGAGACAATTCTTAGCACCCATAACAGTATAGGCCATTAGCAAATCTGTGCTGTGATTCAGCATAGTTCAGGAACAAAGGAAAAAACATGTCTGCTTCCCTTCGTGTCCAGCAAAAGCAACATACAACGGAAGTTCCCAGCAGACTGTGCTGGACGTAAACAGGCATGTGATACACAACAGTCATGCCTGACCCTTTTAAGGTGGAATGGAACTATATCCTAACAGTGTTCCCTTTAACTGACGTTTCTGCCTAACAAATGGATTGATATACAATATTGGGGGGGGACCTATTTCAGCCTGAGGGCACATCCCCTTCTGAGTGACCTTGCGAGGGCCACAGGTCAGTGGTGGGTGGAGGCAGAGGCATAAGTGGGCAGAAGAATGGATGTAAATGTTACCTTGGGTGCAATAGGCTTGTTTCTGCGCGCGCACACACCCCTCTCTCCTCCATCCAGTCAAGCAAGAGGCCTGATCAGAGTTCAGGGAACGTATCCCAGCTGGGCAAAATCGCCCAGGGTGCAAAACAGGGACATGGTCCAGGGGAGAGTGCCAAAGGCCAGATGGAGAGGCTTGGGGGCTGCATTTGTCCCCTGCAGCCGAGGTTCCCCACCCCTGGTATACAGCTATAAAAGAGAAGGAACAAAAGGAAGTGACCAAGCCGTTCCCATATATACCATTCCTTGTTTATTCCTAGAAAATAATGACTGGGAACCCAAGAGCAAGCATTGATTTAGGATTGTGGTTTGTTTGGAAGGAAACAGAAGGTCGTTTCTCTACTGGAGCACACAAGGAGCAACAGGGGAGAGCTTTTGCTGCATGTGCACAGGATAATCTGCTTGACCATGGCTCACGGATTAGGGCTGCAAATACAGCCTCTCTCTGTGTATTTGTTTGTTTCTGGTGATTTTCATTTGCTCCCTTAATTTTTTTTTCTTTTACAGGCTATAACAACTCCTGCCATGGCAGTCAGTCATATTATGTTGGAATCCTATAAAAAGTATATCCTAGTTTCATTGATACTACTTGGCAAAGTGCAGCAACTGCCAAAGTATACCTCCCAGATAGTGGGTAGGTTCGTTAAGGTAAGACTCCAGAAATCCTGTACTGGCGCATTATTTATTTTTTTAAGGCAAAACTGTGATGGAGGAGGAGGAGAACTTTAATTACAGTAGTTCTTGGGCCATAGCAGTGGGAAAAAGTGGGAAAAAAATAAAGCAGAAAACGGAATTTACAGGAACAACCATCAAAATCAAAACTTGCTATTTAAAATTGAGCATTAGTAAAAGTAATAATTAGGGACGCGGGTGGCGCTGTGGGTAAAACCTCAGCGCCTAGGGCTTGCCGATCGCATGGTCGGCGGTTCGGATCCCCGCAGCGGGGTGAGCTCCCGTCGTTCGGTCCCAGCTCCTGCCCACCTAGCAGTTTGAAAGCAAGTAGATAAATAGGTACCGCTTTATAGCGGGAAGGTAAACGGCGTTTCCGTGTGCTGCGCTGGTGCTGGCTCACCAGATGCAGCTTCGTCACGCTGGCCACGTGACCCGGAAGTGTCTCCGGACAGCGCTGGCCTCCGGCCTCTTAAGTGAGATGGGCGCACAACCCTAGAGTTGGACACGACTGGCCCGTACGGGCAGGGGTACCTTTACCTTTACTTTACCTAAAAGTAATAATTGGAATTAATAAAACGAATGGGCAAAGCTGTGCAGTCGGAGTTGTCTGTTTTCTCTCCTGCTTTTAGGAAAAAACAAAAGAACAGAAGATTTTTGGGAATAGCAGACTCATTCCAGGTTATAAGGATAAGAGGTGTTGCTCAGTGGTGGTCCTTTGCAGTCCACGCCCTCTATTCAGTCCCTGGCATCCCCAGCTAACAATGATTTTGGGTAGCAGAGGTGGGGAAATCATGGGGCCTTGGAGAGCTGCTTCCAGCCAGAGCAGGCAGTACTGGACTAAATAGACCAATGCTTTGTGTTGGGATAAGACAACTCTTGAGACCACTAGCTCCTGATGGGGGTCCTCATTGGTGTTTTGAGTTGCCCTTCTCTGCATTTGAAAAAGTCTTATTTTGCTTTCTCATCACAGCCACTTAGCAACGCCTACCATGAATTAGCGCAAGTGTATGCAACCAATAAGCCCTCGGAGCTACGGAATCTGGTGAATAAGCACAGCGAGACCTTCACCAGGGATAATAATATGGGTTTGGTGAAGCAGTGCTTGTCATCTCTCTATAAAAAGAACATTCAGAGGCTAACTAAGGTGAGGCATCCGTTCTGCTGTATTCTTATGAGTCCTTGGGAATGTTATGCAGGTGTGTCTTAGCTGAAGGTCTTTTGCCACCTGGCAAAATTGCTTGTCTGGTTCTCGTGGGTGCTTTCGTAAAGTCTAAAATGTTACCTGCCGACAGCATCACACACCTGGCTTCTGATTATCCTGGCTTCTGCCCTTTTGCAGGCTTTCAGGGGTGGTCCTAGGTGTGCTTTACAGGATGCTAGTTCCCCATGGGAGTTGGTCAGAGTTTGCAGAAATCTCTAATGAATCTGCTCTGCTTCTGGATTTCAGACATTTTTAACGCTGTCGTTACAAGACATGGCAAGTAGAGTGCAGCTATCGGGGCCTCAGGAAGCAGAAAAATATGTCCTTCATATGGTAAGGAATGTTGCTTTTTGAACGAAATGTCAAGTCGGATTTATTTGAACGTCCCTTTTCTGCATATATTGTTTTCAGTAGTGATCAGGTTAATTGCAAACAATTGAAACTAGAGATCATATGGAATGTGCGCAACTTGCGGACCCAACATATAGAATAAGAGAACAAGAAGAACTTATGTTTAAAGAAAATTGGAAAATGTTTATTGAATATATGGAGGAGAATTGTGCTTATTTGAAAACGTGGGCAGCATTAAGATAAATTCAACAGTGTCAATAAGTTTTGAGGGGTGTAATAATGGAATACTGAATGTTTTAGTTTTATCTAAATTATGCAGGGATTTATGTTATGCAAAATGAACCATGGAAAGAGAGGAAGGGAAGTCGCTGATATTTTAAGATTGTTTAAATGAATATTCTAAAATGTGAAACAGAAAATTAAAAAAAATTATTGGGGGAAAAAGAAACTAGAGGTCATTGCAAGTAGCCAACATTAACCAGTACAATAGGATGATAATGAATATTCCTAACAACTTAATTTACCAGGATAGGCAAGGTTGTTATGATATTATTATCATAGCACAAATCAAAATGTATTGATCTTCATGTCAAAACAAGGGTGTTTTTTAAATTTTAAAATTATTATTATTATTATTAGGAGACCACACATTCCTGGTCATGAGATGGGGAGCACTGCCTTTCTTGGAGGTTTTGCTGTCAGTTAAGATGCGGGAAATGCAGGCAGTTGGAGGGTCTTCTGGGTGGGATGGCAGAGGCAAGATGAAACAGGAACAGCGCCCAAATCATAAAACACTAAAATCTTGTTATTTCAGATAGAAGATGGCGAAATCTTTGCAAGTATTAACCAGAAGGATGGTATGGTATGTTTCCATGACAACCCTGAAAAGTACAACAATCCAGCTATGCTTCACAATATCGATCAGGAGGTAAATAACCCTTCATTTTCACCTCGGTTATGGTTGCCATGAGCAGCAGAACGAGTCAGTAGAACAGCAAGCTCTGTGGCACATTATGCATTCCCTATTAATTCTTTAAAAAAAACCAAGCATGCAAATACCTAGTACAACCCAGAGCCGGTTCTAGTGACTGCTGTGCCAGCTTTCGAATTTTCTGGGAGGTGTTCTGATTTAACTCACAGGAGATAATTGAAAATCATTCCCGCCCGCCCTCCTGCCAGGAAGTCTGAAGCAGCATAGTTCATTCTGTCCCCACCTTCCTCTTTCTCCTGTATGGACAGAGCCCACCCCCCAGAATCTTCCAGCCTCACAATTAAAGCCCTTGGGATGAATTCAGGCAGTGAATTTATGGAAAGCAAGCACTTAAACTGATGCTGCTTATGAAGTTGAAAGGCAAGATTCTGGATATAAGAGAGAGTGAGAGCTGATTTAAACGGCACTGCTGGAAAATCTCTGGGTGTTTACTCTCAGATAAGTCGCCCTGAGTTTCATAGGCCTTGCTTCCAGGTGTGTGCTCATAAGATGGCAGTCCTCTGAGCTGGGAATCCATCATTGAGCCAAGTGCAAAATAGTGGCTGGGGTCCTGGTGCAGATTGCTGCAGTTAAACAATTGGGCATCAAGGAAGCCTCCTGCCAGCCAGGAACCTTTCAACAGATCCCCTTCCACCTTCTGTCTGTTCCTGCCATAGAAACATCAGAGGGATAAGATCAATGAATGTTAGAATGACATCAGATTGAATGTAAAAGGTTATTAGTAAAAAGTTTAAAAATTAAAAGATCTAATATTTTAAGATACAAGAAGATTAAGCCATATTAGGATATTCAAATTAAGATAAAAATTTAATTAAGACAGAGGGAAGGGATTTGTTGTTTGATTGTATAATTTGGAATACAGGGAAGGGAGGTCTGGGGAAGTCGGAGAAATAAGTTAATGCAAGGAACATTATGAAGATAAAACTGTTTTTATTTTTGTCTTTTTCCTTTGATACTTTTTGTCGTTTTGTGTTTGTGTAATTATGTATTTTTTCTGTTTTGGTTGTTGTTCATTTTATGTTGTTTCATCTTTTATGTAAAACTCAATAAAATATTTACGGGGGGAAAAATAGAAACATCAGAGGGGATGGGCCAAATTCCTTCCTTTTCCTTGGTCGCTGCATTTCAGAATTGATTGTGGCTTTGGGCAGCGGTAACTTCCTGATGGTTACCTTGACTGGCCCAGTGAAAATGCATTCAATGTTCTCTTCTTCCTTGCTGCCCTGCCCCGGATGCCTGGGTTCTTAGCAACAAACGCGTATTTGTAACGATACCCAAATCTGTAAAGCAGCAGTCTTGAAGTGAATGGCAAGGGAGAGGATAAAGAGTTCAAAGTGGTTACTGGGATGGATTCCAAGATTCTGGCAAGCAGGTTATATATGTGGTGCCTGGGAATTCTGACACACGTCTGACCATAGGGCTTCAATGTGGATGCTGAAGCTAACAAACTGTGACTGTCCTGTGTAATCTGACTCTCCCCAGATGCTGAAATGTATAGAGCTTGATGAGAGACTGAAAGCCATGGATCAGGAGATCACTGTGAACCCTCAGTTTGTGCAGAAGGTAAGTGGCAGGACTCAGCTCTGTTTGGCCTTTTTCATAGAATTGTAGACTTGAAAGAGGCGCTGAGGACCAACTAGTCCAGCCCTCTGCAATGCGGGAATATGCAGTTGCCCCATATGGGGATTGAACCTGCAACCTTGGCAATATGAGCACCACGCTCTAACCAACTGAGCTATGTGCGTGGAAGTCAAACGTTAAGCATGCATGGAAGCAAGCACCCTTTTTTGAACAGAAAGCACAGTGCATTGCTGCTTATCCAGTGGGGTGCGCCATTTCCACACACCCCTCCTCTCACCACCTTACAGATTAGTCCCAGCCGTGCTGTTTCCTATTTTGCTGGATTCACAAGGACACGTTTCTCTTTGTCACCCCCAAATTACAGCTCTTTTTTACCTGACTGAAATATAAGCCAAGAAATGGCTTCAGAGTACTGTATTTTTTGCTCTATAGGACGCACTTTTTCCCCTTCAAGAATGAAGGGGAAATGTGTGTGCGTCCTATGGAGTGAAGATGCCATAGCCCCGCGACCCTCTCCCGGCTGGAGAGGTTACGTGTGGCTATGTCAGGAGCCTCTTTAGCCGCGCGCCACCTCTTCAGCTGGGAGAGCGTGTGCGGGGCTAAAGAAGCCATAGCTCCGCGACCCTCTCCCAGCTGGAGAAGTGACGTGCGACTATGGCAGCAGCCTCTCCACTGCGCCTTTCCGCTGCTCCCTGACCTGCTCTTTGGGGCTGGTGGTGGGCTTCCCCCCGCCAGCCCCAAAGAGCAGGTCAAAAGGAACCTGAAGCCTGGATAGCAAGAGTGGTCGGTGTGCACCGACCCCTCTCGCTCTCCAGGCTTCCAAGGTAGCCGCCTGAACGCACCTTAAACGGCACCTTGTTTTAGAGCGGGAAAACAAGAGGGGGAAAGTTCTCCCCCTCTCTGCGCAGCGCCTCCTGCCGCTTCGCTGAAGGGGCGTTGGGCAGAGAGGGGGAGAATTTTTTTTCTTGTTCTCCCCCCTCTAAAACAAGGTGCATCCTATTGTCCGGTGCATCCTATGGTGCGAAAAATATGGTAATTTCCAACGTTTAGAAAAATCACATGGGGAAGAGGGAAAGAGGCGTTGATTGTTAAACTACTCTGGGAATTGTAGCTCTCTGAGGGGAACAGGAGTCTCCTAACAACTCTCAGCATCTCTCAGCTACAGCACTCAGGATCTTCGGGGGAAGCTGTGGCTGTTTAATGTTTTATCATAGTGCTTTAAATGTATGGTGCGAATGTGGCCTGTCCTTTTTCTTATTGCCTGTGTTTTGGAAGTAGGTACTAACAACTTTTCCCTTTCCTTGACAGAGTATGGGCTCCCAGGAAGACGAATCAGGAAGCAAACCATCCAGTTATTCTTGAAAATCACATTTTACTTGCTACTCTGTCATAGAGCAACAAAAAACCAGAAAAAAACTAAAGAGAACCACCTTTAGGATCAGAGTGTTAAAAAACAAAAGAACTGTTTCACCTGGACATTGAGCAAAATTAAAATGATGTCTTCTCAGTACTGTGTGATTCCCCAAATATTCTCTGCAAGGAAAGGAAAAATCTTATTCTGTTGTGGATTTATCTTGAGGTTAACATCGTTATTGCATTAAATAATTTACTTTTTGTTTTACATGGCTTTGTTTTCATAATGGCCCTTCTTTTCCTCCATGAGACATTCAAGAAGTTTTATGTTGCTTCTTCAGGGAACAAGACAGGGCTAGTTGGTCTAAAAGCATTTTTATTTTTTTTGCCTCATTTGTTTGAAATACAACCTTTCTGAATGAACTTTGTATATAAGCAGGATAGCTTATTATTAAGGGAGGGGGAATGGTTTATTCTCTCCCCTCCCCCCCCCCCGCGCGCGCCTAATTAAACTGGTACATACCTTTACTTGGTGGTAGCTATTACTAGATTAAAGACTCTTCAAATCTGACTGGCAAGGGATGAATGGAGAATATTCTCCCAGATTGTACCTGCCTGTCCCAATTCTAAAGCAGAGAAGCTGGCCTCGTGCTTTTTGATAAGGGAGCCTGTGAACTGCCCACCATGAACAGAAACGTCTGCCTGGCTAGCAGCCACTGGCTCCACCTGCTGCTTCCCCTTCTCAGCCTCTCAGCTGGGCTTCTCCCATCACGACCACTTGCTTATTCCAGCCCTACCTGGCTTGATCAAAAGGTAGAGAGGAGGTGCTGTTGTGGTCCTGCAGCACCCAGTACATTCTAGGGCATCTCTCTTAAATGATGTACTGTACAGGAGTGCAAAACGATCCCGCCATCCTTAAGAACAAGGATCTGTCTTAAAGCCACACATTCGAAATCAGTCCAGCCAATGGAATTTAGTCACCCATGCGTGGTTCAGAATTGATCACTGCGATCCGCTCTGGCATGGAGTGAATCGTTTCCATGGCTGGCTCCACTGTATCCTAATTTATTTCTGTCGCATTGAGAGCATATGTGAGCTCTGGAAAGGGATTTGTGACCACGGGGTGGAAGTTAGTGTTCTTGAGGTCATCTTCAAAAGGGGTTTGTGCCTGTGTCTTTAGATACTTTTGCAAAACCTGAAACGGGATGTAGATGAGTTTTGGAAAGTAGAACATATAAAACACTGGTTTTTATTTGTTTTTGCACTCTTGAGAAGCTCTTGTGGCACTTTATATACCAGAGCTAGGAAACAGGCATGGCATTTTATATTCACAAGCGGTTTTTAATGTGTATGAAAAATACAGGTTGTAGCATATATGTATTTTTAAAGTTTTGCTTGCTCTGAAGTTCTCTTGCACAGTTCTGTTTTTTAAGGTGGCGGGGGATTTAATTCAAGGACTCTGGAAGGAAGCCGTGGTTAATACTTGCTTTGGGGCTTTTAAAAACCGCCATCGTTTTGTAACTTCTGTAAAGTACCTATTGGTTTAAATTTAACACCTGCCTAGTGTGTGGGCCGGTGGTTCTCAAATGATAGGTATAGACCCCCCCCACTCGAAGAAACTTGAAAGATAAATTCAGAGCATTTTGAAGATTGGTGATGTGCATGTGTTTTATCAGGGTTGGGGGCTAAAGACAGAACAAGCTTGAAAACCTAAACAAGACGGCTTGCACAGTGTCACGAGTGGAGATTTAGAATTTTAACCTTAACCCACCCTAGTTAGCGTCATAAGAATGTACCAACACTTGCAGCAATTCGAACTGGAGATGTGGGGTTATCACAGTACTGATATGGGAGCAGCCTAGTTACATCAGGGATGAGTTACATCAGGGATGGGAAGACATGTTTGTTAGTGGCTACCGGGTGCTAAGGCGCTGGAAGAATTCTGCTCTAGGTGAAACCTGATCCGATCCTGCAAGCTCACATGCTGACGCAACAGGACATTCTCAGGACCACTTAAAACAGGTCACTTTGATCAGGGTTTTTCAACCTGGGATCCCCAGCTGTTGAACTACAACTCCCATCATTCCTGGGAATTCCTCCTTAGCCTGGCCTTTGGCACCTGAGATGCGTGCTTTCCTGTGATTGCAATCTGTTTTAGCAATATTTAATTTTGATTTCAGATGGCTGTCACCTGCCCTGGGACTTACTGGCGAAGGGGTGGGTAAGGAATTTAAATGATGATGACGATACTGGCTGATCTGCCTGGGGGATGATGGGAGTTGTGGTCCAACAACATCTGGGAACCCTAGATTTAATGAATGCTAACTTCGTCCTTATCTGTTAGGCGGTCTAGAGGATGTGTGTTAAACTGAAACGCCACACACAGGATCTCATGTCGGGCAAGTGACCTTAACTACGGACCCTTCCTAACCTTTGAACACTTTGCTGTGGCAGGATTCTACAGTTGGAGTAGACCATGTAGATCTGCTCACCCTTGGTGCATGTGCTGTGTTGCCAATGCTGGAAATAAATTTCAGTTCCTATAAGCCACTGCGTGAATTATAGATACTTGGCTACTGAGCCCGACGTAGTGTGACCCTTCCATCTTGCAGGATAGGTCAAATCTTCAATGTAGCCTCTGCTCTGATGTTGAGGCTCAGCTTCAAGCATTACTTTGAATCGCTTGCTTGCAGCCCCTGAAGTCTGCATGCAAGTTGGGGGAAGAATATCTAGTTATTAGACACTTGCATGCAGTTTGCATGTGCAAAGACAGCTTGATAAAGCTGTAGCTCGGGTTCCCCGTGTAAATGATGGCTTTCTAAGCGGAAGCCAGCTTTGGTGATGTCTTCTTTCAAAAGATTCCTGCATTCTCTCATTGAACTCTACGATTCTATGACTCCTGTTGTGTACACACACCTCATGCTGGAGCAAGTTTTGCCGTCCACTTTTCAGCTTCGACCATGACTTATAATTACACATGCAGGATTGATCGCTAGGTTCCCCAACGTTGCCACTGGTTTGCAAGTTGTGGTGAGCATTTGTCCCAGGTTCATTCATTGGCATCTCCAGGTATGGCTAGGAAAAGACTCCCTGCCTCAAGCCTGGGAGAGCTGCTGCCAGTCTGAGCAGACAGCAGCAAGATACAGGATCCCTCTGTCTAAAGTAGATTCCTGCTCCTAAAAAGTTGCTTGCAAAGGAACCATAATTATAACATGCATGCTCATGTATTTAGTGTTGGTGAGGGGAAAAGGAGCGCAGGTCCCCAAGGGCGGCTCCCGATTTGCAAACGATGGTTTGCAGAAACCGTACTGCGTAAGCCATGGTTTGCAGTCAAACTAGCAAAGACTTCCTTTCAGTGGAAAATGCTTCACTAATATTTGTACGGCACTATTAAAATATTCAAAGTGTTCCACGTGCGCTATGTTGTAAACCTCACAACAGTCTTGTAAGGTAGACCAGACACATTCTGGCATTGCAGACTGGGATGGGATGAGACAGAGATTTGGTAATTTCCCTAAGCCTACCTATTGAGCTCATGGCGAAAGTTAGATTCAAAGAGGCTTGCAGCTTGATTCACAACATGAAATTCAGTATTCGCAATTAGCATGAAATTCTTATTAGATCTAAAACACCAACTTTTTTTTAGCTCTTACAATTGTGGGTTGATTGATTTGCTTGTCTTTCCAAAGAAATCTTTCCGAGTTTATTTCCATCCATAATTGTTCCATAGTTTGCGACTGTTGCTCCTGTGCTATGGCAGTTGTCATTATACTTGATATCCCACAGAACAATAACAGAGGTTGAGGTGTATTTCTAAGTTCTCTTTAGGCTATCCAGATGTTAGACTAGTTCCCATCAGCTCCAGCCAAGAACGGCTAAGATTATGGGAGTTGCAGTCCTGCCATACCTGGAGGGGACCAAGTTCCCCTTATTAGAACAGCCTTTTCCAACTAGGAGCTCTCCAGATGTTTTACACAACCTGCGCTGGCTGGGGCTGATGGGATTTGTGACCTGAAACATCTGGAAGGTTGGGAAAAGGCTGCTTTAAGCAACCTTAGACTCTTCTTTAATGACTGGGAGGAAAGGCCTGTGTGATCTATAGCTTAATCTGAAAATCCTTTTGGTTGTGTGATCCTTAATCAAGCGGAAGATTGCTTGCCTCAAAGGCAGCTGCCCTCTGACCTGCAGAGACTCATAAAGGACGAAGCTAAAATCTGCAGCTGTTTTAACAATCTGTACTATGCCATATAAAGCAAAGTTGCAGTGTGCACCTTGCGCAACAGTTTCACCTTCAGTTTACATTAAATTTCCCATTTCCATCCTAGTGTTGTTTTTTTAAAAAACCATTCTGTTGCAGAAGTTTTCCTTTATTACTCAGTGCCGTTGTGAGCTGTCTTATGTGTGCTGTCACAGGATTACTCTGTATAATATGGAGAGATGTGGGGTTTGTTTTGCATGGCTGTGACAGGTCAGTACTGAGGAGCTTCTTTAAAAAACCAAAAGAAACCCTGTATTATTTAGTGACGAATAAAAAAGATCACACACAAGACTTCCAAGTTTTTTTCCAATATGCTATGTAAGGGATGGAGCAACTCTGCTATGAGGAAAGATTGCAGCATTTGGGACTTGTTAGTTCAGAGAACGCGGGTGGCGCTGTGGTCTAAACCACAGAGCCTAGGGCTTGCCAATCAGAAGGTCGGCGGTTCGATCCCATGACGGGGTGAGCTCCTGTTGCTCGGTCCCTGCTCCTGCCCACCTAACAGTTCGAAAGCACGTCAGAGTGCAAGTAGATAAATAGGTACCACTCCGGTGGGAAGGTAAATGGCGTTTCCGTGCGCTGCTCTGGTTCACCAGAAGCGGCTTAGTCATGCTGGCCACATGACCTGGAAGCTGTCTGCGGACAAACGCCAGCTCCTTGGCCAGTAAAGCAAGATGAACGCACAACCCCAGAGTTGTCCGCGAATGGACCTAATGGTCAGGGGTCCCTTTACCTTTGTTCAGAGAAAAGGGTGCAGAAGAGCAATGGAACCCTGCATCCTTCATCAACCACCTTATTGATCTGCATGGAATTCCTTTTTGGATATGGTAAGATCCAGCAGGCTTTTTTGTTCTTATATATGTAGCTGTATCAGATCCTGGGCCAAGTAATGGCACACACCCGCTCTGGGTTTACTCCTTAGCCCTAAAGATGTTCCACAAGGCAGCGGGTACAGATTCTTCCTTGCAGTTTACTCCAAAGCCTTTCTCACAAATGAGTGTAGCCATAAGGCACTGGAGGTTTAGGACCAGAGCAGGGCCATCTTACCCATAAGCGCTAGGGGTGTGGAGCACCGGGCTCTCAGGGGCGCCAGGCTGAGAGTCTGGGGCCCGAGAGTTGAGTCCCGTCGGTCGGAGCACCGCGGTGGGCTCTTCTGCTGCGGGCGGCTCTGCACCATCAGTTCAGGGGCGACTGAGCCAGCGAGATGCTGAAGCGGCCGGCTGGTTCTGCCCTCCTGCATGCCTGGGACTGGGCAACCGGGGAGGGGGGTGCTGAGTGGATCTTTGCACCCCGGCGCCGCATATGCTTAAGGCAGCCCTGGACCAGAGTTTGCCATCTCCCAGATGGGCTACCTTCCCAGGTGGATGAGCCCCACCTGCCCCTCACTTCCCTCTACGTCTTACGTAAAAACCGCCTTCTTGACCGTTGGACCCAATGTTGCTCTTGTACACTCAATCTACCTGTTATGTACTGAGTTGAATAGGATCCAAACTGCAGCAGTCTGATTGGTCCTAGAACAATAGGATTCAGAATGCAGCAGTCTGATTGGTCCTAGAACAATGCAGCAGTATGATTGGTTGGCAGGAACCACCCAATCATGCTCCAGATAGAAGTGAATCCACAACCTGATTGGCTTACAGTAGAATTCTGGAATTAGCCAATCATGTGCAGCCCATTGTGTAAATAATGTATATAAGGCAGATACTTTGAGGGGACTTTCATCCATTCCTCCTCACCACGATGAGCTGAATAAAGAGCATGAAATCACTTTGCGACTCTGAGTATATTTCACTACCAGAGCCTGTCTTTGCATGCAGGACATGTCCCTAACTCACCGGGGGTTTGAGACCCATCGGCTTACCTGTATCTGATATTAACCTGATGCTTTTGTTTCTCAAAAGCCAACATTTGCTCTCAGGCTCCCAGTCACTGTTTGCTTAGGAGAAACAAGGTACGAGATCTGGGAGCAGCTTGGGCCACTTCCCTTTGTTCCTTCCCTGTAATAGTAGGATACCAGGGTTGGGGAGCCTCAGTTGCAGGGGTCAAATGTGGCCTCCAAATCTCTCCACCTGGCCCCCAGAACCCTTCTGCAGGCCACATCCCCGTTTCACAGCCCGGGTGATTTTGTCTATCTGGAAAACAGGGGATTCTGCGAGGTCTAAAGGGAATCCCAGGCAGCTGCATTGTGGACCAAGGGCAGCCCCACGAGGAGAGCACTGCAGTAATCCAGCCTGGAACTCACCAGGGCATGGAGCCCAACTTATTTTATCTATTTTATTTTTTTTAATTTCTATGCCGCCTCATATTTTAAAGAAAAATCTCAAAGCGGTTTACAGCATATTAAAACATAAATAAAACAATTGCATTAAAGGCACAGCACTTTTTCCAATCTGCTTTCAGAAAACATCTCGCCTTTTCAGGTGACTCTGTTGTTCTGCGTTGCTTCTGTCACATGACTGTCACAGGACTCTCTGGCCCGCAACATCTCCCTAAAGGCATGGGGGGGAGCAGAAAGAAGAGCCCGTGACTGAGAGGCACTTGCTCTGATCGCCTTCCCTCTTCCCAGTAGATTTTCAGCCTTCCTGCCTCCATTCTCTTCCTGAGACGGTACGAATCCCAGATTTGTATTGCGGAAATATTACTGCGCTTCCCCCCCTCTTTCATAGATAGACCCGCCCGTTTTCTCCAGGCTGGAGTAGGCGAGGGCGAGATCATTTTCCTATTCTAGGGGGTATCAGTGATGATTAGGAGGCGAATGCCTGGAGGCTAACATGCGAGGTTCTGGAACTGAGTTTTTTGTAGCTGTTTTTTCGACTCTCCACTCTGTATCCTTGTTCTCCGCGGGGCCTTAATGAAGGTGACTAGAGCTCGCTTGCCTCCCCCTTAGAGAGTGGGCCTAATGGTACGTCCCGCCCAGTCAGTGTCAGGCGCTTCGGGCAGGACCAGAAGTTTGGACAGCTGCGCATGCGCATAGAAGGGTGGGCGAAGCAAGGTTTAGAATGCTGTCCCTAGACCCGCGATAGAAGCCGACCTCACTCAGGACTAGGAGCTTGGCTTTGCACCTGCGGAGGGAACAAAGGGGTAAGGTCTTGGGGGAATGCTTGGGAATGTCAGAGTATGGCTAGGGATGGTGGGTTGGGGGTGTTTCTTTGTTGAGCTCAAGTTTCCTGCAGAGAGAAGGAGCGAGCATGTTTAGAACTCAAGGCAAGCAGCATGGGGAGTCCCCACTCCAGAATCTATGCATTTTAAAAACTTCCCTGTGCTGCACTTTTGACTAGACTCGCTTGCATTGGCTTAATATGCTGGTAGAAGCTAACAAGCAGCCAGAAATGATATTCAAACAGGTCGCAGCTCAAACTCAAAATATTCAAACAGATCTGCTCCTGCCTAGCTGCCTAGCTGTCCTCAACACACGAAGGAGGGTTGGGAATAGCTAATGGGTGAGAAGATGGAGGAGCTTTTACAGACCCCAGACAGGGAAGGGCAAGTCTTGGGGGGAAGACTTGCTGGATTGTCAGCTAAGAGGTGCCTGGTGCTATAGCTAGCTAGCTATAATGCCCTTGGACTGCAGTTTTTAGATTACGTATTTAAGCAATGCGGTTTCATTTTGTACTGGGAGGCAGCGTTGCGTACGAGTTGCAGGGTTGGGCATGGACTGGGGAGATGAGGGTTCAAGTCCTTGCTCAGCTGTGTAATTTACAGCTGACCTTAGGACCAGCTCCGGTGTTCCAGCCTACTTCACAGGGTTGTTGTGAAGAGGAAATGGAGGTGGGAGAATCATGAACAGTGGTGCCTTCGGTTACATACGCTTTAGGTTACATACACTTCAGATTACACACTCCACTAAGCCAGAAATAGTGCTTCAGGTTAAGAACTTTGCTTCAGGATGATAACAGAAATCGGGCTCCGGCAGCGCAGCAGCAGCAGGAGGCCCCATTATCTAAAGTGGTGCTTCAGGTTAAGAACAGTTTCAGGTTAAGAACAGACCCCCGGAACGAATTAAGTACTTACCCCAAGGTACCACTGTATACCATCTTGATATAAATTTATGTGAGTTCACCCCACTCCACTATCAAGGAGCTTTGTCTGGTATGTTTTCATTTTGGCAGCTACCTTATTCCTTGTAGAAAGGCAGGATATAAATATTAGAAATAATATATTAAATATAGGGCATACTAGGGGAGGGTTTGCCAGTTTTTCAGGGAGCAGAGTGCGAAAAATGCTGCTCTTTGCTCCTCCAGAAATGCGAGTGGGTTCTTTTTTGAGGCACAGGTTCTGGAAAGACTGTGTCTGAGACCTGTGCCTCTCTCTTGATTCTCCAGGGATTCCTGCCGGGGAGCCGCAATGAACGCCATCGTTGTGCTTTGCCACTTTTGTGAGCTGCACGGGCCTCGCACCCTCTTTTGCACGGAGGTCTTGCACTCGCCTCTTCCGCAAGGGGCGGGCAGCGGAGACAGCCCCGGGCAGAGTGAGCAGGCAGAAGAGGAGGAAGGAGGCATTCAGATGAGCAGCAGGATCCGGTCCCACAGCCCGGCGGAAGGTGCCAGCGCAGACTCCAGCAGCCCAGGGCCAAAGAAGTCCGACATGTGCGAGGCGAGTAGATTTGAGACCGTGAGCTGCTCTTGCACCAGAATGGAAGTGTCAGTATCTTGCCTGTCAGTGGAAGACTCTGTGTCTTCACCTTCAAGCACTGTGGAAATTACTCCCGTGCAAATACTTGGAGGATTTGTTGCTTTGTTGTTGTTTAGTCGATTAGTTGTGTCCGACTCCTCGTGACCCCATGGACCAGAGCACGCCAGGCACTCCTGTCTTCCACTGCCTCCCGCAGTTTGGTCAAACTCATGCTGGTAGCTTCGAGAACACTGTCCAACCATCTCGTCCTCTGTCGTCCCCTTCCTCTTGTGCCCTCCATCTTTCCCAACATCAGGGTCTTTTCCAGGGAGTCTTCTCTTCTCATCAGGTGGCCAAAGTCTTGGAGCCTCAGCTTCAGGATCTGTCCTTCCAGTGAGCACTCAGGGCTGATTTCCTTCAGAATGGAGAGGTTTGATCTTCTTGCAGTCCATGGGACTCTCAAGAGTCTCCTCCAGCACCATAATTCAAAAGCATCCATTCTTCGGCGATCAGCCTTCTTTATGGTCCAGCTCTCACTTCCATACATCACTGCTGGGAAAACCATAGCTTTTAATATACGGACCTTTGTGCAAATACTTGGAGGATTTGTTGCTATTATTTATTAAATTTATTGGTCATTCTTTAACCATAGTAACTCAAAAGTGACTCAGAATGGAGAAACAATCAAACTCGTATTTTGAAACCAGCATTGAAAAACAAAAGCAAAAGACAATTCTGCTTTTAAAAAGCTGGATTATGATAGGGTTGTCATAATAATAGATTTTATTTTGCAAAATCTCCCCCCCCCAAAAAAAGGGTTTTTTTTACCTATTTTTTAGGAAAATCACCAAAAAAATCAACACTTCCAATATGGGCTGTCATATGCCCAGATACTTTTGCCATTTTCTGAAAATTTGACCCGGATGCCATTTTCGACGGATGAATCCTGGCTATGTCCGAGAAATTCTGGATGTATGGCAGCCCTAGATTATAACATCCCACCCACCATAGATAATTGAAAGCTAAAGGCCTGGTGGAAAATAAATGTTTCTGCCTGGTGCCTAAAGATATGCAGTGATGGTGCCAGGAGAGTCTCCCTGGGGAGAGCATTCTACAAGCGGGGAGCCACCACCGAAAAGGCCTGTTCTCGTGTTTCTACCCTCCGGAACTCCTAAGAAGGGGGCATGTGGAAAAGGGCCTCAGATGATGATTGCAGGGTCTGGGTCGGTTCATAAGGGGAGAGATGGTCCTTGCAGTATTGGGGTCCTGAGCCGCATAAGGCTTTATAGGTGAAAAAGCAACACTTTGAATTGGACCCGGAAACTAATTTGCACCCCATAATAAATCCTTTGTGACACAAACAGATTTCTCATGTCCTTATCGTGTCTAGATTAGGAGTGGGGACCTTCCTCAGCTGAAGGGCCGCATTCTCTCACAAATGACTTTCTGGGGGCCACGTGCAAGGCAAAAGTGGATGGAGCTTTGTGCTTGACTCTTGCCTTGTGAACGGTGTGCTATATTCCAGCCACGTAAAAGTTGAGAGGTTTCTTCCTCCACTTCTCTAACCAGGCAAAGGTAAAGCTAAAGGGACCTCTGACCGTAAGGTCCAGTCGCGGACGACTCTGGGGTTGTGGCGCTCATCTCGCTTTATTGGCCGAGGGAGCCGGTGTACAGCTTCCGGGTCATGTGGCCAGCATGACTAAGCCGCTTCTGGCGAACCAGAGCAGCGCACGGAAATGCCGTTTACCTTCCCGCTGGAGCGGTGCCTATTTATCTACTTGCACTTTGATGTGCTTTCAAACTGCTAAGTTGGCAGGAGCTGGGACCAAGCAACGGGAGCTCACCCCATCACGGGGATTCGAACCACGACCTTCTGATCAGCAAGCCCTAGGCTCTGTGGTTTAACCCACAGCGCCACCCGCGTCCCTCTAACCAGGCATGCAAGACCCATTATCGCAGCTCAAGGTTCTTAGGCTCCTTTAATGGGCTGCAGCTATTATGGGAAACCATCCAAGAGGCTCCTCACCACCCCTTACCTAAAGAAGGAAGTACATTTCCCCGTGGTGTTCCTACAGTGTCAGTCTTCAGGGCATCCTTTCCCCGTGGCAGTAGATAAGCAGAACAAAGGAAAAGGAGTCTTCTTACCAGTTAGAAACTTTAATAATACCAGCGAGAGAACAAAGAACACATCTCCTAGAATGGCTGTGCTCCCAATTAAGGATTACACCCCCTTAATCTACGTCACTTCTACGTTTTGTAATCTGAGCTCGTACCCTCTGTGCTTTCTGTTCTGCCACTTTCTGAGTTCTCCGTGACTTTGGAGAAGGGGGTGCGAATGCTGCCCAGAGACTGTGAATCTGTTAACCCTCTCTCTTCCAGTGTCTCTTCTCCTAGCTGTTCCCCATCCAGTATTTCCCAGCTACTGCCTTCTGATCCGTGTCCCTCTGCAAACCGCTGTTCCAAATCTATACTGTCCTCCTGCTCCTGGGAATACTCAGGATCCGGATCAGGAGCAGGGGGAGAGGAAGGCACCCACCATTCCTTCTCAGTGCATCCCTTCTCAGCATGGTCCCTGACATACACTAACTCCGGCTTCTCTTTCCGCCACCAGGGGTGCCGCTCTCTGCCTGCAGGGCACCCGGGCTACGTCAGCCATGACAAAGAGACCTCCATCAAATACGTCAGCCACCAGCACCCAAACCACCCCCAGCTCTTCAGCATCGTGCGCCAGGCCTGCGTCCGCAGCCTCAGCTGTGAGGTGAGCCACATACCATGCAAATAATTGCCAGAAGCATCCTCTGGCTTAACATTCGTGCATTATGTGTATTTTATGTGTATTTTAATGAGCCAAACAGAGTGGAAGATTCTGAGTTATGAGAGTGTATATGAACTTAAAGAGTGCTTAGCTTTTTTAAAAAAAGTTGCTATTTTGTTAAGTTGTTAATATTGTTTTACAGATTATAAATGCCGTATTGATTTGTTAATCATATAATACGACTTTTGTTGTAATGGTGTAAACATATATTATTTTTCAGTTGGTGTTTTATAGATGGTAATTGTCAGATTGGTGATTTGTTCATTATTTTATATGATTTATTCTGTATTTGTGATGTTCTATTCTGGTTTGGACACGGGTGGCGCTGTGGGTTAAACCACAGAGCCTAGGACTTGCTGATCAGAAGGTCCGCAGTTCGAATCCCCACGACGGGGTGATCTCCAGTTGTTCGGTCCCTGCTCCTGCCAACCTAGCAGTTCGAAATCACCTCAAAGTGCAAGTAGATCAATAGGTACCGCTCCAGCGGGAAGGTAAACGGCGTTTCCGTGCGCTGCTCTGGTTTGCCAGAAGCGGCTTAGTCATGCTGGCCACATGACCCAGAAGCTGTACGCCGGCTCCCTCGGCCACAACCCCATAGTCGTCCGCGACTGGACCTAATGGTCAGGTGTCCCTTTACATTTTTTTATTCTGGTTTAGCATGTTGTTATTTATTGTTTGCAAACCGCTTTGGGATTCATTTGAATGAAAGCGGCCTAGAAATACAGTGAATCAAATCAAATCTCCCTCGCTCACTATTTAGGAAAGTGATCAGTGGCCGAGCACCTGTGCGCTGTATGAAAAAATATTTTCTTTTATCTGTCCTAAGTCTTCTTTGGATGTTCTCAAGTTCTAGTGTTATGAGGGAGGAAGGGAAAAATTATGCACCTACTTTCTCCTTGCCATGTATAATTTAAAGAACTTTTATCATGTCGCCTCTTATTTGCCTTTTCTCTGAACTGAAAAGTCCCAAACTCTGCAAGCTCTCTCCCCCACGAACCTGCCTGGTCCTCTTGCCCTGGTTGGTAGCCATCACTGTCTCCTGTGGCAGGGAGTTCCACAGATGAACCGCACTGCATAAACAAGTACCGTATTGGCCCAAATATAAGCCGCACCTGCAAGTAAGCTGCACCTTTAAAATTCGGCAACTTGGGGGAGGTTGGGGCGCCACGAATAGGATGGGCACCGTTGCCTCGCACTCCCGGGCTGTTCTCTGGGGGGAGAGCTGCCAAGGAAAACAAAGAGCTTATTTATGTATGCAACAACAGCGGCAAGAGTCTTGATAGCACAAGGATGGAAGAATGAGGAAACCCCGACAAAAGAACAGTGGCAGGAGAAATGGATGAACTATGCAGAACTGGCTAAATTGACATATAAACTGCGAGATGAGGACAACTGTGACTTCAAAGAAGAATGGGAACTTTTTACAAGTCACTTTAAAAAAAACCCAAAATGAATTGGACTCCTTGGCAGGTTTTGAATAAACATACACAAATTTATTGATTGTTAACATAGTAGATAAGGATTTAGACAATTTTAAAGGCCGACTTTTGGTGTTAAAGAAGGATAGAACTTTCTTTATGTATGCCACAACAGCAGCAAGAATACTTATTGCAAAGTATTGGAAGACACAAGATCTACCCACCTTGGAAAAATGGCAGATGAAGGTGATGGACTATATGGAATTGGCGGAAATGACCGGCAGAATCCGAGACCAGGGAGAAGAGTCGGTGGAAGAAGATTGGAAGAAATTTAAAGACTACTTACAGAAATATTGCAAAATTAATGAATGTTAGAATGATGTTGGATTGAGGTTAAGTGGTTTTTAGTAATAATGTTATGAAGGAATATGTAAAAACGGATTGTTAACAGGTGAAAATTCAAAGTTACAATATATTAAGATCAAAGATAAGGATAAAAGTAAAGAGGGAAAGGATTTGCTGAATAAATAATTTGAACTGGAATACAAAAAAGGGAGGTGTGAGGAGGTCCGGGAAACAAGCAAATGCAAGATAAGTTATGAAAGATTGAATTGTTTTTAATTGTCTTTTATTTGTGTATTTTTCTTCTTTTTCTTTTTTCTTTTTGTAATGTTCTGAAAATTTTAATAAATATTTTATATATAAAAAAAAGAATGCAGAGAACAATATGTGTTGAGAAATCAGAGAGAGGAGCTGAGGAAAGACTCGCGGGGGGAGGGAGGGTTTGATGGGAAGCTGGGAAAATAATGAACATGATATGTTTTGATATTTTGTTATGTTGAAATTGTTAATAAAGAAACTTTTCTTAAAAAAAGGAATTTGGGAGGGGAAGTGCGGCTTATACTCGGGCCAAAACGATACATCCTCGTATGTATCCAGAACCTTCCACCGCTCAGCTCCATTGCATGTCGGCGGGTTCTAGTGTTAGTTTGCTCTCGTTGCCAGGTCTGCCCGGGACGCGAAGGCCCCATCTTCTTTGGCGACGAGCAGCACGGCTTCGTCTTCAGCCACACCTTCTTCATCAAAGACAGCTTGGCGCGCGGCTTCCAGCGCTGGTATAGCATCATTGCCATCATGATGGACCGCATCTACCTCATAAACTCCTGGCCCTTCCTGCTGGGCAAAGTCAGAGGCATCATCGACGAGCTTCAGGGCAAAGCGCTCAAGGTGGGAGCAAGCTTGGGGGTTGCAGCTGTTTCTTCCAAATATTTTTCATTGAATTTTTAAAATATCATTTTTATTAAATCTCCAAAAATATTCCAAAACATTTATCGTCATATACAAAACCCCTTTACCCCAACATAACTTCCTTGTCTTCCCAAGATGATAGAGATGATAAGAAAAACAGGAAGACACAATGAGAGGTAAAGTAGGTGCTGTGGGATTGATGGAAGTCGATTGTTTTTGTTTTTAGTGTTTATATTATTAACTTGTAAGATACGGATTTGGGTTCTTTCTTTTTTTTTTGAATGTCGGTTTTTGTGCTTTGTGTATTGTTATTTTTCAATATTTTTTGTGTTGTTGTGTGGAAAATACCAATAAAAGTTATTTTAAAAAACAAAAATAAAGCAAAGCAAAAGGGTTCAGTGCATTTTCTGTTTTTAAATATAATTTTTTTATTAGTTTTCCACATTATTGCAAATCCATCCAAATTACTTTAATACAATTTCTTCAAATCATGTTTCCCACTCCTGTTGCAAATATATGCCCGTTTCCTCCTCCTGTTGCCACATCTTCTCTTCTTTAATTTCCATTCCCTCCATTACTAAGTTGTTGTCCAGTTTTACAGCAAGCCATAATTTCCTCCTCACAGGCAGTCCGTCTTCATTCTCGCTCGTCTGTCCTGCAGGTCTTTGAAGCTGAGCAGTACGGATGCCCCCAGCGGGCGCAGCGCATGAACACGGCCTTTACGCCTTTCCTGCACCAGCGGAACGGAAACGCCGCTCGTTCCCTCACCTCTCTGACGAACGACGAGAACCTGTGGGCCTGCCTCCACACCTCCTTTGCTTGGTAACCCACTTTGTGTGTCTCTCAAGTACAGTGCCAGATTTACGCATAAGCTAAACAAACTGTAGCTTAGGGCCCCACTTTCTTGGGCCCCCCCCAAAAAAAATTAAAGGAAAAAAACCAGGATGTGCATTTCCAAAATATAAGATAAAAAACAAATACAGTGGTGCCTCGCAAGACGAAAAGAATCCGTTCCGCGAGTCTTTTCGTCTTGTGGTTTTTTCATCTTGCGAAGCAAGCCCATTGGCGGATTAGCGCTATTAGCGCTATTGACATTTTAAGGGCTAAAAACGGCTTTTTTAGGCTTAAGGGATTAGCGGTTTTGCTGCTAAAATGCTTTTAGCAGCTTAGCGCTTCAGGAAAAGGGGTTTTGGAGCGGAAAAAAAATTCAAAATTTTTCGTCAATTTTCGTCTTGCGAAGCAAGCCCATAGGGAAATTCGTCTTGCGAAGCACCTCTGCAAACGGAAAACCCTTTCGTCTTGCGGGTTTTCCGTCTTGCGAGGCATTCGTCCTGTGGGGCACCACTGTATAATAAAACCTACATACAGCAACTGTGTTTTGTGTTGTGTAGGCTCCTATGATGTAAGTCATGGCCCCCGCCTGCTAGCCTGCTCCCTAAAATATCACCCGTTTGCTCCTTTCTATATATAGGGTGCCTACATTCTGCATGGACTGGTTGCATGGCAACATGGGCAAATGGCTTTAGATGCCTATCAGGTCCATAAATTACCATAGGGCAAATATTCAACACAAAAAACAGTGACCATTTGTTGTTGACAAAGGACAGCTGGACGTAGAAAGGGCCCCATTACCTTCAGTAGCTTAGGGCCTCATCAATCCTCAATCCGGCCCTGCTCACGTCGCATGACAGCTGTGCTTAACCATCAAGGAAAGATCTTGGTTGAATATTCAACTTCCTTGGATTCTGTTTCATTGATTAAGTCTCAGATAAATTTGTAATGGACTCTGCGCCGGATCAGACCTGAGGATCTGCGGAGTTTGCTTCCCATAACAACAACAACAACAACAACAACAACTTATTATTTATACCCCACCCATCTGGCTGAGTTTCCCCAGCCACTCTGGGCGGCTTCCAATTGAGTGTTAAAAACAATACAGCATTAAATATTCAAAACGTCCCCTAAACAGGGCTGCCTTCAGACGTCTTTTAAAGATAAGATAGCTGCTTATTTCCTTCACATCTAACGGGAGGGCGTTCCACAGGGCAGGTGCCACCACCGAGAAGACCCTCTGCCTGGTTCCCTGTAACCTCACTTATCGCAGGGAGGGAACAGCCAGAAGGCCCTCGGCGCTGGACCTCAGTGTCCGGGCTGAACGATGGGATGGAGACGCCCCTTCAGGTATACAGGACCGAGGCTGTTTAGGGCTTTAAAGGTCAGCACCAACACCAACTAGACATTTGTCGGAAGGACTTGAAACCGTTGCCCGCCCGCAGCTGATACATAGAGGTGCCATTTTTTGCTGTGCCATCTTTACTTAAATCCGGGGTCCTTTCTCGCTTCCTCAGGCTCCTGAAGGCATGCGGCAGCAGACTGACAGAGAAGCTTCTGGAAGGTGCACCCACAGAGGATACTCTTGTTCAGATGGAGAAATTGGCTGGTAAGGCTTGTGGCTGCTTGAGTTGGAAAAAGTGTTGGGTGGAGGAGTGGTTGTCATGCAGTTCTACTCAACATTGATCCAGAACAGAACCTCAACGTACAGTTAGCGGAGTAAAAACTTAAAACACGTTGCAGGTTTCCCCCAAAAAAGACCAGAGGCAATTGGATTTCATCCAGCAGAGCTTTTGCTTGGTACTGAAGACACCTGAGCAGTAATGGTCACAAATCCAATACAATCAAGACTGGCACTGTCCATAAGAAGTCCAGTTGCAGCAGACTTAACTTGAACTTACAATAACTTATAATAAGTCGAAACGTTACTTAACACTATATACAGAACACCACATCAGAAGGAAGAGAGACAGAAAGAGTGAAACCCAGGCTCCTTCAGGCCTTTTATAGTCAGCATGACCTTGACAGAAAGAGATAACCAATTTAAGCTGGCTGTACTCAGCTTCTCGGAAGGAATAACCCAAACATCATGAACCTTTTGCTTGTTTCTTTCACACAGAAAAGCTTCCAGAACCCTCTTGAATTAATCAGAATAGGAAAGTTCTAGACACATCAGATCAGTACTCTTAAGAAATGCAAACTGACACCCCCATCCGCCCCCCCCAAAAATTTTGGGGGGAGGAATGAGTGCTGAGCTTGGACTAGGAAACGCCGGCCTCAAGTCTCTCTGCAGAACTGTGTTGGCTCTTTACCTCTTACCTTGCGGGGTTTATATATTGATTTTACGTATATATTGGATGTACCGTATTTTTCCGTGTATAAGACTAGGGTTTTTTTTAACAAAAAAAATAGGTTAGAAATTGTGGCTTGTCTTATGCATGGGTAGTGCTGTGGGGTGTTTTCTTAATTTGGAGTCCCCCAAAATAGGGGGCGTCTTATACATGGGGATGTCTTATACACGGAAAAATATGGTATATCTCACCTTTCCTTCTATTGTCTCTCACTCAGATCATTCACACACACACACACACACACACACACACTCACTAGTGCAGTAGGTGAGCTGAAAATAATGCCGATATATTTCTCATTTGGTAATCAATGCACCCTTGGGTTTCAGACAGTAGATGGGGAGATGAGTCTAAAATGCCCGAGAGACACATTTTCACGGTCCTCTAGCGGTTACGAGGCTCATCTGTCAGAAGTAATGTTTTTAGCATTAACTCGATTTTCATGAAACTAGGCCCACTGACGTATATTTTGCTCTAGGAGGCTTAGTTTGGTCAGAATCGAGTGTATACGCTTCTAGAATGAACGCTAAATACATGACTTCTGGGAAATCAGCAGCCATAGCTGCTAGAGGGCCGGGAAAATTTGTATCCCAAGCTTTTTGGACTTGCCTACTCATGTACTAGGAATGTGGGTGGTGCTGTGGTCTAAACCACTGAGCCTCTTGGGCTTGCCGATCAGAAGGTCGGTGGTTCGAATCCCCGCGACGGGGTGAGCTCCCGTTACTCGGTCCCTGCTCCTGCCAACCTAGCAGTTCAAAAGCACGTCAAAGTGCAAGTAGATAAATAGGTACCACTCCGGCAGGAAGCTAAATGGCGTTTCCGTGCGCTGCTCTGGTTTTTCCAGAAGCGGCTTAGTCCTGCTGGCCACATGACCCGGAAGCTGTACGCCGGCTCCCTCGGCCAATAAAGCGAGATGAGCGCCGCAACCCCAGAGTCGGCTACAACTGGATCTAATGGTCAGGGGTCCCTTTACCTTTTTACCCATGTACTATCTAATACCAAAGAGACACATTGGTTACCAAATGTGATTTCCTCCCCCCCCCTCCAGTTCTCCACTAGACCCCCCATCTCTTTCTCTCACCCGTCTCTCTCTTCCTTCCCCAAACACCCTCACACGACTTTTGTTGTGTTTTCTTAGCACCAGCTTAGTACCACACTCGCTGCTTAATGCATGTATGCAAACAGCTCCTTTTCTCTTCAGAAGGAGCATGGAAATGGGATTTCCTTCCTTAAGGCCTTTCTCTCTTTCTCCTGGAGATCTTGAGGAAGAATCAGAAGGCTGGGACAACTCTGAGGAGGAGGAAGGGAAAGCTCCAAGCCAGGGGGACGCACGGGAACCCCGAGAGCTTGTCAAAAGCCCTACAGACTCCTCCCTCACCTTGGACTGCAGCAACTGGAATATGGCGCCCCGGAACCAGGGCTTCCGGTCCCTCCGGCACCTGAGACAGGTACAGGTGGGGTGCTGACCTGGGGCCAGCATTTAAAAAAAATAATCATAGAATTATGAGGTTGGAAGGGACCCCAAGAGTCCAGCCCATCTGATCAGATGAAACTGTTTATGCCCGGATTCTGCTAGGCCAGAGAAGGAAAGAAGGAATAATTCCGTCCAAGGAAGAGTGGCAGATAAAACTGATGAACTACAGTGGACGCTGTGAATGTGATCCATGCGGGATGCATGTTCGCAACCCCCAGTGGCACGTCTGCGCATGCGCGGGTTGCGATTCGGCGCTCCTGCGCAAAGTACGGTCTAGTGCTTCTGCGCATGCGTGACCGCCGAAACCCAGAAGTAACCCATTCCGGTACTTCCAGGTTTCGACCGGTCCGTAACCCAAAAAAACACAACCTGAAGTGTCTGTAACCCAAGGTACGATGGCAAAACTTAACAGGAAGAATTAGAAAACCAGGAAGAGGCAAATTTTAATAAAGAACGGGGAAGGTTTATAATCTATTTGAAAAATTATTGTAAACAATGAGATTCATTGGTAGGGTCAGCAGAAGATTGGAACCATGGATTGGCGAAGGAATTATCGTAATTGAGTCACGGAAGAAAAGCAGAGGGGAAATCGTTATATGAGGATCCCCACAAAGGGGGTGGGGAGGAAAGTCAAAGGGGATTTCATGTTTTTATTGTGTTTCTTTGCTTTCCTTTTTCTTATTGTATGTCAAATTGAAAATGCAAAAATTAATTTTATATATAAAAAAGAGTCATCTAGTCCAACCCGCTGCAATTCAGGAATCTCAACGAAAGAATCCATAGCAGATGGCCATCCAAACTCTGCTTAAACACCTCCAAGGAAGGAGAATCCACCTCTCGAGGAAGTCCATTCCCCTGCCAAACACTTCCTACCGCCATTCTTTCAGATGTTTAGCCGGAATCTTCTTCCTTGTAACCTTAAGCCACTGGTTCGAGTCCTGCCCTCCAGAGCAGGCAAAAACAAGGTTGCTCCCTCTTCCATGTGACAGCTCTTAACATATTTGAAGATGGCTATCCTATCTCCTCTCAGTCTCCTCTTTTCCAGGCTAAACATACCCAGCTCCTTCAACCGCTCCTCATCAGGCAATGTGGCTCCGCCCACTTTTGCCATGTCCCGCCCCCGCCCCTATAAACCTAGGGCGTTTAAAGATTCTGCCTATATTCTAAATTCATAACAATGGTAAGCCAAAGGGACAGTGTTTTCAGAACATAGGCGGCTGAGTTTGAAGACTGCAGTGGAAAGATGACTGGTTGAAGCATGGGTAGGCAAACTAAGGCCCGGGGGCTGGATCCGGCCCAATCACCCCCTAAATCTGGTCCGCGGATGTTCCAGGAATCTGTGTGTTTTTCCATGAGTAGAATGTGTGCTTTTATTTAAAATGCATCTCTGGGTGATTTGTGGGGCATAGGAATTCATTCATTCCCCCCCCCCAATATAGTCCGGCCCCCCATAAGGTCTGAGGGAAAGTGGACCGGCCCCCTGCTGAAAAAGTTTGCTGACCCCTGTATGAAGCTTGAGAGGGTGCGTTAAAAGAATGGATGGTAATATTTACATCATTACATCCTGAAGGTCCCAGGCCTCAGAGAGGATAGGCTGGCCTCAACTAGAGCCAGGGCTTTTTCGGCTGTGGCTCCAATCTGGTGGAACGCTCTGTCACAAGAGACTAGGGCCCTGAGGGACTTGACATCTTTCCGCAGGGCCTGCAAGACAGAGCTGTTCCACCAGGCCTTTGGCCAGGGCGCAGCCTGACTCCCTCCTTTGGCAATCTTCACAGAACTTTAGCCTAATGGATGCCATCAATTTGAGTTGAATTAATTTTATAATGAAATGATTTTAGAATGTTGTACTATTTTATTGTTGTTAGCCACCCTGAGCCCGACTTCGGCTGGGGAGGGCGGGATATATAAAAAATAAATTATTATTATTATTATTATTATCATTATCATTATCATCACCATCATCATCATCATCATCATTTCCCCTGCTTTAATTTTAGGTTCTGGGGCCTTCCGCTTTCCGCATGTTGGCGTGGCATGTGCTCATGGGGAACCAGGTCATTTGGAAAGCGCGGGACGCAGACCTTGTCCAGTCCGCCTTCGACGTCCTTCGGGTAGGAACCTAAGAAGCTGCCTTATCAAACCTTCAGTCCACCTGGATCAATATTGCCTGCACTGAAAGGCAGGGGCTCTGTGGGACTTCAGAAATTCCCAGCCCTGCAGGGAGATGTCAGGATTTGAACCCGGGACCTCCCGACTGCAGAGCAGGTGCTCTGTGACTGAGCTACCGCCCTTTCGCCAGAGCCGTGTCTACTCTCAGTCACCCGGGCCCATGCATCTTGGGGGCGGAGAGGTGTCTGGCGGTGATTGGCTGGGCTGCCCTGATGTCACAGGAGGGGGGCGGGGCAGGCAGAGAGCCCTTGTCCCCTTCCAGCCTGCTGCTGACTTGCCCCGGGCAGAGCTGCGGGTCGCGAGAGCGAAACCTGTGCCTGGGGCGGGTTCTCACCCTGCTGCCTTTCCGTTGCCAGACCATGCTGCCCATTGGCTGCGTTCGGATCATCCCCTACAGCGACACATACGAGGAGGCTTATCGGTGCAACTTTCTGGGCCTCGCTCCCCACGTGCAGATCCCGCCCCACATTCTGTCATCTGGTAAGAGCACCTTAACCTCTTCCCTTTTTATTGGGTCGGCTTCCAGCACATACAGAAACGTCAAACATCAAAAACTTCCCAATACAGGGCTGCCTTCAGGTGGCTTCTAAAAGTTGTATACAGTGGACGTGATCCGTGCGAGATGCACGTTCGCAACCCGCAGCAGCACGTCTGTGCATGCGCTGGTTGCGATTCAGCGCTTCTGCGCATGCGCAAAGAGTGATTTAGTGCTTCTGCGCATGCGCAACCGCCGAAACCTGGAAGTAACCCGTTCTGGTACTTCTGGGTTTTGGCGCCTCCGTAACCCGAAAAAACACAGCCTGAAGTGTCTGTAACCCAAGGTATGACTGTAGTTATTTATCTCCTTGACACCTGATGGGAGGGCGTTCCACAGGGAAGGCGCCACTTCCAAGAAGGCCCCGTGAGTTTCATGGCGGAGTGGAGGATTTGAACCCAGGTCTCCCAGGTCCTAGTTTGACACGCTAACCACTATATCACACTGCCTTTCTGAATCGTATGTGGCAGATCCTCACCCCCTTGCAGATCATTTCAACTTTGCTCAGCTTTTAAAATATATATAAAAAAAACTTCCTTGGCACCGCACTTTATCATTATCGCAGCTCGACTCTAACTCTCATCAGAATAATTGGGAATTCAGGGTGTTTGACTGGAACTAGAGCTGGAAATATGTATCAATTTTATCTGTGTTTTACTGATTTGTTCGCAAGCTGCCTTGGGGATTAGTGTTGGTGAAGGACAGTTGAGCCAACAGGAAAGAATAAAGCTCAGGCTGTAGTTCAGTGGTAGAGCACATTCCTTGTAGGCAGAAGGTGGAGGGTGTCAGATCCTGGTGTCTCCAGTCAAAAGTACCAGGTAGCCAAGGGGGGGGGGCACATTTTGGGGCTTGTGGTCAGTGCTGGATTTACGTATAAGCTAAACAAGCTATAGCTTTGGGCCCCACTCCCTTGGGGGCTCCAGAAAAATTTAAAGGGGGGGGGGGACTGGATGTACATTTCCAAACTATAAGATAAAAAACAAATAAAATAAAACCTACATACAGCAACAGTGTTTTGTGGTGTGTAGGCTCCTATTTGTCATGTGCAAATGGCTTTAGATACCTATTAAAGGTAAAGGTACCCCTGATGTTAGGTCTAGTTGCGGACGACTCTGGGGTTGCGGCGCTCATCTCGCTTTACTGGCCAAGGGAGCCAGCATTTGTCCGCAGTTTTTCCGGGTCATGTGGCCAGCATGACTAAGCCGCTTCTGGCGAAACCAGAGCAGCGCACGGAAACGGCGTTTACCTTCCCGCCGGAGCGGTACCTATTTATCTACTTGCACTTTGACGTGCTTTCGAACTGCTAGGTGGGCAGGAGCAGGGACCGAGCAACGGGAGCTCACCCTGTCGCGGGGATTTGAACCGCCGACCTTCTGATCGGCAAGCCCTAGGCTCTGTGGTATAGACCACAGCACCACCCTTAGATACCTATTAGGTCCATAAATTACCATATAGCATATATTCAACACAAAAAACAGCGACAATTTGTTGTTGGCAAAGGACAGCTGGACATAGAAAGGGCCCCGTTCCCTTCAGTAGCTTAGGGCCTCATCAAACCTAAATCTGGCCCTGCTTGTGGTACATTTGCAATGTTGAGAGACCGCCATGGGCACTAGTCCTCTCCAGTTGCTTCTTTGCTTTTCCAAAGGATCTGGGTGAAACGTGATCTGGTAGACTTAAAACAGATCCTCTTGAATTTGCATGTTGTTCATGTGGGATTCCCCCCCCCCCAAAAAAATCTATTTTATTAGATTTTCTTCAATGAATCACTCCAGTTGTGACGTTTAAGACAGCTTTTTTTGGTCCTGACAACAGTAGCAGCTTAGGAACCGACAAAGGTGGAGTCCACAAGCCTGTAAGATACACGAGTCTTCTATAGAGCCACCCCCTTGTCTTAACTTTACCCATGCATAGAAATTAAGCCATGTTCTCAGAGGAAAAGCATGATCAGAGCCGGATCCCTGATTCAGCAGGAAGAATTCAGCGTCTGCTTTTGTCAGGCTGAGATTGTTTTCCTGCACAAACGCTCTTGACAATAAACAGATTCTCCTAACGATACCCTTCCACACACTATTCCCACATCTCTTCCTGTGTAGCCTGTCCAAAAATGTATACATCAATACGTTTGCTCGCTACCCCATCAGGATAAAGCTTACAATGGTTGATTTTATTTTACTTTATTTTCCTGCACAATCTCTGGGCTGAATCCAGCGTTAAAAGGTACCCCTGCCCGTATGGGCCAGTCTTGACAGACTCTAGGGTTGTGCGCTCATCTCACTCAAAGAGGCCAAGGGCCAGCGCTGTCCAAAGACACTTCCAGGTCACGTGGCTAGCGTGACATCGCTGCTGGCGAGCCAGAGCTGCACACGGAAACGGCGTTTACCTTCCCGCTAATAAGCGGTCCCTATTTATCTACTTGCACCCAGGGGTGCTTTCGAACTGCTAGGTTGGCAGGCGCTGGGACCGAACAGCGGGAGCACACCCCGCCGCGGGGATTCAAACCACCGACCTTTCGATCGGCAAGCCCTAGGCACTGAGGCTTTAACCCACAGCGCCACCCGCGTCCCAAGCGTTAGTCATTAGCATTCCTGTCCATTGATTTCAGTGGGTCTACTCTTGTGACTAATGTTGGACACGACATGCTGATGAGAGTAGCAGTCCAGAATCTGGAAGGCCCCTGGTTACCCATGCCTGCTCTAACCATTCTACTGCACTGTCTCTTGGTGTGGTAACTAATTATCCGGTGACTAATTTAGGGACGTGTCTCAAAGGCTGCACTGTGGTGAGTTACTGTTTGCAAAACTCTGGTGTGGTCTTTCTTTCCCTTTTAGAGTTCACCGTCCTTGTGGAAGTCCGCACGGCCACACGGTCGAGCCTCTACCCTGTCTTGTTTGACGATGAGCAGCCTCTCAGCAAATACGAATTTGTGGTCACAAGCGGGAGCCCCGTGGCAGCAGACAGAGGTAAGTAGCGTGTCATAGCAAGAACAGAGTCCTTTGTGGTAGGCATGTTGAAACAACTGTCACCACGCTAAATCAGAGACTCCTACCATGTTGTTTGTTTTAGGGGAGGGAGGAGGAGAGGAATTAGGAACGCAAAAAGAGAAGTCATTTTTAATAATTATAATAATAATAATTTATTTATATCCCGCCCTCCCCAGCTGAAGCCGGGCTCAGAGCGGCTAACAACAGTAAAAGTAACACAGTCTACATAAAATCACGATCAATTAATTGAAATACATTCTAAAATCACTTCATTCAATTCAGAATCAAATTAATGGCAACCATTGGGCCAGAGTTCTGTGAGGATTACCAAAGGAGGGGGTCAGACTGTGCCTTGGCTAAAGGCCTGGTGAAATAGCTCTGTCTTGCAGGCCCTGCGGAAAGATGTCAAGTTTGTGGCATGAAATACTGTACTTTTCCATGTATAAGATACCCCCATGTATAAGACTCCAAATAGAGAAAATGGGAGGGGGGAGATTGCCCAGAGTTGTTGAGCTTTATGGGGGGGGGGGGCGTTGCTGAAAATCGCTCACCCGCAGGAACACAGCAGCCAATCGCATACATATTGGCGATGCCACCAATCGTCGGCATGCTTGCTGAAAGCAAGCACCAATCGCCTGCCCAATTGCTGCAGAAGCCGATAGCCAGCAGACCTTGCAGCACCCACCAATCACCCGCAAAAACGGCATGGACAATATCCTGCTCGTGGCAGCCACCAATCGCACCTCTCCACTATCCGTGTATAAGATGAACCCAAGTTTTTAGCATAATATTTTAATAAAATAACCTAGCCTTAAACACGGAAAAATACGGTACCTGCATGGAAGTTTGGGGCAGCAGGAAAACTGCTAGCACATTTGCAAAGCTAAGCAGGGTCCGGTATGGTTTCAGATGGGATGGGGGACCGCATGTTGAGATTCCTGTATTGCAGAGGTTGGATTAATGACCCTTATAGTAAGACAATGCAAGCTATGGGGTTGTGCCAAAGGACAAGGTGGATTTTGAGGAGGTACCTGCGTGTGATAGAAATTTTGTAAGTACATATTTTTGCCCAATGCTGCACTGCCTGCTTCCAGAGCACAGCCAAGTATTTTTCTTTCCGGTTCCAGTTGGTCCCACCATCTTGAACAAGATTGAAGCCGCCCTGACAAACCAAAACCTCTCTGTGGACGTGGTGGACCAATGTCTTGTCTGCCTTAAGGAGGAGTGGATGAAGTAAGTGTCCAGGGGCCTTGAGAAAAAGCTTGCTGGATGAGGCCAGAGCCCTGTCTTAAGCCCAGCACCTTGTTTTATCAGTGGCCAGTCAAAGGCCTTTGGGAAGCCTGCAAGGAACAACCTGAATGCAACAGCAATTTCCCCTGCTTCTGATTCATGCCAATGACTGTTCAGAGGCTTTATCAAACCCTCAGCTTAATAATAATAATAATAATAATAATAATAATAATAATAATAATTATACCCTGCCCATTTGGCTGGGTTTCCCCAGCCACTCTGGGCAGCTTCCAACTTATATAAAAACAATTAAACATTAAAAATCTTCCCAGTACGGAGCTGCCTTCAGATATTTAGAGAGAGAATATTATACAGTGGTACCTCTGGTTGCAAATGGGAGCCATTCCAGAGGCCCGTTTGCAACATGAAAAGAGCACGGGTTGCGATTTGCCGCTTCTGCGCATTCGCGAGTGGCGAAACCCGGAAGTAACCCTTTCCAGTACCTCCGGGTCGTCGCGGGACGTAACCTAAAAGGACGTAACATGAGGTATGACTGTACGGCATTCCAATACGCGAAGTGTTGGCTGCGTATGAATTTTCTTTCCTTTTCCCCTCTGCAGCAAAGTGAAGGTCCTCTTCAAATTCACGAAAGTGGACAGCAGGCCGAAGGAAGACACCCAGAAGCTGCTGAGTATCTTGGGAGCGGCCGAAGAGGACAACGTGAAGCTGCTGAAATTCTGGATGACCGGCCTGAGCAAGACCTACAAGTCTCACCTGATGTCGACGGTCCGCAGCCCAACTTCTTCGGAGTCTCGAAACTAGGAAACTAGAACTCTTTCGGCTCTGCTGGAGGAAACCCTCGCTTGAGCCTTCAGCCTGGATGTTTTCCATGCAGCAGAGCAGCCCGGCTGTTTCAGGATGCAAGGGGACACAGAATCTCATGGCGTATCCTCCACAGATCAGAGCGTGCTTCTGTGTGCTGGTTTGCAATAGGTTTGGAGCGCCTTATCCTTCCTCCTGATGGTGAAGCTTCTTTGGCAAGAAAGCTGTTACCTCTTGAAATTTGAGGACTGAGAGGGCTTCTGGACTTTCTCCTCTGTGACATCAGGCTAGAGGGGTGAGGTGTTTTATTGCCTGGTGAGGCAGGCTTCATCGACACCTTTCATAATCTGGTGACCACACATGGCAGCCTGAGAATTTGAATTAGTCTAGGGATGGGTTGAACTGGTATCTCAAATGCCCTGCAGCATCTAAGCAAAATTAAGTGGCTACTATTTGATGCCCCTCCAAACTCACAGACAGGACTATTCCTGAGGGGGCACCTGTCGCAACGTCTGCATTTAGGAACCAGTTTGCAACCATCCTGTTCCCCCCATATTTGGAAGTTCTTCCTCCAGTAAGCAAGCCTGTACTGTGGGAAGTGACCTTTGATTCCCCAAACTCCCCATCTCAAGAATCGTCCGAGAAAAGCCGTCCAGCAGGCTGAGACGCTGAAAAAGACATATTTGGCTGCTCTAATTTGAACGGATTTGTGGAGACCTCTTCTTCTCAGGCAATGGGAGGACAGGAGGCCCTGTCACCCGCCCTGCGCGGGAAGCTAGGCCGGAGAGAACTGGGGAGGAAGGCCACGCTCCCAAGTGAGGTGGTGATATCCAATTTTCATATTGACCTGCCTAGCGGAGCAAGTGGGGAGAGGACAGCCCTATTCCAGGATGCCCTCTTTCTTGCAGCAAAACAGAAGCTTACACTTAAAAATAAGTGAAATCTTGCCTCAAAAGGTCCTGTACTGTATTCTGGAGGAAGGCAACGTGAACTTGCATCCCTCTTATCCAGAGTTATGTTGCTGCCCTGCACTTTTAGCAAGATCTGACTCTTGCCTACTTACCAAGACTTATTTGCCAGTAGCAAAAGGAAAGGAAGCAAAAGAAATGTTTTGCAAGTGCATTGCAGCTTTATATCCTGCATGGTTACATACCCAGATCCTCTTCCTAAACTACTTCCATGTGCAAGAGCTCATGCATTCAGTTGCAAAATGGGAGAATATTTCAAGGGTGCCAATAACTCTCTCCTGTTGGTTTCAGTGGGACTTGAAGGATTAATTTTGAATAGATTGTACCCAGTTGTACCCAGCCTAGGAGGTAGTAGCTTTTGCTGCTGCACAACCTATTTCTGGTGAAATGGAATTTGCAGATATGGAAATAATTTCTTTTGAAACGTGTTCAAGAACGTAAACATTAGTTAGTTCCCCCCCTCCCTTTCCCCATGAAGTTTTTATTTCTAATTGCATAACTAAGGTGATGGTGGGCAAACTCCACAAATCTCCTTTGCTGGGAAAGAAAACCTAAACTTAAAATATTTAATGTTTTATTTTAAAACCTCCCCGTGAAAAAAAATAATAGAAGGTGAGCCTGGGTTTGCGGTGTCTGATTTTAACATTTTTTATCTTGGCATATGCGGTTAACATATTTATACTAATCTGCTCTACAGGAAGATTCCTCTAACAAAACTAGCTATTATTTCCATTTTGGAGATGTTAGCAGGTCCTTATTGATTTTTTGTTAATTATTTCAAAGCGTATGAAAAAATGCGAATAATTAAAAAAAATGCTGTATTTTTTCCCCTATGAGGAAAATGTGGATTTAATATTTTGGGGAAAGGGGGGCTTTTCCAAGAGTGTGGTTTTTGCTGTTCAGCCCAGTAAAACAAACTTGACATGAGCCAACAGTGTGACGCAGCAGCTAAAAAGGCCAATGCAATTCTGGGCTGCATCAATAGGAGTATAGCATCTAGATCAAGGGAATAGTGCCGCTGTATTCTGCTCTGGTCAGACCTCACCTGGAGTACTGTGTCCAGTTCTGGGCACCACAGTTCAAGAAGGACACTGACAAACTGGAACGTGTCCAGAGGAGGGCAACCAAAATGGTCAAAGGCCTGGAAACGATGCCTTATGAGGAATGACTAAGGGAGCTGGGCATGTTTAGCCTGGAGAAGAGGAGGTTAAGGGGTGATATGATAGCCATGTTCAAATATATAAAAGGATGTCACATAGAGGGAGAAAGATTGTTTTCTGCTGCTCCAGAGAAGCGGACACGGAGCAATGGATCCAAACTACAAGAAAGAAGATTCCACCTAAACATTAGGAAGAACTTCCTGACAGTAAGAGCTGTTCGACAGTGGAATTTGCTGCCATGGAGTGTGGTGGAGTCTCCTTCTTTGGAGGTCTTTAAGCAGAGGCTTGACAACCATATGTCAGGAGTGCTCTGATGGTGTTTCTTGCTTGGCAGGGGGTTGGACTCGAAGGCCGTTGTGGTCTCTTCCAACTCTATGATTCTATGAAAACAGTGCCTAATGAGCAAGTCACTGCCCATTTGAAGTAACATACCCTCAAATCAGCTATCTGCTTGTCGAATTGCTTAATATGTGGGAAGCTGGTTAAGAATTTGATCCCGCTTACTCTAAAATGAAAGGGGGCTGGACTCTTAGTCATGGGCGTAGCCAGGATTTTTTGTTGGCGGGGGGGGGGGAGGCTCAGCAACTTTTGCTTTCCAAAAAGATTTCGTTGGTCCATCCAACAACAATGGGTAGATCACTGCCAGTTTTTAATAGTGTGAGTAGATCGCAGTCTGTTGGGAGTTGGACGTCCCTGCCCTAGATGGTTGCAGCATCCACACAGGGCATAAGCCGGCTTTGTATCTTGACTAGAATAAAAAAAAAAAAGGACAAGGGGCCTTTTTCACTCCACTGAATCAACCGACCTTGAGCGTCTAAATAGAGCATGCAGCATGTCTCGGTTCTGCAAGACACACCTGCTGTGTCTTGCAGTTTTGAAGCGAAGTTTCTAACTTTTGATTTAAAAAATCAGGTTGCCGTGGCTTTAAACATATGTAAAGGGACACTGCTTAAGTTGTTTTAGTTCCCAGTTCCTTATTTACTTGAAAGTATGAAACATTGATAAAAAATGTAAAGTTAAAGGCTGTGACATATATATATATATATATATATTATGGCATAGCGGTATATAAATATTTTTTTAAAGAAATACAATAATAAGAGGGCGAGGGAGGCAGGTACAGGGAACATCAAGACCTGCTCCAGTGGGGGCTATCACCTTTTCGCCCCACCTTACATGTTATATTGTTTTAGTCCTTTAAAATGGTAAACTGCCTTGGCATAAAAGTGCAAGGAATGAAGAAACAGGGTTGCATCAGCAGTCATGCCCACGTGGAAAAAAATTAAGGAACTGGTCCCTCAATGAATGAAAAGGTTGAAGGCTGAAAATTTGAAGGTTGAAAATTTTACAATTTTTTAATTTGCTGTAAGCTGCCCAGAGTGGCTGGAAAAACCCATCCAGATGGGTGGTATTAATAATAATAATAATAATAATAATAATAATAATAATAAATAATAATAATATCGGAGCCTGTTTTATTCCATATATAGCACAAGTGAAATTTATTATTATATTTATACACCTGTTCCCCTGGCAAGGACTCAAGGCGGCTTATGGATAAGGAAAAAAGAACCACTTACAACATGGAAAAAAATAATTATAAAAGTATATTGATAGAATCAAACACTATATAATTTTTTTTTTTTAGCTTTATGGTTAACTTTCTTTTTTCACTTGTTTGTTAGCGGTTGCAATGACTGTATCCTAAACTGCCTTGGACGGATGCTGTTTTGAAGGCCGAGGGTTATAAATGGATAAAATTAACTTCATTTCTTTTAAACGAAACACAAAGTTCAGCTGGAAGCGACATAACGAGACGCTTGGAAACTATGGCGTGTGCGCATGCGCCACCTGTCCCGCCTGCCGTTCTATGTTCTCGACAGCCTTAATGACAGCGCATGCGCTGTAGTGGACGCAGCGCTCTGAAGGCAAAAAACCCCAAAGCCCTTGAGCTGGAGGGCGCGTGCGAGTCGGCAAGTAAAAAGGTGGATGAAGTGAAGAATGCGCATGCGCTGTTGTTGTTGAATCATTTAGTCGTCTCCGACTCTTCGTGACCCCCTGGACCAGAGCACGCCAGGCACTTCTGTCTTCCACTGCCTCCCGCAGTTTGGTCAGACTCATGTTTGTAGCTTCGAGAACACTGTCCAACCATCTCGTCCTCTGTTGTCTCCTTCTCCTTGTGCCCTCCATCTTTCCCAACATCAGGGTCTTTTCCAGGGAGTCTTCTCTTCTCATGAGGTGGCCAAAGTCTTGGAGTCTCAGCTTCAGGATCTGTCCTTCCAGTGAGCACTCAGGGCTGATTTCCTTCAGAATGGAGAGGTTTGATCTTCTTGCAGTCCATGGGACTCTCAAGAGTCTCCTCCAGCACCATACAGTGGTGCCTCACAAGACGAAAAGAATCCGTTCCGTGGGTCTTTTCGTCTTGCGGTTTTTTCGTCTTGCGAAGCAAGCCCATTGACGGAGTAGCGCTATTAGCGCTATTGGCTAAAAAAGGGCTAAAAACGGCTTTTTTAGGGGGGGGGTTAGTGGTTTTGCTGCTAAAATGCTTTTAGCAGCTTAGCGATTCAGAATAAGGGGTTTTGGAGCAAAAAAGAATTCGATTTTTTTTCCGTCATTTTTCGTCTTGCGAAGCAAGCCCATAGGGAAATTTGTCTTGTGAAGCACCTCTGCAGACGGAAAACCCTTTCGTCTTGCGGGTTTTCCGTCTTGCGAGGCATTCGTCTTGCGGGGCACCACTGTAATTCAAAAGCATCAATTCTTCGGCGATCAGCCTTCTTTATGGTCCAGCTCTCACTTCCATACATCACTACTGGGAAAACCATAGCTTTTACTATATGGACCTTTGTTGGCAAGGTGATGTCTCTACTTTTTAAGATGCTGTCTAGGTTGGTCATTGCTTTCCTCCCAAGAAGCAGGCGTCTCTTAATTTCGTGGCTGCTGTCACCATCTGCAGTGATCGTGGAGCCCAAGAAAGTAAAACCTCTCACTGCCTCCATTTCCTCCCCTTCTATTTGCCAGGAGGTGATGGAACCAGTGGCCATGATCTTCGTTTTTTTGATGTTGAGCTTCAGACCATATTTTGTGCTCTCCTCTTTCACCCTCAATAAAAGGTTCTTTAATCCTCCTAGCGCATGCGCTACGGCAGTTGAAAAGAAAAAGCGGCTGAGAGGAAAAGGGCGCACGCGGACGGACGCATGCGCCGTGGCGCGGGAAGGCACGTTTGAGCGGGACGGAGCGCACGCGCTTGTGGCAATTTAACAGACAAGGCAGCTGAGAGGATAGCGCGCGCGCAGGGGCGCATGCGCGGTGGGGGAGAGGAAAAAAAAAGGCGGTTGGAGGAGCGCGCGGGGACGCTGGCCGTCGTGGCGCCCTGAGGCGACGATGTGGCGCGGCAAGGCGCGGGCCCTGCTAGCGGTGGGGCTCGGCATGGCTCTCGAGGCGCTGGCCTGCTGGCTAATAGGGCGGCTGGGTCGGTCGTCGTCGTGGCGGTGGTGGCGGCAGCGGCCGCCTTCCCCGGTACGCGAGGTGCTTTTCTTCCCGTCGCGCGTGACGTGCGTGGAGTCGCTGCTGGCGGAGGAGGAGGAGGCGGCGGCGGCGCCCCCGTGCGCGTGCCTGCTGCCCCACGGCGAGAGCGCGCTGGGGCGGCTCCTGGCGCGCGTGCTGTCGGCGCGGCGCTCGCTGGACCTGTGCGTCTTCGCCTTCTCCAACCCGCAGCTGGGCCGCGCCGTCTGCCTCCTGCACCAGAGGGGCGTCCAGGTGCGCGTCGTCACCGACACCGACTACATGGCCCTCAAGGGCTCGCGGATCGGCGAACTCCGGAGAGCCGGTGAGTCGCCCGGGAGAGGGAGGAGGGAGGGAGGGAGGTGTGAGGCGGAAAGGGAACCCCAAGGGTGGCGGGCGCCACAAACCTGAAAACACCCGACGGGCCGATTTTAACCCGTTGTTTACTTATTAAATTTGCACACCGTCCTTCATCCGCAGATCTGAGGGCTGCTCACAACATAAAAATACAAGAATTTTTTTTTAAAAAAACATACCCCAGAAACGACATAATAAAGTCAAGAAGAGTAAAAAGAAGAATAAGAGCAAGACAAAACAATGACCCCGTCCCCACCCCACCCCTCCCACAAACACATTTAAAAGGCCGGTAAAGGACGAACTTCCCTGGGGAGAGCATTCCGCAAGAAGGGGAGCCACTGTCTGGTTTTATGTTTTATTGTCTGGTTTTATATCGTTGCAAATCTCTGTGATGCATTTTCTTTTTAGAAACAAACAAACCCCACCACTCTGATTAAAATCCTCAAATGAAAGAGAGTCTGCCACCTTTGGTTCCACTGTGGAACTCTCCTAAAGTTCTTGTATGAATGTTGTTCATAATTTGTAAAGAGGTCCCAGCTTGGGGGAAAAGTGGGCTATAAACTACATTTAATAATAATTACGCTGAATTTGGTAGTGGAGTTGTCATTTACATACCCCACCCTGCAAGTATTTTGTTGTTTTCACTTATTTATACAACAGTCAACGTTCAGCAGTCCCACCCAACCCCAGCAGAACCACTTGGTTGTTGGCCTCCATCTATCTCTAGAGAAACGGAGTGTGACTTCCAGGGTGAAGTCAATTGTGGCTGCAGAGATTGGTAACTCATTAACTGCTGCCTCCTGTGTTGTTTTTGTTGCATTAGCAGCACTGAATTTACCGTATTTTTCGCTCTATAACATGCACCCGACCATAATGCGCACATAGTTTTTAGAGGAGGAAAACAAGAAAAAAAATATTCTAAACGAAACAGTGGGTGTATGATTTTTGTGGTTCATGCTGTGGCCACAGACATGTGATCTGACAGTGAGTTTAGAGTAGCCCAATGCAAAAATCCCGAGGATCCATTTGGATCCATGCTTTGTAACCACGTTTTTGCACCACTGCGGCCCCAGGCAACAGTGGTTGCGTGATGTTTTTGGTGCAAGATGTAGCCATGGACATGCTATGTGATCTGATGGTGAATTTGGGGTGACCCAGTGCAAAAATCCTGAGGATCCATGTGGATCCGTGCTTTGTAACCACGTTTTAAGTGGGGAGGGAAGGAAAAGCACTCAAGGGACAAGGAGCATGTGTGGGGTAGGTGGAGAAGGATGCTGCTAATAATGAAGAAGAGGGGTATAAGGGGAGAAGGCTCCTCTCCTCTCCCACTTTGCTCCTTTAAAGCAAGCAGGCTCTGCTTTTCTCCCTCCTCCCCGCTCATCCCCGGCTTAGCGAGCTGAAAAACTTTACTGCTGTTTAGCGAGCTAAGTGGGGAGGAGAGAGCGACAGAGAGCCTGCTTGCTTTAAAGGAACCAACCGGACAGGCTCCTCTCCTCTCCCGCTTTGCTCCTTTAAAGAAGCAGGCTCTCTGTCCCTCTCTCCTCCCCACTCCGCGGCTCTTCTCCTGCTTTGCTGTTTCAAAGCGAGCCACGGAGGAGGGAAGGAAGGGGAACCATGGATCCTCTGCTCACGACTGCAGCAGATCCCCCCCCCCCCCGGCCACCCGTAGGCATTCCCTCCATAACACGCACAGACATTTCCCCTTACTTTCTAGGAGGGAAAAAGTGAGTGTTATGGTGCGAAAAATACGGTACTTCTCCAGGGTGCAAGCCTGGGCAGCGTGTACAGCGGTCATGTCTGTTTAACGTCATTTAACTTTTTAAAGTCATTTCAGGGTATAATTCCACAAGTTGCCCTGTGTTCTCATAAGTACTTTTTGCACTTAAGAAATTTCAGCTACTGAATTTCTGTATGTAGCTCTCAGTACACTAAGTATAGTGCTGGGAGCTAAGTCAGTTTCGTGGAAAGATGGAAAAGTGATTTTGTGGCACTGAATAGGGTATGCTGGTTTTTCAGGAATTCAGGTACGTCATGATCAGGATAGTGGCTACATGCACCATAAGTTTGCCATCATTGACAAAAAAATGCTGCTCACTGGCTCCCTGAACTGGACTACTCAAGCCATTCAAAACAACAGAGAGAACCTACTGGTAGTTGAAGACAGGGACTGTGTGAATCTTTTCCTGGCAGAATTTGAAAGGATTTGGGAGGACTACAATCCGGCTCATTACACATTTTTCCTCAAAGAAGAACAGCAGGTACAGAAAAAGGATAAAACTATTCCTCAAACAAAATTGCAGCTTAAATGACTATTTTGAAGCAGTAATTTTTTTAGTCTAAAGACTAGTTCCTAAGTTATGTGTTTGAGAATGGCATAAATTGCTTTAGGAGTAACTAAACGCAAATTTATGCTCCTTTAAAAAATTGTACAAGCAACATATTGTGTGTTTGAATTATTCTTTGAGAAATAGATGGCCTGTACTTATGTGCTATTATACCTGTTCTCAATAAAGCGTGCTTTTTAAATTCTAATACATATGTTTCTGTTATAAAAACAACTGTCCCCACATGTAGATAGCATTTCAAGAAGAGCGTTTATTCTGCCATTCTCTTGGCAACCCTAGCATCCACATGCAGGATGTTACTGGGGGGCGAGGACCTTTTTAACATACAGCCAACTCCCAAATTGATGTGATGCTTACATTCCAAGGCACTGCATGTTTAAGTTAAATCACATATATTTGAAATACGATTGAAAAAGCCTGCAAATACCCTGTTCCGCCCCCTTTTGTGATGTTTTCGGGTCACTTTCAAGTTCAGTGCAATGCTTGTGTGCGTGATTGCGCACATATCGGATGCACCTAAAATGGTTGCTGCCTGAACAGCTTTGTCCCCTTTGGTTTTGAAGGTTTGATGTTTTTAGATATGCTGTAAGCCATCCAGAAGCCCAGCCATAAGGGTGGGGTATAAATAAAATAAAAATAATAAAAATAATTAGAATAGAACAATTTGCCTTTGTAGGTGAGCAGCATAAAGCAGACCTACTTGAAAATAAATGCCCAATGTGTGAATGGGAATGAATGTGTGTTCTTAACTCACAGATAATTCATATGCTGCTCTTTCATGTGTGGAAGGGGAAGTAGTATTGCTGTTTTATTCTGCCTTGGTCTTACCACACCTGGAATAGTTTCCAGTTATGGGCACCACAGTTTAAGAAGGATATTGACAAGCTGGAACATGTGCAGAGGAGTGCAACCAAGATGATCAAGGGTCTGGAAATCAAGCCTTACGGTTTGAGGGAGTTGGGTATGTTTAGCATGGAATTGGGGAGACTGAGGAGATAGGTTAGCCATCTTAAAAATCTAAAGGTCACATGAAAGATGGAGCAACCTTGTTTCCTCCTGTTCCAGAAGGTAGGACCTGAACTAATAGATTCAAGTTACAAGAAAGGAGATTACAACTAAACATCAGGAATAACTTTCTGACAGTAAGAGATGTGGAATGGACTCCCTTGGAAGGTTGTGGTGCTCTCTCCTTCCTTGGGGTTTTTTAGGCCATCTGTCATGGATGCTTTAGTTGAGATTTCTGCATTGCAGGGGATTGGGCTAGATGATCCTGGAGGTCCCTTCCAACTCTACAGCTGTGATTCGATGACTGTACATGTGTAGAATTCAGCCCTAGAATCACAGAATTGTAGAGTTGGAAGGGACCTTAAGGGTCAACTCCCTGTAATGGAGGAATCTGAAACAGAACTGGAACTTGGTATAGCAGTGGGTGGGGAAGCTGCATGTCTACAGGTGTTAAGACTTTATCCACTGTCATTCCTGACCACTGGCCATCCTGGGTGGGACTGATGGCCGTTGGGCAGTCAACGTCAGCTGGAATTTGAAGAGGGTACACTAAAAAACACCTGCCTGTCCTAATAAATGGGTGGGTGCAGAATAAGGCTGAGAGGTACCTTATGTTGGCATGTAAGTTGTAGCCATAACCAATATCCCAAGTGTAGAAATGCAACTCTGGTGTAAGCGTATTTTGTGGTGCCAGTTTGGGGAGGGAACTGTTGAGGTAGGAATATTCAACATCTGGAAGAACTTTCTGAAAGTAAGAGCTGTTAAAACAGTGGAACAGACTCTCTTTGGAAGATGTGGACTCTCTTTCATTGTAGGTTTTAAAGCAGAGGTTAGATGGCGATCTGTCAATGGATACTAGAGATTCCTGCATTGTACAGGGTTGGACTTAGAACTCTATGATTCTATGGACACCAGCGTTTTAAAGGGCTTTGAATCAGTCTGTCAGTGGTTGAGTTTCCAAAAGTATTGAAGCTGTTCCAAATAGAGTGTGTGTGTGGTTATTACAGTACTCTTGATCCAGTAGAAACTCCATTGTACCCATGAGGTGGGTACACTGTAGTGACTTAAATAAATATGTTGTGTACTCCTTAAAGAGGAGGAGGGAGGAAGATAGTGGATCACGGTCATAAAACTTTCTCCAGGGTCATATGCTATTTTGGAGCAGCTATATTCATTTAGGTTTTAGTTTTTGAAAGCTGTCAGCAAAACACATACAGAAACAATAAAGTTAAAGGTACCCCTGCCCATACGGGCCAGTCTTGACAGACTCTAGGGTTGTGCGCTCATCTCACTCTAGAGGCCAGGAGCCAGTGCTGTCCGCAGACACTTCCGGGTCACGTGGCCAGCGTGACGAAGCTGCTCTGGCGAACCGGCACCAGAGCAGCACACAGAACGCCGTTTACCTTACCGCTATAAAGCGGTACCTATTTATCTACTTGCACTTAAGGGTGCTTTCGAACTGCTAGGTGGGCAGGAGCTGGGACCGAATGACGGGAGCTCACCCCGCCGCGGGGATTCGAACCGCCGACCATGCGATCGGCAAGTCCTAGGCGCTGGGGTTTTACCCACAGCGCCACCCGCGTCCCTACAGAAACAATATGTGGTAATTAATAGTAATTTATCACTAGTTCAGAATGCTCAGCCTTTCTTGAAGCCGTTTAGTAATTGGTGTACTGTAATCGTTGTGGCCTTCCAATGATAGTTCATAAAATGTTTCTTAATACTTAATTTATATTGAAGGGTAACTGCAGGTGGGATGGCTGCTACAATCATCCTTATGTACTATTAAATTCTTTGGACATTTAATAATTTCATGTGTGCTATTTTTGCTGTGTATCTGCCCTGAAATGCCTCTCCAGAGCAGATGGAAGTACTCGGAGGCTTTCCACAATTGTATTGCATAGATCCTTTTATTAGTAAGCATAGCATCCTTGACTGTTGTCTTCTATTCCTAATTGAAGGATGCAAAAACATTGGAATGCTATTTCAAGAACTTCTCTGTATCTAGTGTTAACAAAAATCTTCTCCACAGCATGCCAAGGGTGGTGCAAAAATAGTTTATTACGATACAGTTTTATGTATAGTTAAGTAATTAATATTTACAAAATAATCATCAGCTACATCCATGGGAACCCTAGCATGTCACACAAGGTTTGTAAGGAATAAATACTGTGACATAAATGATACTTCTATTACAGTGAACAGCTGAAGGAGGAAATAGCTCTTAAAAGCATGAAAACAAAACAAGAGGAGAAAGATACCTTTCAGACTCCTAGGAGGCGGCTCAAACCATTCATCTTTGCAAAAAAAAAAAAGTCAGATTGGACATGTTTGTTCACCAGGCAAATTAGAGAATATGTTCTCCCAGTGAATTGGTTTTATTTGATTCTGCTCTTGCATGCGAGTTCCAGTTTTTTGGGTTAGCAGCTTTCCTGCCGAATCCCACGGCTGCTCTGGCTCTGAATCTTGCAGGGCTGGAGTAATTGATCATTCTCCTCATGCTTGATGCTTGGATGACCACTTTAGGATTCAATTTGGTCGTGGTCAATTAGGAGTTGATGCTTCTGTAGGCTTGCTTGTCGATCAAGCAGGTTTATAATACAGACTGATTTCAGTATCTTTTAAAAGGAAGCTGGTGTTGAGTGGGCATGAGGAAGAGCTCAAATAGGGATACCTGTGTATGTACAGTGCTTGCCTCACCTTCTTAGCCATATACACATTTTGTCCAGACAAGTACCACATTGGAGGAGTGTACTAATGCAGGCTTTTGTTACTCAAGAACACTTAGCTGATAGCTTCTCAAGTGCTTTGATTTCTCTTAGAGGTGACTGTTTTAATACACAATTAGAAGCTGTGTTCTTCTACTGGAGACTGAAATGAGAACCCTACATCAATCCTCAATGACTAGAGGGGTTTATTCACTTGGCACTAGAGGGGTTCTGCTGTCAACTCCCAGTTTCATTTACTCCTTAGTGGACTTCAGTGCATGGCGTGAGGCTGCTGAGCACTGCTTGAAAAAGCAAGCCATTTTCTAATGTGCCATATAACTGTTCTCCAAGGCATGCAGTCAGTAATGGACTCCCATCTACTTTCCATAGTCTAGTGGTAAAGATGACCCCGGCACTGTAACTCTGTTGAAACTACATCGCAATGAAATATAGTGTTACAGTAAATTGAATAATCATCCTACGTTAACTGTATTCTGTCATGCTGTTACACCGCCATGCCATGTAACCAGAAAATGATGGGAGGGTTGCAGGAATATAAATATACTCCATTCCCTTATCGAAATCCTTGGTTTACTCCGCAACAGCGCCAAGTTACCATGCAAGAATACTGATGTACGCTTAATGACAGAATAACTACCACCATTAATATACAGAAATACTACTCTCTGCAATCATATATATGCACACCCAAAAGTTGTTTATGCCACTGTCAGCTCTAAGATTATTGAACTGAAAAGGGTAAGAAAATTAATGTAAAGTAGGCTTGAAGTTTTGAAACACTGTACATCTTCTTTGGACAGGCATTTCCAAAACTAAAAAGGTATCAGAGAAATTTAAAAATATATTTATAATGTTCAAACAAACCAACAGACATTCTTTAAGGGAACATAGAGTGGGTTTATCGGGTTACACTAATTTCCTTTTCCAAGTCAAAAAGACATTGTATTAGAACAAGATTTTAAAAAAATTCACCCCCAAAACCCTCCTCTATTTTTTTTTTTTTGAGTAATAAATATTTACATTGCGTGCTTTGAATACTATACAGGTTTTAAATTATTTTTAAAGAGAATAACAAAGCTTTTTTAAAAAAGAAAGAAATTACAAAGGAAGTATAAGCTACACTGAGCGTGCATGTGCTTAAAAGTGTTCACAACAAACTAAGTACTGCATATGAGCCACCAAAAAGCAAAAAATCCAGTGGGATTCTAATCAAGTATGTTGTCATTACAAAAAGTGACACTTATTAAGAAACAGCGCGTAGGGCTGCTTGCAGGCAGCCTCTGCCACAGGAAAAACAGCCTGCTTGGGATCTGCACATCGGCAATCCCCCCTTTCCATATTTTAATGGGATAAAGGAAAATGAGTTTCATTAACAGAACACTCAATTCTGTTTCAAAAGGAGAGACGAATAAAGAAATCTGCAATAGGCAAGATTAAAGAAGCTGTTATGCAAGTATATTTATACTGTACATCCATTAGTGTTGAACTTCACTGAGACCACAGTTATTTTGTAGTGTAGGTTTGTGTACAATGCAGCAGCTTGCAATAGAACATACCTATTTATTCACATAATGTTTATACTGTGCCTTTTAAAAGCCATTCAAGAAATACAACTAGAATGCCAACTTGCTTAGCTGTGTATGAAGAGCAACTTGGTCACAGCAGTACAGACTTTCTTGAGCAAAAAGATGCTTGGTTGCTTTTTTTTTTTTACACCAATTTTAATGTTTGTGAAATACTGGCTATTCTAATCTTAGAGGACATAGGACATTTGTTTGTTTTATTAAAGAAGTGTATGGATTAAACATAAACATAATCCAAAGATAATTCATTCCAGTGGCAAGGTTTCTCTCAAGTTGCAGGTACTTAAGGAAAAATAAGCTTCTTCTGCCAAGCTACAAGCCTAGTTAATGATTTTAAAGGAGAAAGAAAATAATCTAGGCCTGAAGCACAACCATCCTTCCTTAGCCACCCTAGGGGATAAAATATGCTGGCTTTTCCATTATGTGCTAATCACTCTCTGCAGTCAGATGGTGTGGACAGACTGCTAGAGGCACCAATGCAAGACAGCCAAACCCTATCCCTTTCATACCTGATTTAAAAAGAAACTGCCAGACACACAGCAAGAAGACAGCAAATGTTCTGCTGTGAAGACCCCCCCTGCTCCAAAATAGCAACAGCTTTTGAAGGAACATTGCTTTGCATATAACACAAACAAAGATGCTAAGAGCTGTTTTGCTTCCGCATGGATCAGCAGCAAGGGCCCACAGAATAGAATCAATGTGTGTCCAATTAAGAACAGGATGAAACTAAAAGGGACAGGGTGCTCTCCCTAGCCTCTAACAGCAAAACTTTGCTTTACAGATTTGTCTGCTCAAAAGATCAACAATTTTAGTCTGAATAGACTGAAAAGCAAAACGCCACCTCAAATTCACCCCACCTGAGCAAGGCAGATAAAAAAACTTTTAAAATACCAAAAGCCACCTTGCCCACAAACCTTGTAGAATTAACTTCCCAACACTTCCTATACGTTTTTCAAAACAGCAATGTTTACCTGCTTTTGGAATAAAAAAATTGCATGCATTGTTCAAAGCTTCTCTATATACATTATACTGCTTGGGAAAGGCCTTTTGGCCCTGGAACCCAACAGATCAAATATTCAATGCCTCTGTTATTGGGCCTCATAGGTAAGGAGGACAAATGGGCCCAGGCAACTGCTTTGTTTCAGATAAACAACGGCACTAAGATGTTTTAAAAAATTTGGACTGCCACTTTTCAAATGCTCCCTTTTAGCAAGGTTACTTGTGACTTGCCATTCCCCTGGTTAGACTTCTCTCTCCACTGACATCTTGCAACTGTATTTCCACATGCAGATGCTACCAGCTTACATGAACATACAGAAGACTCTCTTCAACTGTTTTGAGACCCATTAAGTCAATCCAAAGGCAAGCCAGCCCCAATTTCTGCCTTGACCTGCTTGGAGGACTGGCCTGACTTCAGCTGTACTGTTCCTAATACCTCTTGCTTATCAGCAAGCCACGCCCTTCCTGCTTTGTAAAAGAGCCCTGCTGATTTAGAATTCTGAACCATTCCTACCGATTACATGGCAGAAGCGCTCTTACTGCCTCCAGAGGACCAGAGCAAGGATTGCAAAAGATTTGTTCTTTAAAAGGCATCTTGAAGAAAAACTCTGAGCTTCTGGGCAGAAGAATTTTGTTTGTTTTGCAACAAATTAGGTGGGAGAAAAGTCTGGGTGACATTATATGACAGACAGAGAGGCAGGTACATCCCACTGAAACTCTAAGAAACAGTGCAAATTCTAGCATGGCCTTGCCAGAAGGAGTGTGTGGAAGGAGACCACCCTATTTCTCCACGAGAAATAGTTAAGTTGCACTGATTAATTTCATCACAAGCTGATTGCACATCAATGCCTGCAACTGTTTGTATGCAAAGCAACTTAAAAGCTTTTCCAGAAGATCTAAGTGGCGTTAAGGGAATAAATTCCAAACTGACCGCATAGTTAAACACTAAGCTACAAATCAGGGCTGCCACAAATGTCTTTTTCTAAGCCAATTATCTTGTTGCAACAAACAAGCTTTCACTAAGGGCACTGATTATGCCAAAAACAGGTCTGCATGTCTTGTTTCAGTGGTTCAAAATTTGATCCAAAGCATGCACTTAAGTGCTGGATTCCTCTCAACAGTGGCAGAGCTAAGCACAGTGTGTTGCCTCCCTCCCCCCATCCCAGGGCCCTGTCACTGCACCAAAGAATTTGGTAAAACAGAGCTAGCTTATCAACAGGCTGTTGAGCCTTAATACTGACACTTAGTGTAATGGATATACAGTAGGAAGGATGTTTTTGTAGAGAGCCAAGGGGGTGGGGAGCGTATCCCCAATCTCTCCCAGCCCTCTTGCCAAGGTTAAAAACTTTGTAAGTCAGGACTAAGAAGTTGGGAAGTTCATTTGATGGTGGGCAGAAGAACTCCCAGCATTTTCCAGTCTTCTGGAGCATCCATACAACAACAGAAAAAACCCCACACACAAGCAACAGCAGTGAGGATCCTAGAGAACAAAAAACAGAAGGGTGCTTGTGCTGTGATGCCGCAAGCAGGGAGGTGTGCGTGGTCAAGCCAAATAGGAAGGAGAGAACTAGTCTTTCTTCAAGTCCTTGGATTCAAAGAGCTTGAGGCGCTCCTGCACGGTCAGGCCTTCCTTCAGACTCTGTACATGGGAGGAGAGAAGGAAGAGCAAACCGTTAAATGCCATTCTGGTGGGGAAGCAAAAGTCCAATAGAGAGAGATGACACAGATGCTCAGGCAAAGGAAAGGCAAAAGATGGCATCCTCAATGGGAAGATTAGAAAGACATGCTTCAAAGAAAATGCACCATTATGGAGTGGTGTTATTGGTGAATCGATCCGCGGTGAAGAAAGACGGCAAATGAACTGGATGGCTGCAGGCACAGCTAACTTAGTTGGGGGAGTAATTGCTTGGATGTTTGAGGCAACCGCAAAAGCCTTTGCTAGCTCATCAGCGCCTCAAAACTGCACTTTCCCCATAACCATTTTGTTTGAGCACTCAATTCCAGGGCTGTACATCAACAGTTCATCAGCACAGCTGCCCAGAGTGATTCATTTAACAAGCAGTTATGCCCCTACAATGGTTAATCCTGGTGAAAGCTACATGGTTCTGGAGAGAAAGGATAGCTCAGTTGGTTGCAGCATGGGGCTGATAATGTCAAGGTTGCAGGTTCAGTCCTTGTATGGGACAGCTGCATCTTCTTGCATTGCAGAGTTGACTAGATGATCCTCAGTGTCCCTTCCAACTGTACAATACTATGATTCAAGGTCCTATTTTGATCCTGATATAAAGCAGCCGGTCTTGATAGACCAGGGTGCCATACGTTTCTGTCTGCTTTTTGCTAATCAGAGAAATACGTTAATTTCTAAGTTAAAACTTCCCCCCAAGTTAAGGGTCCGTTTTGGGCCCTTTTTATTTCATGAGGGCAAAGCCAAGCACAGCCTGAAAGCTTCTAGCTGCCAAGATTACATTTGCAGTGTTTTGGCAATCTCACGTCATGTTTTCTGGAGCTATTTGTGATATATGATCTAAGGGTTTACATCAAGAATGGGGAACCAGGTGGCCTCCAGGTATGCTTGGACTCTCAACTCCCACCAGCCCAGCAGAATGGCCAACGGACAGGGGTGATGGGAACTGGGAGTCTAAAACATCTGGAAGGCACAGTTATTTAGACCCAGGATTCCAGAGGGGAGATTGTTGATAAAGTCTGGAGATCTCTGTCTGGACCTTGTGAAATCACTCTTCTGCCTCTTTAGCAGTTATTTTGAAAGAAGAATCTCCATGTCAGACACTGGCTATTTTTCACTGGAACATACATTTCTTACAATGAGATCCAACCACAAATCAATGAGACAAGGAGATGCACAGTTTCTGATCATCTCGTGCCAATGTCCATTTCCTGCCATTTGAAAGAAGCCTTTCTCTCCACCCATCAAATCTAATTACAAAACTTTACAAACTGGGGGAAGTTGATGGAGAGGAATGGCACCATCAGCTGATTTACGGGCAACTGAATCAAGGGATGCAGTGGCAGGTGGACTGTATCACTTCAGGATCAAAGTTTTATACTTATCCATGACAAAAATTCCCTGCACTCAAGGATGACAGGGAGAAGGCTAGCCTAGAACCCTTTGCTCTAACGTGCTTTGCTCTGTGTGAAAGGGTTTCTGTGTGTGTGTGTGTGTGTGTGTGTGTTGAAACATGCGAACCATTTCCCCAATACAAAAACTCAAGTGACAAAGAGTCCCAACAAAAGCAGCACCATGCAATTCTGTGGTATTTGTAAGAGAGCTCTAGGGACACTGTAGATTAAAGCTAAATACAGTTAGTCTAGTATCAGACATTTAAACTGCTCTTAATGCTGGTAAAAAATCCACAGTTGTTTGTTCTTTGGATTAAAATTGCCTCCCTATATTCCAAATCAGCTGGCTATAGAGGAAAATGCTTACAGTACATCCAAACCAAGCTGCCTATGATATAGAACATTGCTTTTTCTGTGTCAAAATGTAGAGATCTTCTTGGTCAGGTGCGGTACTTATCTTGATGGGCAATACACTTAATTTCTGAAAATTAAACCTCATTCAGGAATGAAACCATGTTTTGAGAAGGTCACTACTCCTTTTATACAGTAGTGGCCTAATTTTTTCAGTTGTTGCTGACAATCTGCAGAAAATCAACTGCTTTCTCCCATCGGGTCATCTTTTTTTGTGGGGGACAACTAACCTAACAACTAAGACGGTTGGGAAAATAAACCTGTATGGGTTGGGTAGATCAGCTGATTTAGTACCAGAATATTTAACAAATGGGTAAAAAGGATTTCAAAAGGGGGAAAGGTAGAGACCAGAAACCTGATCCGTGGACAACACAACTGGCTTTTCACATAACATCTGTGTGCCCTTCGTTAGGAGCCGGTTGGAAAAAATTCATCCATTCCAGAGGACATAATTAGTGAATCAAAAGGTACCCTTCTGCCTGTACACACTGCCATTTGGGAGAGTTAAGTCCAAAGCATGCATTTTCATCCAGCATGCACACTCTTGTCCCATGCCTTCAACGCAGCACCCCGTTGTTTGTCTTAGGAGGTGCAGAAATCCTTCCAGTGATGGATGTCAGTGAGGGAGAAGCAAAAGGATGGAAGAGGCACAGAAACAGCCATTCAATCTGGCATGATCTTCAGTTTTGAAATTCTGCCTCTTGCTCCTCCCACTTAACCTCTATGTAATTCAAAGGCAAGGGGAGATAGATTCTCATTAGCCATGGAGATGTGAGCCGGGCATGCAATAAGTGGGCTGCCCCTCAAGAGGTGCAGTGTCCTTTGGAAGGTGCTGTTTGGATTACCTATGTGACAGGGAACCTGGAATCTGGTGCATTTCAGTTATCCCATGAGACCTGCTCAATAACGGACTGTTATTGGAAGCAAAGACAAAAACAACAACACAGAAAACAGAAATAGGAGAAATACATGAATCCTGATTGCTCCGGAAATTCCCAAGTGCCAACATACTCCCTCCCACCCTAGCAAGGAGAAAAAGAGGCAAACTGCAGCTTGGGGGGTCTTCATGGCCTGCAAGGTCAGAAGTTTGCTTTTTAAACTCAGTACATAAAATCAGCCACAGAAGGGAAACTATAAATAAAAAGCACAACACTTTGTAATAAAGAGGAGCTACGCCACATTGAAAAATTGGGGTGCTCCAAAACGAAGTGCACACATACACACAAAACTGGCAAATCACAAATGACACCAGGACTGAACTGCACAATTATCACAACATTTGTGTAACTGTGTGTGTGTGATTTTTGCTGCGGCAGTCTTCCTACCATACCAGCTCAGGGAAACCTGCTCTCAGGGTGAGGAGAGTTGTGTGTAACTTTCCCTCCTTCCAGTTCTACCAGGCTACTGATCCTGGAACTGCACACCAGCACAGGTGCTCAAACATGGGGCAGGACACAGGCCAAGCCTGTTAAGCACCCAACAGTACTGCCCTTGTGGCCTAGCTGAAAGCATATCCCTCTAAGCCAGGGTGATCCAACCTCTCAGACCAAGGGGGTTGCAACAGTACTTCCAACATGGAACCTGTGGGTGATACACTGCTTTGTATGCGTCCGGGGGGGGGGGGAGTTGAGGGAAAATTTCACAACCACCACCACACACACTTGCACTGCCTCCCCAGAGCCGGCTAAGCAAAGTGCCTGGCTTTGGGAAGGAGGCGCAGGGCTCTGGCAGGATCCTAGAGCCCTCCCTCCTCTTCCTACGGTTGGGAAAGTTCAAACTAGGTTTTGGGAAGGAGGCACAAGGACTCTCGGAACCTGTCAGAGCCTTCATGCCTTTTCCCCAAAGCCCAGGGCCTTGCTTACCTAGCTTTGGAAAGGCAGTGCAAGGGTTTGTGTGGGGCGTCAAATGTTGTTGAGGGCCACCCAAGAAGACCTCAAGGTCACACCTTGAACTGCCCTAGTAAAGCTCTCATGCCCTGCACTGAAAAATGGGAAAACTGAAACCACCAACAGTCCCAAAACCAGAGACCCAGGGGTGGAGTAGAATCTAGAAAGCTGCTCAGGGCTATTTTTCTAGGAAAAAAGGTGCCAGAACTCACCATGAACACCTCTCATGTTCTCTTAGAACAGCAATGGCACCTGCCTGAGAGGTGCCAGAACAGAGTTCCAGTGAGTTCCGGCTGGAAAAAAAACTCTGCGCATGCTAATAACCCAGACAGAACACAGAACATAGACTTGTTGCGGCATCCGACGTAGCATAACCTCGTTTGGAAAGCTGGGTGAAGTCACCATAAACTCACCTTTGACCTGATATTTCTCAGTTGCCGGCCAACGCTGGTCCTGTCTTTCTTCAAGAAATCAGGGTTGCTTTTGGATTTCATAATATCTAGGTGGATGAGGAGAAACAGAGCCAGTTTACCTTACCGTTGAAAGCATTACAAGCGCAACATTTCCTCCCTCGCCGTGGGAAAAAGGAAAACAAATGGTTGTCAAATGGACACAAGGAACAACCCTGGGCCAAGACATTTTGCCACTGTAGGCAAAATGCTCCAACACCCCCCTTGAAGATCTGTCCCCCCTCTCCCTGGCCCAGTCATTGTGCCTACCCTGCCGCCAGCCCCATCACCGCGGCTGGTGAGATCAACGGTCTTGTGTTGATGGTGCGGGCAAAACCACAGTGGGGCTGGCAGCAGCGTAACTGCGAGCACAGGGAGGGAGAGTGTGGATCTGCTGCCAGAGGCAATGGCTTCTCTTAACCTCATTCAAGGACCACCCTTACCCCAGAACACAGTCTCCAAAGGGACCCCCCATTTGCCACCAGTTACAGAGCTGGCTCCCTAAACTGGTATGGCCCACGTGAGTATACCCAAAGCGAAAGCCAGAAACTTGGCCTTGCTTTCATCCGGAATCCTCAGTAGCACCTATGAAAAAGCCAAACCAGCTAACAAGACTAACCGTATCCAGACACAGTGGTGTTCTCTGGAGACTTCTCGCCAAGGGCTTCGGTGGCCGCCTTGAGCTGCTCTTTCAACCTGCTAATGTCGCAGTCCGCCTTGGCCTTCACAATGCTGAGCTCCGTGTAAATGTCCTTATACTTATCACTGGCATATTTCTTGTCCTTTAGAAAAGACAACAGCATTTCAGCCGAGGAAATGCTTTCAGTTCCCTTCGGCCTTGGAGATCGGCAGCAGCAAATATTGCCAAAGGGCTAGACAGATTTCAACCCAACAACACATATTGTAGCAACCAGTGCCATATGTACTCTTTTTATCTTTCTTGGTTTGGGCTTTGGTTAAAAAAAGGACACTGCAACCCACTGAGACAGGCTCCATTCTTAAAAAGCAGAACAATTTGGTTTTGACCAAATAGTTGTATATGGCATCTTTCAAATCTGTGAACTACTCTTGACAACCATCCACTCAAAATTAAGGCAGTACATATTTCAAGGGGAGGGAGATCACGCACTCCCATGGGGGAACCAATGTAAAGCTTGCATTTGCCACTGATACAGACTCTTCTACATTGGAAACAATTAGCTATACAGACTGAAGGCTCAAAACGCAGCTATCTTCCTGAGGCCTGTTTAGGTCTGGTTGGGAGATGGTCTGAAAACCAAATGTACGCTGCTCTGAGTTTCATGATGGAACTAAAGACTTTTTCTTTATCTGCTCAGGCATGTTTCAATACTGGTTTCACTGCTTTGTTGATGCTACAGAAATACATTTTGGTTGAATTTCACTGAATCGTTTTATGTTGCGAACTACCTGTTATCATAAGTACAAGCGGTATGTATCTACACGAGTCAGCTGAATACATATGCGTTTAAAGGCACTTGCTGCCTGCTTGTATGGTACAAAGGCAGGCCTCCTCCAGAACTATTACCCTCAATGCTGTTTGCAGTTCATCCTTCAAGGAGCTGATCTCCTGCTTCAAGTACTGTATTTCTGATTCCTTGACTCGCAGCAAGACCTGCAAAGGGGGAGAGAAACCCAGGCAGATGCTTTTTAGGTTAGGCAACTATGCACAAATGAAAGGGGGGGAGGAGTTAAGCCACTGAGCAAGAAGGAAAGTCCATTTCACATGCCCCTGGAACTCCATCATCTGGAATCAAGGCAGGGCACACTCACCTCCAACTCGTAGGCATCCTTGCCTTGGGTGAGAGGTGAGCCGGCCATCTCGATCCCACCCTCCCCAGTCACCAGGGTCCGTAACCGTGTGATCTCTGCAGCCAGGCGGTTGTTCAGCTCCTGTAAGAAGACCACAAGATGGCTATGAGCAGCAGTTATGAATAAAGCTCTCCCCAATCCTAGCAACTGAACATCCCTATTTTGCTTTTGGATGGCAACCTCAAGGATATAAATGTCTTCAGTTTTCACCAAACAGCACAAAACAGCATTTGTGGTTCTTTGGGCCTTCCTTGCTGCTATCTGTACTTCTGCATAGCAGATGAAGGGATTGAGCGCAGTACTTCCGCAAATGTCGCCCAACCAGCACATTTGTTTCCCCCCTCTAAAGATGGACATTTCTTAAGTTCACAGAGTTTTAAAACATTTTTAGTAACCTATGCATATCTATACTGGTCATAATATACCAATAGCCTGAAATAATGACTTAAAATAAATATCTATTGCTAGTGGTGAAAGCCTGATTCTTCTGAAGTGATTGTGACAAAGAAAAAAGATTTTAGAAAGCATACATTTTATCAACACTTCATTAAAGAAGCTGTGTCACAAGGCCTGGTGACGAAAATAAGCACACAAAAGGATTTAAAACCAAACCACAGGATTTCAAAAACTGCACATGCAACCATCGTCTAAAACTATGGAGCTTGCATATTGCACAATGTCATCTTTAACACAGCAGTTGCCATCATGCATATGTTCCCAGGAAACAAAATGCCATTGAGGAGACACTTTGAGGTATCCCCTGCCCTGGTATTTCAAGACAATTGGAGCTGTGGTGGATTTTGTAAAAAGAAGATCCCATGTTTCAGAGACCACCAAGCAAAAGGCAGTTTACAAGCCTGGTTAAGTCAGCAACACCATCTGGGGTACCATCTTTTTAATTCATTTTCCTTACCTAAACCAGGGGGCTTCCTACCAACTTAGATTGAAAAAATGTGCAGAAATCAGATCTGCCAGGTGTTGCAATAAATCTATGGTTTTTTAAGATATATATTTTACAGTTTAGTACTGTTTTTATTTTTAAAAACATATGTGGGGGCTCTACCTCAATCTCTTCAGTGCTTAGGGCCTTTAAAGGTCTTAATCCTGTCCTGCAGAATCGCTATGATTCTGGTCCTGCTGTAATGTTTCGTTCCTATTGGGGGAAACTGCTTATCAGGCCTCTTGACCAACTGACTCCCCTGCCCTGCTAGTCAAATCCTGGCTGAAAGCCATTCTGGAAAAGCCCCCAAATGACCCTTTTCTCTTAGGCAGCTGAATGAGGCTGGACAGGTGTTGCTTTACCTGGTTGTGTGCATTGAGCTCCTGGTTCTCCCGCTGGCACTGACGGAGGGCCTGCCTCTCTGCTTCCAGGGCCTGGGCCAAGTGAGCATTTTCCAAACACTTCTGAGAATACTGCTCGGAGAGAACTTCAAGTTCGCGCTGGACAGACTGCAGCTCCTCCCTGATTGGGCATAGGGGGTAAAAACAAAAAATAAAGATTGCAAGGCCAACTGCAATCCCCAAAGCGGATCAAATCAACTATCAGAGACTAGGATGCACGGAGGAGGAGGAGGAGGCATTGCACAACCTTCTGGCTGTGGACAGACAAGATGGCCATTCAAGTGCATCCCACATGTTCAGTTTTGCTTTCCCAGGAAAGCAAACTTAGGCATGCGGTTTGATTGCACTGACTAGACTAAACATTTGTGTTGTCTATAGATGGGATCCCCATTAGGGTCAGCCAGCATGGGAACAGGATACTGAACTAGATGGTTCTCTGGCCTGATCCAGCAGGGCTGTTTAGTGTGGGTAGTGTCGAATGACAAATTGTTCCACCCAACGCCACCCAGGTGCCAAGAGCTGCTCCACATTTCCTACCTCAACAAATCTAGAAAATACAGAGGAGCACCTACAAGTATTGCCTCTGGAGCGCTTCGATGTCTGAGTTGATGCTGCTGATCTGCGAGCGGTGAGTCTTCTCCAGCTCCCGCTCCAGCTCTTCCCGGTGGGCATTCTTCATGGCTTCTATGGCTGTGTAGGAAAAGAGGCAAGGGCTGCAGATAAGCTGTCTTCCTCTCAAACCACCTTCTGATGTTGCTACTACTGATGACCGCTTATGGTCTTCTCTTTCCTCTTACCTGAAATAGTGGCTGCCGTCTCCTCAGCTAGCAAGCGGTCTTTCTCCTCCCTTAGCTTCTCCAGTTCTCGCTGGTGCTGCCTCTGCAAGTCCTCTATCTTCTTCTGGTGGGTCTCTTCCATAGCTGCAAACCCTCGTTCGCAAGTTGCCTGGGAAAAGATGGGGCGGGGGAACTGAATTTGTGTTTCTCAGCCTCAGAACCTACAGGGATTGTGTTAGGTTGAATGTTCTGATTGTGTTAGGTTGTATGGGCAGGCAGGCAAGCAAACAAAGAGAGGAGGAGAAAGCCATGGAGCTGATGGACAAGCATGCATGGAAGGTCTAGACTGGAGCTCTAACATGCCTCTTCAATCTTAACCTGATAGAAAAACTACATGAAATCTGATTGACCAGGAAGAGGGTTAGTTCAAAACCCACTTAAATGGGGACTTCTGAAAAGCCTTAGGAAGCAGCCCTTGTCACTGGACTTGAGATGGGGAACCTGTAGATCTCCAGGTGTTGCTGAATGCCCGTTCCCATCATCCACTCAACAACATCTGGAGGAATGCAGGTTCCTTGTTCCTGATCTAGGCTTAACTTGGGATGCCATTTAGCTAAGACTAGGAAGAGACAACAAAAACGAGCGTCATTGTATTGCCGCACAGAGTTGTTTGATGGAAGTGCGAAGCTTAAATGCACACTTTTAACCACAAAATCATTTGGAGTGGCTTGGATGTACTAAATTCACCTGCACTAATCTAGCCTACTACTGGGAGATACTGAATGTGGTTTGCTGTTTGTCCCACTTCTGCACTGTACAACTTCTTTCTCTGGTGTAAAATGTGAAGCATGCACCCTAATTCATAGTTGCCAGGAAACAGCTGCTTCTCTTACAATTTTTTGTACCCCTGTAGAATACACACAGGGTGTCTGCAGACTCTTAAGGAGTGTTTATGAAGGAGGAAAGCATCTCTCTCTCTCTCTGTGTGTGTGTGTATGTACACTCCTCTTTAAAATATACCTAAGATACCTCTAGGATCCTAGCCTAAGACTTTAAATAAAGTCTTTAAATATCTTCAGAATTTTTATTGGCTATTACAAAAGGGCAAAAACTGGGCTCTTTAAAAATGAAAGATGGGTCTTTTCTGCATGAATGCTTAAAAACGGTACTTCTGCAGCTGGCTGCAAGGACATAGGTTACTGGCCAGCCTATATAAATATGGTAAATAACAACATGTTGCAAAGCTGTGGTTATATAAGTTGCCTATGCCCTCCTGAAACACATCTGTGCAGGCATGTACAGCTTCAGTTCCTAGCTCTTTACACTGAGGCCAGAATCTTAGCAGGTGGGCTGGGATTTATTTATGCCGCTTTACTCTCTGTTCCTTGATAAGCACAGAATTGCCCCTTGAGCCAGCTGTGGGCTGCAGAAGTGGTTGCTGCAGATGTGTCAGCCAAGGCAACACTTTTTAGGATGGCAGAATGTTAGTCCAGGGGGAGATCCGTGTTCTGCAAGGGACATTTAAAAGCACCTTCTGTCATGTTAGTGCAAGCATGCCAGCAGGTGCAGTCGGCCTGTACGGCAAAGCTTGTGAGCTGTGAAAAGGCTCTGCTGCTGAAGGGTGGAGAAAGTTCTTGTGGGAATGCTACAAAGGTTTATGAAAGGCAAAAGAAAAAAGGCAGGCAGGCTTCGGCCATGCCTGGAAAAGAGTGTTCTCCTTGAACCGTTGACTGCTTCTTGCATTACTATCATCATTTCATGATGTGACGTATCATTTACCTCCCATTAGCCCCTTTATATGGCCATGTGCTATAGCAATAAATACTGGAGGGTGTCCGTGGGCAGAATGTTGGCCTTAGACTGGAGGGACCCGAGTTTGTATCATGGCTCAGCTGTGAATTTCAGCTGAAGCAAGTCTCCGTTCTCTCAGCCTAGCCTAGCCTAGCCTGCAGTGCTCTTCCAAGGATAAGGTGATGCAATCTCATTTACATTCTGAGCTTCTTTTAGGAAAGGGGGTGGGGTATAAAATGTGATTAAAAGGAAGACTTGTAAAGACCTATCTTTTTGCACAGGCTTTCCCCGGCCAGACCCTGTTTTATGTGCTTGTGTTCCTGTTTTCTTTGTTTTTCTGTGCTTTGATACTACCGTTTCATTGGTTTTAGGTTGTAAGGATGTAAGTTCGATAGAAAGAGAGGTGTGTTTTGAAGGACAGTTATAGGAAATCTGATACCTAAAGGTGAAAAAGATCTTGTGAAGGTTTGCAGAAGATGACGTACCTTCCTTGGGGCTCTAGCTACATCACCTCAAGGAAATTATATTGGGCTTCCAAGATGGACAATTTGTTCCTATGTTGCAATGCAAAGATTTGATTTAGTGTTCTTAGGGGGCAGTCTTGTGGACTGTAAGCATTCCATTTGAAATGCATCCCATCCTGTGACCGAATATTATTATTTTTTACCTTTTTCACTGTCATGGGAAGGAAGTGTTTCCGTCCCTCTTTTTAGCTCTATCTATCCTCTGGCCATTAAGTTATAGAATTCTATTTGCCTTTAAACAAAAAGGTGATTGTTGCATTGCCATGGGTGGGGGGCAGGGAGAAATTTACACACATGACTTATCGAAATTAAGTGCAGTGAAGAAGAAAAAACCTTAAGATTCTCAAAGTCCTTCTGGTATTTCTCCCTCAGAGTGGACGCATTGCCTTCGAGGTGCTTGTTCTCCAGCTCATCTCTCATGATGTTCATTTGGGCTTCCAGCTCTTGAATGCGCTCTCTCAAGCCATGCATGGCGTCCAGCTCGCTCTCTGAGCCCTGCACCCCACCGTCGGGGTTATCAGCAGCCCATGCTTCTCCTGCACCCAAGGCCACAGCAGGCAGTGCTTCTGAGTGCTGATTCTGATACTGCTCCAGAGATGCTTGCAAGCACTGCAGCTCTTGCTCGTAGCGCTTCTGCAAGGCCAGCAGCTCTTCATTGTGGAAGACCTGCAGTTCCTTCATCTTGACTTGAAACTTGTCCTCTAGAGTTTGGATCTGCTCAAGGTGAAAAGTCTCCAAGTTCAGCTTATCCCGTGCAAGAGAATCTAGTCGCTGCAGCCCTTCAGTCTGTTCTGATTTCAGAGCATCTTCGGTCTTGTGAAGCTGCTCAACCGCGTTCCGGATCTCCTCTTCATATGTGTCCTGAAGCTCCAGTATTTTCTTGCTCTGTTTATGTTCTTCTTCTTCCAGGAGTTTCCGCTGATTATCAAGCTGCTCCACTTTGGCCTTGAGCTCCGAATTCTCCCTTTCAAGCACAGCAATCATCTCGGCATACTTGCCCTGTTGCTTTCGGAGCAGCTCTTCGTATTCCTCCCGGAGGGTGGCAACTGCTCTGATGCGTTCCTGACACAGAGCATCCACATTGTGCAGGGACTCTTTGTACAGCCGTGCCTCCTTAGCGTACTCCAGCCTTGCCCTGTAAGCCCCATAACAGACCTGGGCCTGTATAATCGCATCTTGAACAAGCAGAGACGAGTAGCGCTCAAGATCCCCCAGACACATATCGTAGGGAGGACTGGAAGAAATCCTTAGCAGCTTGCAGCAGTCTTTCAGGGCATCGTCAGGGGACAGAGACAGGAGAGCAGCAGATATTTCTTTCAGGACATTTGCTCTGTCTTTGAGCTGCTGAGCAAGATCGCCCTGAACGGCAGCTAGAGCTTGACTGCCAAGATCCTGCAAAGTGTGGGCTTCTGGCATGAGGCCAGGAAGGCTGGCATCCCAAGCTGAAGTGCCCTCTTGGATTTCAAGGGCTTTGGAAATCTGATGCATAACGCCGTCAAATTCAGGAGTCTGGTATGCTTTAATGATTTCCTCCAGCATGCACTTGTGCTGCTGGAGGGCTGTTCTGGTGTTGTGGAGGTCTTCTTCGATGGCCTTTAATCTCTGATGAAAGGACTCTCTCATTTTCTGGGCAACAAAACTGAGCTCTGCTTTAATCAATGTGCTGTCTGCCACCGAATGAATGAGGCACTGAGGAATGTTTACACCCTGGGCCTCCACATTTCCCTTCCCCTCTTCTTCCTTGGCACTCAAATTCTTCCTTAGCTCCTCCACCTGGCTCCAAAACTCATCTTCCAACACTAGCTTTTTAGATAAGACGTCAGCCAAGGCCACTGCAATATGTGAAATATTTGAAGGCTCCAGCAAGACTGCATCCACCGTACCATGAATCTCTCTCAGGGCTAAGGAAATCTTGGAGGTTGCATCTGTCAGAGACTCTGCTATCTGGTTGATCAAGCTGGCTTCAAAAGCTACCCTCCTGGAAAGCATCCGCAGCTGGTCTTGTTCAGAAAACCCCACTTGTTGCTGCTGGAGGGCAGTTTTCTCCTCCTCCCCCAAGCTGCTGCCTTCTGCATGCAATGCTTGGGCTGCAGACAATTCTTCTGCCAGATGACCAGGCGAAGAAAGTGCCTGTTGCAACATGAGGACTGCATCCCTTAAAGAAGTTTCCGTATTCGACAGGACACCCAAAAGCACCTCTCTCTCTTGCTCCGTGTCACATCTGGACAAAGTTCTTAGCTGTTCTCTGCATTGCTCTAAGCACACCAAGGCTTGGTTGTTTCTCCCATGGAACCTTCCCAGCTCATGGATGTGATTCTCGAGCAGCTTGTGTTTTTCTTGCTTCTCGCCCTCCAGCTGTGAGACCAGCCTGCTGACTTGAGCCAAGCTCTCCTGAAGCTGCTCCCTCAGCTGTGCTTCTGTGCTGGCCCACTGGTGGTGAAGCGTGATGAGGGTGTCTTGATTGTGGCCCTGCTGGCTTTCGAGTTTCATGGTCACATCTTTGAGCTTTTCTTCTGTGATGAAAAGTTTGGTTTCCAGGGCGTGGATGATAGACAGGTAAGTCTCCGAATCGCCTGTGCCTGGGTAACTCGGAGCTGGTTCTGATGACATGCTGTCCTCCGAAAGCGACCTGTCTTGGCTGGTGTCTGATGAAGTGCTGCTGGTCCACATCTTCTCGGATCCATCAGGGTGGATATATTTTTGGCACTGGATGTTGGAGAAACGTATCCTTTGCCTTTTGGCTCCTGGAGTTTCTGTGTCCAATTTTGCAGACTCCTTCTGGCAAATCTCTCTCTCTTGAAGGTCTGTAGACTTAGAGGTAGACCTACACTCTTCTGGGTTCACTGCTGGGTGCTCACAGATCTGCCTGTGACTGATATTGGGGCCCTGATCCTCAGTGAGCATGCACTCTGAGACTGGAAGTCTTTGAAGCTGTGAATGTTGTGCTGGCTCCACAACTTGACCACCTGTTTCCGTCACAACACACGGCGCTAAGCTCTCACCAGCTGATGTTTTCAACTCATCGTCTTGCGCCTGCTGATCTTCCACGTTTTCTGGATTGCTACTTACGGCAGCTATTTTTAAGAAAGGTTCTGCAAGCTCCTGGTCCTTATTTTCCACAATTCTCGAGTGGGCTTCCCTCACCACTCTTAGCTCCTCCTCCTTTTCCTTCAGCACCGCCTGCAAGTTCTGGAACTGCCCTGACACCACCTCGTAGGAGTGCTCCAGGGCATGGTAGTTGCTCTCTTCCAGCTGCAGCTTGGCTTGCAGCTTGGCGACCTCGTTATCAGACTCGGCAACCTGGTTCATCAGCTCTTGGAACCGGCATTTGATCTGATCCCTTTCCTCCTCAAGGCTCTTGATGTGTTCGGCGAGCTTTTGGATGCTGGCTTCTTTCATTTCGAGCTGCTCTTCCAGCTGGTGGACAATTTCGCTGCTTTCAAATTTGACGGACAGCTTCTCCTTCTGCAGGACCTCCATCTGCTGCTCGTTGTTCTGAAGCTGGTTCTCGTACTCGCTGGCTTTGTCCTCCGCTTCCTTCAAGCTCTGGATGAGGACCTGCTTCTCCCTCTCGCAGCTCTCCAGCAAAGCCTCGTAATTCCTCTGCAGCTTCTCCTCCATCAGCATCTGGGACTGCTCGCTGGCACTCAGCTGCTGGCTGAGGCCAGCGATCCGATCCTGGAGCCGCTGCACCTCCTTCTGGTAGTCCCTCTGCAAGGCTTGCTGTGTCTCCAGATCTCGCAGCTCCTGGGTCTTCTCCAGCAGGAGCGCCTCCGCGTTCTTCAGCTTCTGCTCGCTGGCTTTCAGCTGCGAGCTCAGCGCCTCCTCGCTGTGCTGCCACTCCTCCATCTGCTCCTGAGCTTTCTTCCGCTCGGCCTTCAGGTCGCTCTTCAGCTTTGCCAGGGTCTGTTCTTTGATGGAGAGCTCTGCGGCGGCATTGCTGAGCCTCGCTTGTAGGCTCTGGATCTCCGCCTCGTGGTGCCGGATCACATCCTTGGCCTCCCCATAGCTACGCTTAAGTGACTGGATCTGTTGGTTGATGAGTTCCTGCCGCTGGCACTGGGCTTCGAGCTCACTCTGGAGGTCTCGATTGACTTTATGGAGCCTCTGCCAGGCCCCCGATGGGGGGGCGGCCACCTCGGTCTTTAAAAGAAATTGATTAAATAGGAGATTAGTAGCACTCTCGGTTCCCAGTTCTGAGTGTCACACCTCTGGTCAAGTTGAGCCACAGAACAATTCCTTGCATAGGTTTGATCACTACCCATCTGCTCCAATTTTGGATGGTTTCAGTTTTGTCTGCTTTCTTTTTTTAAAAAAATCCCCTTTGCTCAGGGAAACAAGGAAACACTTCTTCAAGTTTAACAGACAACACGGATGATAAAACATTGAAACAGCTTGAACGCAAACGAGCCTAAGAGGAACAAAACAAATTAAAACAAAAGAAAACAAAATGATGGAGAAGAGAACACCACAGGAGAAATGATGACTTGGGACAAGTAGAAAAAAGGTTTGGAAAGGAGTGAAAATTGTGGGGGGGGGGGGCAATCCGAATATACTAAGATAAAACAGGCAACTCTTTGAAACATTGGGAGACCTACCTGCTAGGAACTATCTTTTGCAGCTTGAGGCTAAGTTTGGAAGGGATGGGTCTAAATCAATATTTATCTTGTTTTGCTGGGATTTTATTTTCACTTTTGTGTTACCCACCCTGACTTTTTGGGGTGGGTTAACCTGTGAGTCTAACTGCTGGATTGTGTGTGTGCAGGTGTACAGTTAGAGCATAATGTTTTCGCCTAGCAAATGATGCAGAGCTTCAGGTAAATAAAGTCCTGGAGGAATGAAGGCCACTGAGAAGACACAATTGCTCTCCCCTCACCTGAAGAGATGGCAGCTGCGAACTGATCCCTGCCGCAAACGTCTTATAGCTTTCCGTCTCGTGGAAAATATATTTGTGTGTGTAATATGTGAATGAAGTTTAAAATGCGGAAGTTCTAGATCTGTCTGCTACCTGTGTTTGGCTGTAAATCAAGACGAGCGGAGAGGAAAGGAGGAGTATGATGAGAACATAAAAGTCAGAACAAGGAAACCCTCGGAGAGATTCAAAACCAAAGCCATGTTGCATGCAAGGGGGCGGGGGAATAAACACACAGAGAATCATGCAAGAGTCGGACAGAAATCATGTGGCTTGAAGAATACACAAACAGAAAGAGGCAAGAGGAGCACAGCGCTAAGCCTGATAATTTGGCCTGTCTTGCTGTACCGTAATCGCTGGCAGGGACAGCCCATAGATGTGACACTCAGGTACAATAAGTCAGATTACATGCTTCCACACCAAAAAACCAAACCCCTAAAAAACAACCCATGCAATATTATCCACACCCAAGAGAGATTAGTAGAGTGACCCTCTCCACCCTCGCCCCAAAGGAGGCAGAAGATACAACTGGTGTCTTGGGGGGGAAAGAGAGGAAAAACAGTCATGCTCAACTTCTGTTAGCACTGAATGGGCTGGAGAAGCTCCACTTGCCATCGAGCTCAAGGCAGGACACACACAGGAAAGGTTACGTTGCAAGAGCTCAAAGAGGGGCTCAGTTCAACATGCACGCGGATCGAGTCCTGAAGATAGATATGCAGTGTCTTGTTGGGCAGAACATTCTGCAACATCAGCGGTATGAACCAGGGATGGGAAGGAGGCAAAGGATTAGGAGCTCACCCGGGCTCTGCCGTTTTGGGAGGAGTCTGGCAAAAACGCTCCCCAGAAGCTGCAACCTTCTGCTTTTCACAAGGGTCATTTGCTTCCCCGCTGGGGTGACCAGCATGCCTGCTTTATCGGTCTTTCACCAATTCTTCAAGGTCTCTTAAAGCGCCATCTTATGCACGCTGACCCAGGAGCAAGTCCCACTGAACTTAATTGGACTTACATCCGAGGAGAGAGACATAGGATCACATCGTTAGCTTCTTAGTCCTACAAGCAAAGGTACTCCTATTGGGCCCAGTTAAAAGGAGAGGGAGCATTTAGGTTATCTGGTGCGACCTGATGGAATTCGTCCCATTATTCTGGGCCAGGCAATCTGTACAGTGATCATCATCTGCCAGTGTCCTCCAGGGAAAGGAGGTTCACCCCACAGCACAATGCCACCTCTGTCACCTACACAAATGGCAAAATAACAAGGAGCCATAGGTGCAGGGTATCAGGCTGAAGGCACAACAGATAACCTAGCAAATGGGCGGCATCTGCTCTCTCTTGTCAGTATGCAAGAGATTCTGTTCCAAAAGATGATCTCTCTCCATCAGGAGACTTGGGTAGTCTTGGACAAAAGGCCAACTCTTCCAGAAGGTTGAACGCATTATGAAAAGGGAAGGATGCCTCTGCAGCATGGTGTCGCTCTTTATCAAAGCTACTTACAAAATAAAAATATTAGGCTTGCAACTCTGAAGAGTGGTCAATAAATTGAAACACATTTTAATAAACCCAAAGGCACCCTCACTTAATCAAGCAACTAATGCTTTAAAATTTTAAGTTATTGTTAATTGAAATGTATGCAAACTGACAATGGCACACACCAGCTTGGGAGCTATGTTTACTCCCCTGCAGGAAGTCTGCTTCATCAGCTAGGGAACATGGTAGAAGAGTAGGACCCAGCAGGATTGAACCCTCCCGCTCTCAGCGGTGTAGTCAGCTGGCGGCGGGGGGGGGGAGGAGACACCGTGGCTCCTTCTCTCTTGCCCTATAGGCTTTAGAGACCCCAATTAAACATTGACCCCACGGACCAAAATGAGTCAGGATCCGATCCAGATTGGGTGTTCCCTGGGTTGCAACCCTGGATCAGCCCTAGAAACAAATTACATTATCAACTATATACTTTGGAAAATGGCTTGTTTGCTATCAATTTTGACACCTCTTAAGATACTGCAACCCAATTTTCCACGAAGTTTCCTAAGATCAAGAGGCAGGTTTTAGTCTACGTTTGGATACAACCAGACGTGGTTATCAATGGAGATGGTGGACCGAACCTTCCGAAACTCTTCTGATTTAAACCATTGCTTTCAAAACTGGGATGATTTCTCCGAATTCCCGAGCAACAAGGCTGCTTAGTGCAGTACTGAAAAGAGGAGCTTGCTCTGTACCTGCAGAAAAGAGGGTAATGCAAAAAGCTTCTCTCTCACCCCTACGACGTGGAGGACTGAAGGTTTTGCAAACTGTGTCTCCCACCCAGGTGCGTCCCCAGAAGCACCCTGGACTGAAGTCTCACAGATTAAATTCGAGCGACGGCAACCAAGTAGGACGTTGGCCTTGCTCTCCTACCTGCAGGACGTAACCTTCCCGGGCACTCTGCTCACGGCCCAAAGCTACTTTCAGCTGGTCCTGCAGAGCGCGGTTCTGCTCCAGGAGTTCAGAAGCTGCCTTCTGGCTCTGCTCCAGCTGCAAGCACAAGAGGGAAGGGAGAAGACCACAAAGACGTCATTCAAAAACATCCACAGCTCTAAACTGGCAAGGTGACCGGCTGCCCTATACAAACTGGGTGGATGAATTGGATGGATTTCTCCTGCAACCTCCTAACAGGAGCTTCTCCTCCTCCTCTATACCAAGCTTTGGGGTAGGAACTAAGCTAAGAACTTCTCCAGGAACCATCGTGCTCTAGGAAGCCATTCCATCTCCAGTTTCTCCCCAAAGGCATGGGCTTAGATGATGGCTTGCATTTTTCTTCCCCTCCCCAGGACTGGCTCATTAACAGCAGATGCTACAAGGACAGCAGAAGAGGTCAGATAAACTAAACATAATTTACTTGCTGAAGATGCAGAAGTGCCAAGGTGAGCTGAGCTCCAAGTAAATGAAGCCATGGAGGTCAACACGCTTGGACACTTCTCTCCCGTGTAGAGGGAAGAGAGGGAATGGTTTCTTATATCCCACAAGAGTGGGGAGGCTTGCCAATTTTGATCCATCTCCGGATAATTAAGGAGGACCAGTAATATCACAGGTTATGGGGAACCTCTGGTCCATGGGCCAAATTTCAGCACCACCCCTTTGACTGCATGCTGCCTTCCCAGATTATACTCAGAGAGGATTACAACAATGAGAGCAATGCTTTGCAAAATCAACAATGTGACCCAGCATGAATTCCAATGCGCCCTGCAAGGCTGTTTCCCACAAGCCACGCCCACATGCAAGCCCCACGCATGATGTCACAGGTGCTCCCGATTGTATCCTGGCCAAAGAGTTTGGCAGTCACTGCCGAGGGAACTCCGTAGGATGGCTGATCCCAGAAGAGAGCGGAGCTTGGACTTCAAGTTCCGTGGGATCCATCGCTTCGGCTGCACGTGGCAAGCCAGTCCTTGAAAGGGCCTTCAAAGCACCGAGCAGAGCTATGTGCAAGCTCCCTGCTGCTTGCACAGAGCCCTGCTTGGTGCTCTGAAGTACCAATGACCTGCTGACTGTTGCCACTCCAAAGTGGGAACAGGGCTCTTTGCAAACCCAGTGTGGCACTTTGAAGTCTCAACCATGGTGGGGACTTCACGAATGCCCCATCGCTGGATGGGGTGCCAGGTGATCTGACAGGTAGGCAGTGAAAGGGTGGCACAGAAACAGATGTAGTTCCCTAGCCCTGCCCTATCGGGAGTTAAAGAGGAAAGGTAAGCCAGTTTAACGTGCCTCGTCCATATTTAAAGTGACCGTAAGCAAATTGCAAATGGAGAGAGGGCGGGAAGAGATTAGTGTGAGCAAGATAACTGAAGCCCCCTGCTTGAACCTCATATCCCCCTGTTTCTTCCAGGGCTCGCTGCTAGGTTTCTTGAACTCCCATCAGTCCTAAGCCAGCCTGCCTGGAGGAGCCCAAGTCCCACCCACCTGCCCTCTTCCCTCCCTCCATTTTACCTCCTTCTCCAGGAGCGTGGTGAGGTGCTGCTTGTGGAGAGCCTCGCTGCTGTCGTCCGGATGGGCGAGGTGTAGAGGGGCTATGGGGACCTGCTTCTCCTCGCGCAGAGGGGTCGTCTCCACCTGGTGCCACCGCTGCTCGATCTCCACATGGACGTTCTGCGGCTTGGTCTCCGAAGGGCTGGGCAGCCCCGGGAGCCTGTCCACCTCCATGCGGGAAAAGTCTTCTGGGCCTCCCCCGTTGGGGGCATCCAGGCTCTCAAACCGCTTGCGCCTCTCCTCCCTCCGCCGCGCACGCTCCCTCTCCAGCTCCCCGGGGTCTGCATCCGTGGAGCCGGGCTCCTTGGCAAAAGGGGCACCGGCGCTGCCTTTGGAAGCGTCCGCCACGCTGGCTCTCTCCTGAGCCAGGGCTTGCTGGATGGGGCGGAACTCGGCCCAGTCAAACGTTTTGGAGCGGCCTTCACGCCGGCGCTCCCGGGCGCGGCTGCGCTTGTGCTCAGGGTCAATTTCCGCTTGCTCGGCGTCCTGTTTCTCGCTCGGCTTGGGGCAGGCGTCGAAGGAGGAGCTGGTTTTGCTTTTCTCCTCGGGCAAAGAGCTGGAAAGGGAGGAAAGTGGACAAGAGAGCGAAAAACCCATCAGCGCTGGTGTTGGTTTCCTGTATACCCCCTTTCAGTTTTGCTATGTAAAGGTACCACTGTAGGCCAGAAGGTAGTGGGGGCAGGGAGGGAAGAATCGAAGCCCCTTGAAATGTCCAGGGCCATGCTATCTCTGGGGCTGCCCTTGAGACTGACCCAGAAACTCCAGCGGGTGCAGAATGCCGCGGCGAGACTCCTTATGGGGTCTTCGCTGCGAGATCACATTCATCCGGTACTATACCAGCTGCACTGGCTCCCGGTGGAGTACAGGATCAGGTTTAAGGTGCTGTTTTTAACCTTTAAAGCCCTATACGGCCTAGGACCCTCGGACCTACAGGACTGCGTCTCCTGGTATGTCCCACAGAAGAACTTACGGTCTGCAAATAAAAACACCCTGAAGGTCCCAGGCCACAGAGAGGTTAGGCTGGCCTCAACTAGAGCCAGGGCTTTCTCGGCTGCGGCTCCAATCTGGTGGAACGCTCTGTCACAAGAGACTAGGGCCCTGCGGGACCTGACATCTTTCCGCAGGGCCTGCAAGACAGAGTTGTTCCACCAGGCCTTTGGTCAGGGCCCAGCCTGATTCCCTCCTCTAGCAACCTGCACAGAATTTTGCTTAACGGTTGCCATCAATTTGATTTTAATTAATTTTTATAATGAAATGTTTTTAGAATGTTGGATTATTTGATTGTTGTTAGCCGCTCTGAGCCCGGCTTCGGCTGGGGAGGGCGGGATATAAATAAAATTTATTATTATTGTTATTATTATTATTAGCCTGTGAAATTATCTCCCTCTTGCAAGATTTAGCATTTGATGCCTATCAAAACTAGTGAGTGGTGAAGCGCCCCTTCATCTGAAGTCTGAAGCAGCTTAGAAGCTTTGCTTCTAAGGAAGGAATTTTGAAAAATGGAAGTGTTTTCTTTTTTAAAATGTTTTTGTTTTTTGCTTTTTTCTCTTGGTGGAGGGGTGGGTGGTGTTTTTATGTATTGTTAATTTTTATTTTTATTTTTTCTTCTTTTTATTTTATTGTATATTGTCTCTTTCAATTTTTTCTGTATTTTTGAAAATTGGAATAAATATTATTTTTAAAAAAATAAAAAATAGAAGCTTTGGAAATTCATTTTTGCATTCCAAGCTAGAGGAGGACTTCAATGTGGTTCAGAACACACCTGAGCATTATGGGCTACATACAGACATGCTCTGAACCAAACAGTTATGAAGTATGGCAATCAGAACGACCAGGGAAGGTCCTTTTTAAAAATCTGCTTTCTACTAAGTGGGAAGTGTAGCTGTTCTCCCAAACTGGCCTGATTTTGGCCACACTCTGCCAGGGTTTCCCCCAATTCTCATTAAACCCCACAAAGACAAAAGGATTCCTCTCAGCAGTTTGATCTAGTGTGTCCTCAAAAGAAAACTAGCTTTGTTGCTGGTGATTGCAAGGCAAGGTGAAATAATTCCTACGAGTAGCCTCACAGAAACCCTCCTAAGTTACAGAATTCAGGGCTGAATACAAGATGAGATTTTCCCTACCATACATACACACACAAAAATGGTACACTGATTGTACATTCCTGTGCTTTTATTTTAACAGGTTCCTCAGTGGGACCCATCTTCAGGGAAGGAAAACGTTACCCCAGAATAAAGCCTAAATGATAATAAAAGATGAACACTGGGCTTGTTTGCCCATTGAGATACAGGCATCCCTGATCACTTCTCTTTCTTTCTTTTTATTTTAAACCACTGCACTCAGTTCAGTTCCCAAAGAGGAGAGGACGTGGCCTTAGTCGGGCACATTGGCTGTCAGGCTTCAATTTAACAATGGAGGGGGAAGTCTGATCGCACAAAAGTAAACATCGGTTTGCAGGGAAATTTGGTAGACGTGCTTAAATGGATTCCTTGGAAAAGGTTCTCCATGAAACATCTCCAAGCTCTTCTCTGTACTGAACACTCAGGTTTTCTTAGCATTTTCCCCACTCAAGTGGGTGGCTTCAGATCAAGCAATCCCACACAGGCAGCACAACTTCCACCTGGCAGACAGAAATCAGGAAGAAAGTGGACCTGCCTGCGTGGGATTTTCAGGTCCAAAGCCTTTCAGAGTTGTCATCTGTATAAAGCAAAAATAAGCATACAAGCCGTAAAAGCGTACAAACGTCTACTTTTTGCCACCATTGTGTGTGTGTGTCCAGAAACGGCAGCAGACGCAGCAACTTCTAAACCCATGCGACTGTGGCAGGACAGACACCTTGGCAACTTTTTGCAACGGGCAAGGCGGACATTTGACTACACCCATGTTGCGGGGAAAGTGTCATGTGCGAAGAGGGCCTTGGCTTGCAGTCAACAGTCCTGGCGTTTGGAGACAGCACACTGCTTCGCTACTTCTACACGACAGGCATCAGCGCAGGGCCTAACGCAAGCTACTGCCGACACCAAAGAAGGAAAGCGGCAGCCCTCAATGCCAGTAGTGAGAGAGGAACAGAAAAAGAGGCAGACAACACAGGCAGCAGACAAGCAAGGTGGAGGAAGAGAGTTTCAGACATCGGAGGAGAACCTAAAAGGAGCTGCCAGACAAGGCCTATGGACAAAACATGACACATGCCAGCCTTCAGCATGCAAAGTGGCAGACTGGGTTTAAAAAAGAGGAGAGGAGTTCTTCCTGATGTTTAGTCGGAATCTCCGACTAAGTTGAATCCACTGGTTCAGGTCCTACCCTCCAGAGCAGGAGAAAACAAGCTTGCTACATCCTCCACATGACGGCCCTTGAGATATCTGAAGATGGCTCTCATATCTCCTCTTTTCCAGGCTAAACATACCCAGCTCTTTCAACCATTCCTCATAAGGCTTAGTTTCCAAACCCCTGATCATCTTGGTCACTCTCCTCTGCACATGTTCCAGCTTGTCAATATCCTGCTCAAATTGTGGTGCCCAGAACTGGAGAGACGTCCCAGGGGCCTGAGGATTTCAACACAGCATCTAATTTGCAGGTGCCACCTTCAGATGCCCAGGCCCTCGCTGCCTTGGATACCAGTACTAGCTACAGGTACCAGCCAACCTGGTAACATGGCAGGTCCAAGCACTGCCCAACCTGGAACTGAAGCCTGGATACCAGTCGCTTAGCAAAATGATGGCAGAGAGGCATTTTCCTACACTTCTGAAGACAAACAGTACCTGCAAGAGATCCCACAATCTCTTAACGGGAAGTTTCAACGCTAATCTGCTGTACTATAGAGACTTTCTGCATCTTCGGCTGTTCCCCCCTTCCAAGGCACAGACCTGATCAGACCAGGAGTCTTTTCCAGGGAAACATTCCCAATGCTTCCAAACGCCCTTGAGGCATTTCCAGGAATGTGTGAAAACGTCACATGGGAAAGGTGACCAGCAGACACAGGTAACGTCATACACATGGGGTCATTTCTGTGTCCTTCGCAGAGGTGGCAGCTTATATTGCTTTTCCCATGTGACATTTTTGAACACAGGACTCAGCTGCAGGAGTGCGCCTCCGTTGTCAAGATGTAAACGGGGAAAGCATCGCTGAGCCAAAGGAGGATAAATCAGCAACGAAACGAGGAGCTGCCTCTTTTCCCCGCTCTCCTCTATCCCACTGTTTGTTCCCAAAGCAGAAAAGCAGGACTTTTTACCCCTCCAGAGTGCAAAAAGATAGGGGAGGCATGCAGTGAATCACAAGATATATACAAACCACAAAACGTTAATACAGGAGAGAACACAGTTTTCCAACCTGGGCTTCAGCACGGATAGTTTCAAAGAGAAGCTTTTCCTGGGAACGCATGGAAATTAAACACACGAAGGAGTGAGGAGAGAGAGAAAAGAGGGTTCAGAAGCACCCAGAGAGAAATGGGGTGATGTGTGGAGCAGAAAGGGGAATGGGTCGTTCCGGGTTGAAACCGTGGGCTGCGTTTTTCCAATCGCAGCTCTCAAAAGAAGGAAAGCAAGAGCGTCCTCAAGCGGTTGCTAGGGAGGGGTCAGAAAAGGGAGAGAATGGAAGAATGCAAGTGGTAGAAGAGGAAAGAAAGAGGCAGCAAACTGAAAGAACACCCCCTAAAAACACACCCAGGCGGTGCTTCCATTGACTCTTAAGAGGGGGGTTACATGCGTCATGGGAAAAAGAAAGTGCACCCTCTTTTAATTCTGTGGTTTTACATATTAGGAGATAATAGCAATCATCTGTTCCTTAAAGGTAACGGGACCTCTGACCATTAAGTCCAGTCGCGAACAACTCTGGGGTTACGGCGCTCATCTTGCTCTATAGGCCGAGGGAGCCGGCATTTGTCCGCTGACAGTTTTTCTGGGTCATGTGGCCAGCAGGACTAAGCCGCTTCTGGTGAAGCCAGAGCAGCGCATGGAAACGCCATTTACCTTCCAGCCAGAGCGCTACCTATTTATCTACTTGCACTTTGACGTGCTTAGCAGGTCTTAAAATTAGGTAAATAGAACATCAGATGAACAACAACACAGGACATATTACACCGTGGCATGATTTATTTAACAGAAATAAAGCCAAGATGGAGAAATCATGTATGAAAAACTAAGTACACCCTTACTGCTTCCATAGGAATTAAGAAGCTAAGTAGCAGACAGAGGCTGCTAATCAAATGCCCCTGCTTAACTGATCATCAGCATGTTCACCTCTGTAAAAGCTGAAGTTTTAGCAGTTTGCTGGTCTGGAGCATTCAGGTGTGTTTTAACACAATACCGAAGAGGAAAGAGAACACAATGCTCTTCGAGAAGCAAGTGCTGCCGCCCATGAAACTGGGAAGGGTTCTAAGACCACCTCCAACCAGTTTTAAGTCCATCATTCTACAGGGAGAAAGATTATTCAAAAGTGGAAAACATTCAAGACAGTTGCCAATCTTCTCAGGAGTGGACGTCCCAGCAAATTCATCCCAAAGTCAGACCATACAATGTTCAGAGACATGGCAAAAAAAACAACAACCCCAAAACCCAAGAGTTACATCTCAGCCTCTACAGGCCTCAGTTAGCATGTTAAATGTTAAAGTTCATGACAATTAGAAAAAGACTGAACAAGTACCGTTTGTTTGGAAGGGTTTCCAGGAGAAAGCCTCCTTTTTCTAAAAAGAACATGGCAGCACAGCTTTGGTTGCATCTGAACAAATCACAAGACTTCTGGAACAATGTCCTTTGGACAGAGGAGACCGAAGTGGAGATGTTTGGCCATAACGCACAGCGCCACGTTTAGCAAAAATTAAACACAGCATGTCAGAACAAGAGCCTCATATCAACTGTCAAGCATGGTGGTGGAAGGGGGATTGGTTTGGGTTTGTTTTGCAGCCACAGGACCTGGGAACCTTGCAGTCATTGAGTCGACCATGAACTCCTCTATATACTAAAGTATTCTACAGTCAATGTGTGGCCATCTGCCCAAGAGCTGAAACTTGGCTGAAAATGGGTCATGCAATAGGACAAGGATCCCAAGTACACCAGCACATCTACAACCGAATGGCTGAAAAAGAACAGAACCAAGGGGTTGCAATGGCCCAGTAAAAATCCAGACCTCAACCCAATTGAAATACTCTGTGGGACCTTAAGAGAACTGTACACAAACAAATGCCAGCAAACCTCAATGAACTGAAGCAAACTTGTAAAGAAGAATGAGCCAAAATTCCTCCACAATGATGTGAGAGACAGATAAAATCCTACAGAAAACAACTGCTTCATGTTATTGCTGCTAAAGGTGGTTCTACAAGCTATTGAATCATAAGGTGTACTTAGTTTTTCACACACGACTTCCGTTTTGGCTTTATTTGTGTTAAATAAATCATGACACAGTGGAATATGCTATGTGTTGCTGTTCATCTGAGGCTGCATTTACCTAATTTTTAAGACCTGCTATAGGAACAGATGATTGTTATTATGTCTTCATATGTAAAACCACAGAATTCAAAGAGGGTGCGCTTTCTTTTCCCCACGACTGTATGTATTTCTTCTGCTAATCATTTTGTACACTGAAAAACACTAGAGATATAATGGAATATCTGCAATTCAGGCAGCTGCCCTGAGCCTCAGCAAAGCTGAGAATCAAGGCTTTATTTAAAATAGTTTTATGTGGCCTTTAAGGTCGGGAGACTCCTCCCAATATGGTGTACAATTAAAATACAGTACAACAAAACAATTAAAAGCCAGTTTTGGAAAAAAGCCCCCCCCCCACTAAAATACAACACACAACAAACGTGGCTCAAGAAAAAGCTGGCAGAAACAAGTGGGACTTCGAGGTTTTCCTAAACACCTGCAATCAACGAAGTCTGACAGATAATTCTAAGAGTCAATTCTGAAGTGACATCTTTCCCAAGGAGAAAAACACCCACCGTGCAATGCAGTGTGGATTCCAAAGGAGAGATGAGGACTCTTTAAATTGCCCAAGGCTGAGGGATCTCATCAATCAACTCTGGGCTCTTTATGCTTTTCAATTTATTGGAGTAAACTTTTGCTTCTGAACTATTCTGCGACTTTTGATCACCTATTTCCTCACAAGTCTTCCGAAACGGATGAGAAATCCTCGGTAAGATGCCCTCAGTGTCTTAGAGATTAAAACAGGTGTGTGAGCCTCGGATCCTGCCCTTCCTTGAAGGAAGGTTGTGAGGGAGGGAGAGCGACCAACCAACCGGCCTTGGGTCCACCAGAGCGCTTTGTAACCCAGCAGACTTTCCAGTCTGTGTCTCCCTGGCTCCAGACCCACCCAACACTTCCAGCCGTTGCGCCGCACGCCGGCGTGGAATCGGAACAAGCCGCAGCCGAGAAATTTGGCAGCGAGGCACCAAACAGCAGCTTCCGAGCCGTGTGAGGATCAAAAGGAGGGGTCAGTAAAGGAGAATGGAGAAAGAGAGAGAGAGAACAGAGGCATAAAGAGAGACAGAGAAAGACTGGAAGGTGTGGAGGCCCAGTGAATAGGAGACTGCCCTGAAACGCCCCTTTCTTCTTACCTGGTCACATCTGGAGCAGTGGTGGGGCGAACGTGCTTCATAATCGTCTGGATCCAGTTCCTGCGGATCCCCGAGGTCATGGCAGAGAGAGTGAACTCGCCTTCTTTAGTCTACGCCAAAAGAAAAGGAAGAGAAACACAAGAGGAAGAGGTGATGCTGAGCACCAGTTCATTTAGAAAAAAGCATCCTTTGCATCCCCTTCTATTAATAATATTATGATAATTTATTATTTATACCCCGCCCATCTGGCTGGGTTTCCCAGCCACTCTGGGCAGCTTCCAGCAAAATATTAAAATACAAAAATTCATCAAATATTTAAAGCTTCCCTAAACAGGGCTGCCTTCAGATGTCTTCTAAAGTTGTCTTCAAGTTGATTTATTGAAGAATTCGTTGAAATGCTTAACTGTAATCACCGTGTGATTATTTACTGTACAATCATATGTTTTGTATTTTACACACACCCCGCCCGTCACCAATTTTTCTCAGCCATGTTATGTTTTATGATTTGTGTGTGTACAATTTTGCAACACACAAAAAACAATCTAGTTTTTTAAAAAAAAAACAAGACTGCAAAATCTCAAATTAGCTGTATTAAGGCTGAAACGTCAGAAAATAAAACCTAACAGCAAAAATGAAAAGAAAAAGACACTAAAGCTATAATGTCAGTAAAATATGGTCTTTGTCTGTCACCTCAAGGACATTAAGAAAAGGCGCCAGGCAAACTGGGAGTTTAAAAACTGGGGTGGCATAACCAAGACTCTCTTCCCCAGTAACTGCCTGCCTAACTTCAGAGGAAGTTGGGGAACTGGGAGGATATTTTTTTATTTACGATTTTATTGTAAATTGTCATGATTATATTATTATTATTAAAATTTATAAATAAGTTTATTACATTTATGATATATGTTGTGACCACTCCAGCATGCCTCAGTCAGGAGTCTTTTGAATCAGATAATGTTTTCAAATGTTTTCTGAGGGCTGCCCCATGTGCAACTCATTGCAGTAGTCAAGCCTGGATGTTAACCAAAGCATGGGGAACTGTGGCCAGGATGAAGAGTAACAACTTTGTGCTGCAGGAGATACTGGAGCGGTCTTAAACAAACCTCGACCTAGGCAATCTCCCAAGCAATGGACCTCAACCTTTGAAGGATAAGTGAAATTCCATTTGAAACTGGATGAAAGCTACAGAAGCAATTACTGTTTTTTCCAACCGCAGCCACCTCCTAAATTCACTGCATGACCCATCCTGCTCCCCACAAGTTTCTCTTACATGGATTTGGAAGCCATAGTTCCGCTGGACAGGATATTCCGTGACATCAAAACATGTTGACAAATCAATTTCCCCATCCAAATCAGCAGCCTGGCAAAACATCGCAAAGAAGAAATGTGTGAGGCTTGTTTTTCTCATCTCCAACAAGACAAAGTAGATCATTTGCTTATTCAAGCAGCATGTGTGCAGTATTTTACAAAATACCAGAAGACAGGTCCCTGCCCAGAGCAGCTTACAGTCTAAAATTCAGCAGGGGAAGGAAATGGAAGCAGGAGAATGCGAGGAGTTGAGTATCAGAGGGGGAAATGGAGCTTCGATTGTAGCTTACCTCCTCTGCCACAGAATCCCGGTAGTATCTCAGGCTCTGATCTGTCAGCACAAACCAGTGTTTCTTCCACTAGGGAACAAACAAGACAAGCTGTTTTACAAACTGCTCAGATGATCTGTGTGCTCTTGCCATCCCCCCCAGTCATTAGTGTGCAATGCCCCACTAGCATACTGTGACTCTGGACACTAGATCTTGCGATGTGAGCCTCTGTGCAAAGCACACATAAACTTCTGTATACAGGAGCAAGTGCACAGAAGTCACAGAAACACATTAACAACTCCTGAAGCAGCAGCCTGCCTCCCTTATGATAGTCAACCTTGTCCTCTGCGATCAGAGGAGACGCAACAGGTCGTATGGTGGCCAGAGATTGCAATCTGGAAATGTTTCCGAGAAAGCAGGCTGTTTCAATTTTAACAACAAGCCTCTGGAACACCCCCCCCCCCCCACAAAGGAGATTTCGGAACCTCTGTCTCTCGGGTGTCCAACGCCTCCTAAAAACTCGGTTGTTCACCCGGGCCTATTGGGGATGTTTGAGAGTGTTAACCCTGTTGAGTTGCCTGACGTGCTCTTCTAAATGACGGGCTTCCAAAGTATTTATCATGTTTCAATTTGAATTTTGGATCTGTGATTCTTGACAACCACGTAGGGGATTTTTGACCAGGAGAAAAAATGCAAGCCAAGTAATAATACATGCATTTCATAAACAACGCGGGGACGCGGGTGGCGCTGTGGGTAAAAGCCTCAGCGCCTAGGGCTTGCCGATCGAAAGGTCGGCGGTTCGAATCCCCGCGGCGGGGTGCGCTCCCATTGTTCGGTCCCAGCGCCTGCCAACCTAGCAGTTCGAAAGCATTCCCGGGTGCAAGTAGATAAATAGGGACCGCTTACCAGCGGGAAGGTAAACGGTGTTTCCGTGTGCGGCTCTGGCTCGCCAGAGCAGTGATGTCACGCTGGCCACGTGACCCAGAAGTGTCTCTGGACAGCGCTGGCCCCTGGCCTCTTGAGTGAGATGGGCGCACAACCCTAGAGTCTGGCAAGACTGGCCCGTACGGGCAGGGGTACCTTTACCTTTTTCATAAACAAGTGAAGAAGTTGGAATGGAAAGGAAAGCCTGAGCAACAGGAGAGAGCGGGGAGGGGTTTTCCGACAGGACACGCTCTCCAATCAATAACTTTGGCAGCCTTGCTGGGTCTGGGAAGGGAACATTCAACCACGTTGCCTTGGGGGAACCAGAGCAGCTGGCTTTTCCATTAAGGACACCCTCTCTCCAAGGCATTCTGATTTAATCCAATCTCTTCCTCCTTACTGTATTTCAAGATGCCCTTCTCAGTATTCAGAGGCTGCTGCTGTAGCTGCAGCCTGTGAATCTTGCAGTGGAAACTGGTAGCCCCGGCTTCTGTTTATCAACCAAGGCTGCCTGGATACTCAGGGAACAGAATACGGGCAAGGAGGACCTGGGAGACCAGGGTTCGAATCCCCACTCGACCATGAAGCTCCTGGGGTGACCTTGGAGTCAGTCACAGTCACCTACTTCACAGGGCTGTTGTGAGATTAAAACGGGGAGGAAGAGAACCATCTATGCCAACTGGAGCTTATTGGAGGAAAAAGGTGGGATATAAATCAGATAAAAGTACAACAAACTGTAACCAGATCGTAACAAAAGCCAGCTCTTTACTTGGAAGTAAAGGGCCCCCTGACCATTAGGTCCAGTCATGGCCGACTCTGGGGTTGCGGCGCTCATCTCACTTTATTGGCCGAGGGAGCCGGCGTACAGCTTCCGGGTCATGTGGCCAGCATGACTAAGCCGTTTCTGGCGAACCAAAGCAGCGCATGGAAACGCCGTTTACCTTCCCGCCAGAGCGGTACCTATTTATCTGCTTGCACTTTGATGTGCTTTCAAACTGCTAGGTTGGCAGGAGCAGGGACCGAGCAACGGGAGCTCACCCCGTCGCGGGGATTCGAACCGCTGACCTTCTGATCGGCAAGTCCTAGGCCCTGTGGTTTAACCCACAGCACCACCCGCGTCCCTTTGCTTGGAGGAGAGGTCCTTAAATCAGAATTTCATCCGAGATTTTACCTGTCCGTCCTCGTACTGCTTGGTCAGCCATCCCTTCTTGAAGTTCAGCAGGTCAGGCTGCAGAGAGAGGAAAAGGAGATAATGAGTCCTTTGCAAAACTCAGACAGGACCGGGGCCACGTTCAGCTTCCAAGAGAGGGAAAACACACTATCTTCATCCAAGAAAGGCGTCTGCAGTTCCACATGCCAAAAGGAAACGAGGGGAGACTCAGTCTGCACTGAGCAAGGATGCCGCAGGAGAACAAGCTACTTCCGTTACTTAAAACTATGTATGTTGTTTTCAAAACCATCCCTGGCAAGGAACAGCATTGTATGTGTGCTGGTATCCAAGGAAGCTTTTCTGCCATCGCCAGGTTCCATGCATTTATATATCATAGAAGTATCTGCAAATCCTTCCACTTTTGTGCTATGGATATTGTTCTTGCAGCCAGCAGCCATGCTGTGAATTCATTAGGCTGCAGTCTTTGAGTAATACCATCCCCTATATTTAGAAATGAAAGCTACAGTGGTCTTCAAGATGGCATTTTTCACAAGCAGGCCCTCCCACCATCAAGGAAATAATGTCGCACTCCATGTCCCTGCCAGCAAAGCGGTGCCATCCTGAAATTCATATAGGGCACCTGCGTTTCTCTGTGATGTCACTTGTGTGAAACTTCCAGTGAGCCTTCCCAAGATGCATGCAGAAACACACCTGTATGGCTTAGAAGAACAGGTAGTATTCCATTTACTATCTGAGATAATAAGACCCATATCTGTTTCCCATGGAGTTCTAATGCCCGTAAGGGGGTCCAGCTTACAATACCGACAATTCCCTATATATACTGCAATAGAAACTAGGATTTTGGAATACCGCACCTGAGCCACTAGTAGGTGGGCTGGTTTTGGAAGGAGAATAAAAGGCTATATTTTCACACCATTTGTGGGTTGGGAGAAGGATAGTAGTGTGTGTGTGTGTGTGTGTGTGTGTGTGTGTGTATTCTTTACCACCCTTCATCTGAGGATCACAGGCTGGTTTTCAATATAAAAACACAAAAATGTGTACTAGCTACAAATAATTTCAAAGACCATAGATTTTTTCATTAGCCAAAGGCCTGGATGAAGAGGGATGTTTTTGCCTAACGATATGCAATGAAGGTGCCAGGCGAGCCTCCCTGGGGAGAGCATTCCACAAATGGGGAGCCACCACAGAAAAGGCCCCGTACTCGTGTTGCTGCCCTCTGGACCTCTCGCAGAATAGGCACACAAAGAAGGGCCTCAGATGATGATCGCACAGTCCAGGTCTATTCATATGGGAAGAGGCAGCCCTTGAGGTATTGGGGGCAAAGAGAAGCAGGTAAGTCAATATTTCTGGGGCGCTCCCACCAGCTCAAGTCCCATACGCAGAGGACTGTGCACATACGAGGTGCAGACAGGATCAGGCCCAAGGGGTTTTGAAGATGGAAACCCAAAGCAAAAGCGAGAGGGAGGGAGTGCACCAGTATGACGATGTGGACTTGGATGTCTGAAGGACCTGAATTCAAATCCTCACTCAGCCGGGAAGCTCCCTGGATGTCCCAGCCACTAAACCTTAAATGAATGGCTTTGCAGCCCTCCCTTGCACAGATAAACGAGAATCCTCCTCCATAAAAGCAGAGAAGGCGTCAATCGATTGCTCTGGGGCTGAAGCTGTGAGCCGCTGTCGTTGCACATAGCGGCCAGCAGGGAGCGTCTTAAAAACAGGAGCCACTCCCTCTCCAGCAAGGCAACGATCCCGCCAGCAGAGAAATCTGATGCAGGGAATGTTTTCTGGAGGAGGCAAAACGGCTCAGTGCTGCCCATTGCAGCCAGCAGACCAATATAGAAATACATACGCCTACACACACACGGGCTGCCTACCTTATCCATGCAGTTCCCTGCTCATCTGCCAACTCAAAGCGTCTTCAAGGTCTCGCTCCACAATTCCCTGGCTTTTATTTATAAACTCTGCAGGGCTGGCAGGTGGCTGTCACGTGCGACGGGATTCAAGCTACTCCCAGGGGTTCCTATTTACGAGGCCTCAAAATACACTGGAAATTTGGCAGGTGGGGCGGCGGAAGAGGGACTGGCCTTTCTGCTCTGACCGCTCAGGGTTGCTGTTGCCGTTCCTTCTCCCCCCGAAGCAGATCCTAAGGGACAACCTGCCTTAAAGAAAAGCCGCCAACTTTGGAGACGAAAGAAGCCCCCTCAAGTTGCAGGAGGCCCTCTAGCCTCTCAGCGGTGTGAGAGAACGGGGATTCGCTGGGGGGGGGGGAGGACGGCAGCACAGTGTTAAACTGTGCAACTCACTGCCCCAGGAATGCGCCGATGGGCAAGCAAGCTAGATGGCTTTAAAAGAGGACGAGACAAATCCGCGGAGGAGAGGGTTATTATCAGTGGCTATGAGCCACAACAGCTATGCTCTGCCTCCACAGCCAGAAATCCTTCTGAATACCAGAAACCATAGAAGGGCTTTGCCCACAGGCAACTGGTTGGCCACTGTGCGAACAGGATCATGGGCTGATGTTCTTATCTGCACCCAGGGAGGTGCCACTTTGCACTCCCGAGAACAGTCCCGGGAGGTTCTGCCGTTCTCCGCATGTGCCATTCTCCATAGAGGTGGTCACCCCCCATCTGTGGAATTCCCTCCTGCCGGGGGTGTGTGTGTGTGTGGTTCAGGCAATCCCTTTTCCTGCCATTCAAGAGAGTGTCAATTTATTTTATTTATGGCGGCCTTTGGAAGGGGGTTGGTGCATTTTAAGGTCTGCTGTTTTAGTAACTGTCATTTCAAAATATTGCTATGAGGGATACAGTTTCGTCGGATTTTACGTTGCAAGTTGCCCCCAGACAACTTTCAGGGAGAAAGGTGTGGGTAAGGTAAAGGGACCCCTGACCATTAGGTCCAGTCGTGACCGACTCTGGGGTTGTGGCACTCATCTCGCTTTATTGGCTGAGGAAGCCGGCGTTTGTCCGCAGACAGCTTACAGGTCATGTGGCCAGCATGACTAAGCCGCTTCTGGCGAACCAGAGCAGCGCACGGAAACACCGTTTACCTTCCCGCCGGAGTGGTGCCTATTTATCTACATGCACATTGACGTGCTTTCGGACTGCTAGGTTGGCAGGAGCAGGGACCAAGGAACGGGAGCTGGGACCGAGCAACGGGAGCTCACCCCGTCACGGGAATTCGAACCGCCGACCTTCTGATCGGCAAGCCCTAGGCTCTGTGGTATAACCCACAGCGCCACCCACGTCCCTAAAGGAGGGAGAACAGGCTAAATGAATGAAGCGACTGCACAGGAAACTCGCTGCCGGTAAGTGCAAAACTATCTAGCCAACCCTTGTTTCCTCTTCCAATGGCTCCATCACAAATGCCACAGCTTGGAGAAATGCTGTCTTAAAAATAGCCCTGTGGGATCAGACCAGAGGCCCACCTGTTTTATATTTATATCATTTATTGCATTTGTATCCCACCTTTCTCTCCAAGGAGCTAAAGGCAGCATGCATGGTTCCTCTCCTCCCCCTTGTTTAACCCACCAATCCTGCTGAGAAGCAGGGACTGGTCACCCATCGAGAGCTTCATGGCGGAGTAGAGATTTGAACCCTTGTCTGCCAGGTTCTGGCCTAGCGCTCTGAACCACAACACGACCACTGACTCTCATTTAGCCCAGCACCCAGTTTCCCAAGAAGCCCAAGAGGTGATGCATGAAAGCGACAGCTTGTCCCCAGCAAGTGTCCACTTAGCTGCCTGAAATATTATCTCATAGAATCATTGAGTTGGAAGGGACCCCCAAGGTCATCTAGCCCAACCCCCTGGTGATGCAGGAATCTCTGCTAAAGCATCCCTGACAGATGGCCACCTAACCTCTACTTAAAAACCTCCAAGGAAGGAGAGTCCACAACTTCTCCTTCTTTCCCATGAATTTAGCTAAACCCCTTTCAGACCCATCTAAGCTGGCGAAGATTGCAAATTTCGTACAAAGCGTGTCGTGTGTGAAGATTGTCCCCTCTTTTGACCGGATCTGCAGCCTAATCGTTTTCATAAACTGCCCCAAGTTATGCATTAGTTAAAAGAGGCAGTGGGTATCTCTTCACCCATGCATTCAAATTAACCCATGCATTCAAATTAACGACCGCCTTTTCTAAAACAATCCCTTCCCTCCCACAAAGGAATGCCCCATTTTACCCTTCCCAGATAGTGAAGGTGCCCCGGCCATTGATTACTTCGATTGCTCTTTTTGACACCTTTGGCAGATCAGCAATATCCCTCCTACCGTCCTTTCGTAAGGAGGCCCCAACCTGGTGCCGAGAAACCGCCTGCGCCAGGAGTTCAGGTTTCCAAAACTCGCTGCGGGATCTCGCCAGTGGAGCAAATTGCAGATTTGGGGGGCAGATTTAGGCAGTGGCGTAGCGTGGGGGGTGCAGGGGGGGCCGGCCGCACCAGGCGCAACATCTGGGGGGGGGGCGCTCGCACTCACAGCTCTCTGCCCCTACCTGGCTCACTCTCTCTCACTGCAGTGCTGGCTGTGCGAATCCGATCTGAGCCGCCGGGTCGCTGCCCACTGTGGAGGGGAGGGTGCCAGGCGTGCGGTGCAGAGAGAGAGCGAGGGACTATCTGGGGGAGGGACAGTGCAGCGGGGGGGGGGGCGCAAATTACTTGCCTTGCCCCGGGTTAGGGGGCGCAAATTACTTGCCTTGCCCCGGGTGCTGACAGCCCACGCTACGCCACTGGATTTAGGAGAAAGCAGCCCCCCCAAGCCGCTCAACACAGCTGCAGGGGGAGCGGTGAGAGAGAGAGAGAGAGAGAGAGAGAGAATGGGGGAGCTGCTTCCTCCTTTGAGCTGAAGCCTCCCTTAAGGAAACCTTAAATCACACACCCAGAGCAATGATCCCTGGATGCCGCTTTCAGAATGCCATGCAATCAGGGAGAAGCTGATAGCATCTCGGAAATAGAAAGCGAGGTGCTGCCAGTAGTAACACGACCCGCTGGGATAAACCCACTCCGGATGTTAAGAAAGCAGCCTCTGGATTTCAAAGGATTTAGGCCGTCAACAAGCCCTTGCTGCCGGTGCCATTTTTGAAATGAGTTTTAGGCTGCAGGACAATCTTGCTGGCTCTCCTGTACAGAAGATCAGCCCCATGGTGAGGATGAGGTCCCAGGCTTCAAAATGGCCTCCCTTGCATACTTGGGAAGTGTATTCAGCAGGAGAAAGAGATTGTGAGGGACAACCTGCCACATCCAGCGGTTTTAGATTCCCTGCTTGCCCCAGTCTGCCTCACTGGGGGTCAGAAACCAGATACACCTGGACTGAAGGAGACACCTCTGGGTCACCTGGTGGGAGCAACATTAAGGGATGCGAGTCACAGTGCTTGTCAGTGGAGCGCATTCACACATCGTGCCAGGTGGCCAAGCGAAACACGAGCGACATGCATGTTTGTGTGTCAAGCCACCCACAACCTCCCACCATTTCTGGACAAGGTGAGGCCCAGGGGCTGCCCCCAAGCTGCACCATGGAGAGGCACTTGTCCTCAGAAGCTAGTTGTGACGGGAAAAAGTTGGTTTTGCTGGACAGGTTGAACCAACCAGTGTTTCTTTTTTCTTTCTTTCCCTGCCAGCAAATGGTTAATGAACTGAAGCCTCTGATTGGCTGTGGTTCCAAGAGGGAGAGTTTAAAAGGAGAGGATTTGAGGAGAGACAGTTAGTTGAGAGGGTTGGAGAGGGTAGGAGACAGGTTGTGGTAGAAAGAGTGAAGGGGAGAAAGAGTTGGTTTGGGGAAAAACAACTTCTGCTCTGAGCGTATTGTGGAGGTCAGAGTGTGGTGTCCTGTAGGAGGAATAGACTGGAATTTTCCTGGGAGGCAGAGGTTGAGCCAGAAGTAGGAGCTGGAAAGGAACAGCCTCCTTGGGACTCAAATCTAGTCTGGAGGGGAGAGATTCTTCCAAGGAAAAGAAGAACATCCCAGACCCAGTGAAGGAAGGGGATGTGGAAAACCCCTTGGTCTATTACTTAAAGTACCTCAGGAGCAGGATTGTTAAAAGGGGTGGATAACTGAAAGAATCACCGTATAAAGGAACCGAACCTATAATGCAAAAACAACTGAGGACGAATTAAAGCGAAATCACACTGCATTCTTGAAGTAACCTAAATTTAATCCAATTGTGTTATATGCTGCCTTGCCTTGAATAAATCTTTATTGTTTATTTAAAGAAAACCTGTCTGAGACTCCAACTTACTAGTTACCCCCTCACAAAGGTCCCCCACAGGATACTCTGGGCTAGAATTTTAAGAGGAAAGGAAAATAAAACTTCGGGTAAACGGTTGTTCAGTGAGGTGGGGGCAATTTATCTAATTTATTTCAGTGTAAAGGTAAAGGTAAAGGTACCCCTGCCAGTACGGGCCAGTCTTGACAGACTCTAGGGTTGTGCGCCCATCTCACTCAAGAGGCCAGGGGCCGGCGCTGTCTGGAGACACTTCCGGGTCACGTGGCCAGCGTGACAAAGCCGCATCTGGAGAGCCAGCGCAGCACACGGAAACGCCGTTTACCTTCCCGCTGGTAAGCGGTCCCTATTTATCTACTTGCACCCGAGAGTGCTTTCGAACTGCTAGGTTGGCAGGCGCTGGGACCGAGCAACGGGAGCGCACTCCGCTGCGGGGATTCGAACTGCCGACCTTTCGATCGGGAAGCCCTAGGCGCTGAGGCTTTTACCCACAGCGCCACCCGCGTCCCAATTTATTTCAGTGAGGTGGGGGCAATTTATCTCAGGCCCAACGGCCTGAGAGGGAAAAGTGCAGACGCGCCTGTCACACTGGTAGAATGACAAAAGCTGCATGCATGTGCGTGCGCGCACACACACACACACACAGTCTGCGTCCCTTCCATTATTTGAGGGATGCTGCAAAAGACATAGCGAGTGACAGCTGCCCCAGGAAGCAGTGGTCCATACTGAACTGCTGGTGAATACATTAAGCGTATGTTCCAACAGGACATCATCCAAGTCCTTTGAACTGAACATGTTTCCAGGAATGTCATAAAGACATAATGCCATAAAGTCTTACAGACAGAGTCAAACCGTTAGTCAACCTGGCTCAGTACTGTCTGCGCCTGCGGTTTCCCACATTGGTCCACACGCAAGACCCACCTCTGACCCACAACATGGCACCCGTTGTGGCCTTTTCACTTTGGATTTCTACTTAACAATGCACACCCCAAAATGGCAATTCACAGAGCAGTATACCTCAGCATTGTCACCAATTCAAAAGCAGTGGGGTTGTTGCTTTTAACACTTGATCTTAGCTGAAAGTCTGAGAAGCTTTCGAAAACCAGCGATTTTGCACTCTGGGGAGGAGTCTGGAAATGGACCAGAAGGTCGACATGTGCTCAATATGGAGGACCAGTGCTTTTTTTCTGGGGGGGACGCATACCCCTAAACATTTTGTGAATCTCATTTAACGGCAGTATTTCAATATGAGTAGGAAAATGAGAGTACCCCTAGACACTTTTTAAAAGGGAAAAAAAGCACCGTGGAAGACCCACAATGGAGGCATAGATATAGGGAGGTGGGGCGTGTGGTTGGCCAGAAATAAGCATCTTATTTTTAAAAGTGGCTCGCGCTTTTCTCCGGCCGTATTGCAGCACTCATGGAAACAGAGAAACAGAGGGTCTCGTCGGATAACGTGTCCCAGCCCAGGCACCACTTGCAGTCTTCCTTTGGTCTGGCCAGCCTTGGCTGGAATCCAACATGGCAGCAAAGACCTCGCTGCGACCCACCAGTGGGTGCCAACCCAGTGTTTGAAGACCCATGGTCTCCACCAACTGGCAACAGCGCTCCAGAGGTTCAGAGAGGAGTCCTTGAAAGCCCTGCCTGGATATGCTGGGAACTGAACCCGGGATGTTTTGTTCACCAAGGTGTTCTGCCACCGGGTTGTGGTCCTTGACTACAGTCCTTCGTAGTGGAAACGGCCGCTTCCTATTTTGAGTTCCTGCCTCATTCCTTAAAATTACCTGCTTCAGGGATAAGAGTGTGTTCCAAAAACCACCCTGTGAAGCGGTGCCCAGGCTAACAAAGGAAGAGGGGGACAACGTGACAAGCAAGCTACACACACGGAGAGAAGAGTGTTATGTTTCTTTGTGAAAAGTCATGCACGTGGTTCACTGTGGAGAAAGCTGCATTATCTCATCTTGTTGAACAGGCACGGGCAGACTTGCCTGCTGATAAATGTTCCCCTCTGATAAGGTCAACTCAGTCTTCAAGGAAGCCTTGAGATGGAAGAGAGAGGTGCAGAGAGAGGGAGAAAGAAGCCAGTGAGTGCCGCCACAAAAGCATTTCACTGCAGCTGAAGAAAAACCGTTCAGATGAAGAAAGAAATAGGAGGCCTTCTCGCCGATCGCACACCATGTAACTTCTTGCAGCGGTGATGTGCAGTCACACAGCACAAATGCTGGTTAAAGGTTTACCACCAAAACTCACAAGGCTAGTATGCTCCGTCAGTATTTGAGCAGTGAATTTGGAGACAGTGGGGAGGGGGCTGTTCCAGGAGACCTGTATCCACCTGAAGTTTGGGCAAAAGAACCTGAAGCCAAGGGAGACAGTTTGGGTGGGAATGGAGTGGCACGTAGGTGGAGAAAAAACCTGGGTTTTATCACCTTCAGCTGACACAATTCAAGTGACACTTACGTCACTGAACTGGCTTCTTCGACAAGAGACAAGACAACCCATTTCTAAACAGGACTGGGCACCTCCTAAGAAAACCAGTAAGGGGAGGGCCATAACCTCCTGCCTACTGACATCAGGAAGGCATCTCCCTGGGGAGAGCATTCCACAAGCGGGGAGCCACTACAGAAAAGGCCCTGCAATAGCCCCACTTTCCCCAAAGACACCAAGCAGCACAATTCAGGTCCTTGTGCATCGCAAGTGCAATGACAGCCTGTCTGATGTAGTGATTTGAGGATGTGGGCAACCGGGGTTCAAGCCCAGAGGGTTCAAGCCTCCACTCAGCCACCTAGCTTGCCGGGTGACCTTGAGCCTGTGACTCACTCTCAGCCCAGCCTACCTCGCAAGGTGGTTGTGAAGATAAAATGGGCAGGAGGATCACTATGTATACATCCCTGAGGTCTTTGGGGGAACTGGGGAAAGGAATATAAATACGGCGAACAAAAAACAAAGCTGCCTGAAGGTGGATAGGAATACCTGCAGAGCAAGCCCCGGCTTTGCAAATTCTGAGATTCTTATCCAGCCTTAATGGGCGCTGCAACTTTTGGCTCAAATTCCCAGCCGAGCAATTAGCACGCTAATGTCATGCCAGGTCTCCTATTTTGCCTCGTCAAGCACCTGCCTTTTCCCTCAGCGCTCCCTTCTCCTGCAGAGGACACCTGCAAAGCAGAGTGTCGCCATTCATTCCTTTGAGGCACTGTGCCAGTTTCCATGCACGGCGGAAAACAGCAAACGCCTCGGGGCTCACCGTCATGGAGGACTCAGTCGACCTTCTGTCCAGCGATTTGGCTCTGCGGTGCGGGGACAAGGGAGAAGTCGAGACGTCCAGGATGGGGCTAGTTGCAGATTCGGCAGCAAAGTCCTGCAACAAACACGGAGGTCAAGACGGGAAAATCTGCAAAGCTCGGCTCTAAACATCAAAATTCAACACCAAAGAACTCTTTCCACTGAAAGCCTGCAAAGCAGGAGTCAAAAGCAAGTCGAAATGAATCTGAACCCTGAGAATGGTGTACTTTCCCCCAAGAGAAGCAAAAATTCCATGTGTACAAAGATCTTCCTGGATTTAATTACAGTGGCACTTCATTTTGAGTCCGCCTCATCGAGCGTCCATTTCGTCGAATGTCCGCGGCGAACCCGGAAGTACCGGAGCGAGTTACTTCCGGGTTTGCCGCTCGCACATGCGCAGAAGCGCTAAATCACGCTTCACGCATGTGCAGAAACACAAACCGCTCCACACACATGTGCAGAGTGGCACTTTGTCGTGCATTCTTTATGTCAAGCGCCCAGGGCTCTGTAACAGATCCTGGACTCAAAACGAGGTACCACTGTATTTTTTTCTGCTAACAATGGGCCTGGCAAAGAGCTGGGAACGATATAAGTTGCGAGGGATAAAACAGAAGAAAAAAAGTTGATCGCAACCCTGAGGGTCATTTAGTGCATTCCCCTGCAATGCATGACTATGCAATGTGGAAAATGCCCCCTGACAGGCCCTACGGAGCTTCTGGACACCCTGGGGAAAAAGACGAGGCGATGCAGAAAAATATTGTTCCACTGTCTTACCCAGGGGTCAGCAAACTTTTTCAGCAGGGGGCCGGTCCACTGTCCCTCAGACCTTGTGGGGGGCCGGACAATATTTTGAAGGGGGGAAAAAGAACGAATTCCTATGCCCCACAAATAACCCAGAGATGCATTTAAAATAAAAGGACACATTCTACTCATGTAAAAACACCAGGCAGGCCCCACAAATAACCCGGAGAGGCATTTTAAATAAAAGGACACATTCTACTCATGTAAAAACATGCTGATTCCTGGACCATCCATGGGCCGGATTTAGAAGGCGATTGGGCTGTATCCGGCCCCCCGGGCCTTAGTTTGCCTACCCATGGTCTTACCCGTTTCCTGGGGAAAACTCTCTTCTCGCTCCTGCCCTGCCGGGTCTCACTGGAGAGGGCTGTTCCAGAGGGGGCGTTGGTCTCCATGTGCTCAGCATTCTCAATATCTAATGCCTCAAATTTCTCAATTACCTGGGACCGCCTGCAAGACAGATAAGAGGGGAAACCAGGGCTGTTTTTTCCACAAGACAGGAGCCTGCAACAATCTTCAGTAAATCACAGCAGCTCCATTCCCCTCACCCCAATTCAACGAGAGCGTTCTCAAGGTAAGGGAATGGCAACCCTTTCAAAACAGCTCACTCTGCCCTGTTTGGATTTATTGCCCGGGAGTGGGGTGGGAGGGGAGAAGGACCGGAAACAAACTTATTGGGATTCAGCCCGCCTGCAAGACATAAATACACACGTCTCTGTGTGTTTGCTTGCAAGCACTTATCACTTTGAAGGCATTATCATCTAACCAGACGACATGAAGAAATGCCTGATGTTACTCTCAAAATGAAAAGTAGCATTTTCTCTGGAGACTGGAATCTGATGTCCCACCGCACAGCGGTACCTTGGTACTCGAACAGCTTGGCTCCCAAACAAATCGGCTCCCGAATGCCGCAAGAAGCTCCGGCAGCCAATCGGAAGCTGCGCCTTGTTTTCGAACGGTTCCGGGAGCCAAATGGACTCCCGGAACGGATTAAGTTCGGCAACCAAGGTACCACTGTGGCTGTGTCAGTTGAAGGCTGCTTGGATCTGATGGATCTTTTATAAGGCTAACTTCCAGAAGTCTGTTTTATAAGAGTAAATACCATATGAGATTAAGGTCTGGTTAACTACAATAAGAGGGACTTCTGGTCTCTTGCTGTGGGAAATGGCTGCCTCCCACATGAACGGACCCCAGCCAGGCTATAATTCAGGGGTAACTACAATAACAATACCCCTTTTTTTGTAATGTGCACAATACATTATCCTGTTTTGTTTTCTACAGGGGTACTATTTCTTGTTCCTTTTGTGTGTGTGTCTTATGCTGTGCACTTGTACTTCCTCCCCCAATAAAGAATATAAAACAAAATAAAAAAGACTAACTGCTAATAAGGGAGGAACATTGGGCTGGAAGGGACCAGATGATCACAAAACCCAGAGTCCCAACGTTTGAGGCAAGATCTTTCCCACCAAGAAACCCCTTCCAGGTTAGCCTCCACAGTCAAGACCACGCCGCCATGCCACATGCAGGGACAGAGAGCCACCCAAAGCTTTCCCAACACCAAGAGGCCTGAAGAAGAGGCCTGCCGGATACTCCCAGGGAAGGCAAAGACCCCGCAAAACACCTTTCTTCATAAGCCGCGCTGCACATATTTTAACACTCTGCAATATGGTTTTTTTTTTAATTGACAGCAGCCTTTTCGTTAAAAAAGAAAGGAACCCCCACTTTCCCCCACTCCCCCCATCTCAGTTTTGCAAAAAGGGATGAAAAGCGAAGGATCATCAAATTGACATTTGTCTCGGCCAAATGGCAAAGGGGCTCATTTACGAAAAAGGAAACGGAACAAAAAAACCCAACAAAACAAAGCAGGCTGATTTCTTATGGAAAGGGGGGGTCGCACCACCAAGTTGTCTACAGCTCGAATTTTTAAATATATATATTTTTTGGAGATGAGATGGTAGCGAAGCAGGCGGAGTAAAAAGGGCGGACACGTCACACAGCAGAAGGTGGAGAGCAACAAGACCTGGAAGAAAAGAAAGCTGGAAAATGAATGAACAGACAAAATTATATTTCCTCCTCCCCAACCCACAAATAAAAATTAAAATCATTCCAAGATTTCTAAAAAAAAAGAAACACAACAAAGAAATACAAATCATCAGCAAAATGAAATTATAATCATTGCAAACCCCCAAAATCACATCCCCGCTGTGAGTGGTTATTCTGATCATTAAGGAAAGGGGCTGGGTGAGTAGTTTTGGGGAGAGGTGCAGGAAAAGGAATCCCTCTTTCTCCAGTGGAATCTAAGTTTGCCCAGGCAGCCCCTGCGAGAGCTTGCCAAAAAGGAACATGCAGGCACTTGGAGAACTCAGATGCCTGGAAAGGGCACAGCGAAGGCGTTCAGACGACACCCAGCTTCAAAAGTGGCCAGGGGAGAAAGACCGGTTTGCAGTGGAGAAGTGGCCGGTGAGATGGGGTGGTTTGCCTCTTGCTTTGCCTGCAGGTATTTCTCAAGACGTAACCGGCTGTGAGTTTGAAAAAATAGCATATGCTATATATTGACCCAAAGGGACGCGGGTGGTGCTGTGGGTTAAACCACAGAGCCAAGGACTTGCCGATCAGAAGGTTGGCGGTTTGAATCCCCGCGGCGGGGTGAGCTCCCGTTGCTCAGTCCCTGCTCCTGCCAACCTAGCAGTTCGAAAGCACGTCAAAGCGCAAGTAGATAAATAGGTACCGCTCCGGCGGGAAGGTAAACGGCGTTTCTGTGCGCTGCTCTGGTTCGCCAGAAGTGGCTTAGTCATGCTGGCCACATGACCCGGAAGCTGTACGCCGGCTCCCTCAGCCAGTAAAGCGAGATGAGCGCCATATCCCCAGTCAGCCACGACTGGACCTAATGGTCAGGGGTCCCTTTACCTTTTTATATATTGACCCAGCGGTTAAACGGTTCAAAAATATCCCCAGAACTGATCCACTGGGTCTGCTACTTTTCTCGTTGAACTTTATCAGCTACTTCTGTTGAAATCTACAATTCAGTACAACAAATAGTATGTATTATTTTGTCAAACGTACAGCCGGTTATGTCTTGTGTGTTTATTGACCAGAGGTTTGTCGTTGTTTTGCACAGCTATTTCTCAGCAATCTGCTGCTCTCCAGCTGCTTTTCGAGGGCAACTTCAAGGCAAGTCTGGAACCGGCTGGGCAGGGAGTGCATGAGAGCTCCTCCCATCACTGCTTCTCCCCTGCAAAAGCCACACCTTCATAATCCTCCTTGTGGGGGGGGGCAGTGGGATCCCTAAAACCCGCATCTGCCACTGCTGAACACCTGGCCCGGCCAACGGGTCTGCTGAGGAATGTAAAACAAAAAAAAAGGAGTTATTTAAAGACTTTGGGGCGTGGGGTGCCATGCTCTCGTTGTGGGAGGGGGGGGGTTAAAAAGGTAGGGAGGAAAAGAGACGGGAGCTCCATGCATGTTAGTTTGTGGCAGACGGCCACGCTCCAGGGTTAGAAGGGTTTCCATGTGGCAGGGAGTCAATGGGCAGTTGATAAGAGTGATTTGCTTTTGATTGAAAGCGGTTTCATTGGGTTGGTTTTTTTATTATTCCCCAGGAAGTGAGTTGAGGAGTGAGGAACAGCCAGAGGGGACAAAAGGGATGTGCCCAGAGAAGGAGCATATTCTGTGTACCTGTGTGTAGGGATAATAGGAAGATGGTGGAAATCCACCAGGAAATGTTTAAAGCCCAGATAGAGAGAGTTCGTTGATCTAAAACGGAAAGAGACAGTCAAGAGCGTGCATCCATTATGCTGGGCTTTAGTCTCTCAAGGAGCAAAAATGAGAGACAGTCGCAGTTGCACGCAACTCCATGCCAATTCCGAGACAAGGGCTGCTACTACGTTCTGCAAGCTGACTGTGTTCTGCAACCTTTGAGCAAATTTACATAACTTGTTCTGGTTCTCCTGGTTGCAGAAACGGACCGAGGCACATGGAAGCCCAACTTCCAGAATGCCGAATTCCTGGCTTTTGAGATTTTAGCAAGCTGTGCCAAAACTCTTTCAATCATCTCTCGACAGCAGTAGAACCTGCAACTTAGATCAGAGTATGTCGAAGGTAAGGGCTCAGTCGCTAAGTGAGGAGTGGTCTTTATCTGGAAAGACAGCTACCACTTTAGAGACAAAGGCGGTTGTAATCAAACTTTGCCAAGCTGGGAGGACTGCGTCCCCTCCTCCCGCAGCTTTGTGGACAAAAAGATAAGAGGTTCTGCAAATGCGCTGCTGTGCAGTCTTAGCCTTCCCTATGAAACCAAAAACCTCATCCAGAAACACAACATGCACCTATTGGGAAGTAAACTTAGACGAACCAGTTCCATTTCCATTGTACAACAAAATGAATTGGCAAAAAAAGTTGCGGAAGTCATAATACTGCTCTATTATGCCTTGGTCAGACCACGCCTGGAATATTGTGTCCAGTTCTGGGCGCCACAATTTAAGAAGGATGTTGACAAGCTGGAACATGTGCAGAGGAGGGCAACCCAAGATGATCAAGGGTCTGGAAACTAAGCCTTATGAGGAATGGTTGAAGGAGCTGGGTCTGTTTAGCCTGGAAAAGAGGAGACTGAGAGGAGATATGATAGCCATCTTCAAATATCTAAAGGGCCATCCCATGGAATAGGGAGCAAGCTTGTTTTCTCCTGCTCCAGAGGAAAAACCAATGGATTCAAGTTCCAAGAAAGGAGTTTCCGACTAAACACCAGGAAGAACTTTCTGACAGTAAGAGCTGCTCGACAGTGGAACCGTCTCCCTTGGGAGGTTGTGGACCCTCCTTCCTTGAAGGTTTTAAAGCAGAGGTTGGATGTCCATCTGTCACAGATGCTTGACTTGAGATTCCTTCATTTTGGGGGTGGGGTTGGACTAGATGACCCTCAAGCTCCCTTTCAGCTCTACAATCCTATGAATCTATGCTACCAGCAGGGGGAGTGTGGACACCAATGAACTGTGAGACACGCCCTTCCATATTTTAATCCCATGCCACTTGAAGGCTCTTGTAAATTGGCAAGGTTGGCATAAACCAGGGTGGGTAATCTGCTGGTCACATATTCTCTCATCCTGGGTAATCTGCTGGTCACATATTCTCTCATCCAACTGGCACCTATTCTCTCATCCTGGGGCACATTTACACTACAAATTTAAACCGGTTTCAGACCACCCTTTGCTCTCAAGACCACCTAGTAGTCATAATTTCTTTAAAGGGGGTAAGGGGCACCACCCTAATATTACAATTCCCAATTCCTCTGCAACAACTACAGCAATTCAAGCCCATCTGAAGCTGGCTTAACTACAGACGTTTATACCAGCTTGCAAATGTGCCACTAATCTGTGTTTCAGCTGGACTAAACCGTGCTGTTTTGTAGTGCTGAATTCCTGATCCATTTCTTTTTTTAAAAAAAAGATTGTGAAAATTGAATTGTAGCCAACCACTGAATCTCAGCTCTGCCAGTGAACATGCTACCGGGGGCGGGCAGGCAGTTTTCTCAGCCAAATACTGCTTTTTAAAAACATGCTTCTAGCCCTCACGATGGTATAGAGAAAAGTTTGAAAATGGATGGAGAGGAAGCCCTAAAAAAGTGAACCCCCAAGTCGATGCTGGGCTGTAAAGTAAAGGTAAAGGGACCCCTGACCATTAGGTCCAGTCGCGGACGACTCTGGGATTGCAGCGCTCATCTCACTTTATTGGCCGAGGGAGCCGGCGTACAGCTTCCGGGTCATGTGGCCAGCAGAACTAAGCTGCTTCTGGCGAACCAGAGCAGCACACGGAAACGCTGTTTACCTTCCCACCGGAGCGGTACCTATTTATCTACTTGCACTTTGAGGTGCTTTCGAATCGCTAGGTTGTCAGGAGCAGGGACCGAGCAACGGGAGCTCACCCCGTCGCGGGGATTCGAACCGCCGACCTTCCGATCGTCAAGTGCTAGGCTCAGTGGTTTAGACCACAGCGCCACCGCGTCCCATCCTGATCTTTGGCCATGTTGGATGGCCTGGCAGGAGTGAGAGACCCAACAAACAACAGCTGGAGCTGCTGCAGGTTAGCCTCTCTCTGAACCCAGAGAAGGTCCAGATGGGGCTTTTACTCAGTGTTAGTAATTCAGATATATAAGATAGGTGCCAAGTGGCTCCTTAAACCAAGGTTGTGGTCGCCAAAACAGAATGTCTTGTTGCTTTTCTTTTCTCTTCCTTTTTTGGTGCAAGACAGCTTGAAGTTTTATTTTTCAAATGATGGACTGACAGTGATTGATTCTCAGTTAAACAACTGTTCAGATGACAACCTTGAGCTAGGTTAAGAACTTTCAGAACTCAAAGAAGGAAAATCACTTGATCCAGGGAAACTCCAAATACATATTGGCCGATTTCTACTTATTTTTCTTAATGGTGACACAGACCACTCATAACATAGGAATATTCTTCCCAACTGTGAGCAGGGCACTGGGGTGGAGTTAAGGGAAAGCAAGAGACAACAATTAACCATAATGTTATTCACTGCTCCTGCTCAGGCTGCACAGAAAAAGCAATTTGGTTCCTGAAATTTGGTTCTGATTATGAGGTTAAAATATATAAGAAGATAGAATTCTACAGGGTGGGCTATTAGTGTGTGAAAACAGTTCAGATCCAATGATCCCCAGGCATGCACCTTCAGATGGTGGAGATGTCAGGCAACATCCTTGGTCCTCACTTGGTCGCAAGTGGCCAATACCTAGGAGCAAAATGCGCCTGGCTCCTGGCTAATTTCAAACACTGCTTTTTCTGGTCACAGACAATGCTTCTCGCACTCTGTTTAGCAACTGAATCTCCCCGTGAGAAAGAACAAACCAGGGGAAGGTGGATCTGGCAGAGGAACTTGTGTACTGTTAATGATCTCCTTGGTTTTGAATCCCTGATATGCTTCCAAGGGAGCCTGGGGTGGTGGGTAGAAAGGAGTATGAAAACTGCTGCTCTAAGGACTAATAAAATAAAATAAAATAATAAAAGAATTCCTTGCAGTAGCACCTTAGAGACCAACTAAGTTAGTTATCGGTATGAGCTTTTGTGTGCATGCACACTTCTTCAGATACATGCATGCACACGAAAACTCATACCAATAACTAACTTAGTTGGTCTCTAAGGTGCTACTGGAAGGTATTTTTAAATTAAATTTAATTTATTTTAATTTGTTTCAACTATGGAACTGATGCTTTTGAATTATGGTGCTGGAGGAGACTCTTGAGAGTTCCATGGACTGCCAGAAGATCAAACCTATCCATTCTTAAGGAAATCAGCCCTGAGTGCTCACTGGAAGGACAGATCCTGAAGCTGAGGCTCCAAGACTTTGGCCACCTCATGAGAAGAGAAGACTCCCTGGAAAAGACCCTGATGTTGGGAAAGATTGAGGGCACAAGGAGAAGGGGACGACAGAGGACGAGATGGTTGGACAGTGTTCTCGAAGCTGCCAGCATGAGTTTGACCAAACTGTGGGAGGCAGTGGAAGACAGGAGTGCCTGGCGTGCTCTGGTCCAGGGGGTCACAAAGAGTCGGACACGACTAAACAACTAAACAACAACATGGCAGAGCAACCCAGCTACCTACATGTAACTAGCTCTAAGGACTGTTTGCTCTGGGCTGTTGCTGGAATAACCCTGTAGCCCCTCAGAGAACATTAAAATTGGCACAAGAAATCCAAGACCCAGAGGGACTAAGGCAGGAGGCAGTATGTGAGTTTGGGATTTTGCTGGCTTCTTTTAAAGCGCTTGGTCTGTTCCTTGGGACCCTGGTGTGTGCAGTATGTGTTTGTGACAGGGGTGGGAGTGGTAAGTGGGGAGTGGGCTCCCATGCGCAAACGGAGATCAGGCACAAATAGAGGAGGAGGAAAATCCAGGTGCAAAAACAGACACCAGATGCTTGGAACAAGTTTGCTCAGCTCCACAAACGGCAACAGAACCGACTCACAGGTGGGAGAAGAATGGTAATAAGCAACAAGCAAAGTGGGGGAAGCAGAGAAGCAGCCAGGAGCCAAGCAGAAGGGGAAGGGGGGGGGGAGTTGCAGGGCAATGTTAATTCGCCGTTGCAGGTGGCCGCAGGCAGGGCTCGGAAAACCGTCCTGCGCCAGCCCACCTGGATACGGAAGATGCCTTTGCGGAGGAGAGAGCTGATTGACAGCTATTAACCGCGACAGCTCAGGAGGACCTCCATGGCCAGAGGGAACATGGCGCACCCCAAGAGCAGACACTAAGGGACCAGCAGCAAGAAGGCCGCAGCGTCCACACCCTGCTGAAGAGTTTCCCCAGACATTTCTGGAAGCCAGATGCCGGCTGGATCCAGCTGTTCTTGAGGGTTGCACGCCTCTTAGGAGAGTTTCAGACACCAGGATGGCTGGAGGGTAACCAGAGAGGCCGTACACAGCAGCCCCATTCATCTCCTGTTGGATATTTTGCTAAAGACCCCCCCCCCCAAAAAAAAAATTATCCATGTTTCTTTGCATTCTGGGACGTCATTCAGATGTTACACTTGTGCAATCACTGGCAGCTGCTAGCAGGGCAGGAAAAGCTCACGACGGGATGGAGTCACGCCAAGCTGGTTTGCATGTAAGGCTAAACCAGCACAGAGCAGTGGTTAGTTAAAGTGTTGGACCCTGGGAGACCAGGGTTCAAATCTCTGCTCGGTCATGAAGCTCTCACTGGGTGACCTCGGGACAGGCATTGTTCACAGGATTCTTGCGGCCCACTTGGTCTGAGAAGCTGGCCTGCCCTGCTCTATAAGCTGCTTGGTTTCCTTTGGGCTCCCAGTACATTTCTGAGTGCCTGGAGGCGGTTGGAGGATGGATGGCGGCTAACAGATTGAAGTTCAATCCTGACAAGACAGAAGTACTGTTTTGGGGGGACAGGAGGCGGGCAGGTGTGGAGGATTCCCTGGTCCTGAATGGGGTAACTGTGCTCCTGAAGGACCAGGTGCGCAGCCTGGGAGTCATTTTGGACTCACAGCTGTCCATGGAGGCACAGGTCAAATCTGTATCCAGGGCAGCTGTTTACCAGCTCCATCTGGTACGCAGGCTGAGACCCTATCTGCCTGCAGACTGTCTCGCCAGAGTGGTGCATGCTCTGGTTATCTCCCGCTTGGACTACTGCAATGCGCTCTATGTGGGGCTACCTTTGAAAGTGACCCGGAAACTACAACTAATCCAGAATGCGGCAGCTAGACAGGTGACTGGGAGCGGCCGCCGAGACCATATAACACCAGTCTTGAAAGACCTACATTGGCTCTCAGTACGTTTCCGAGCACAATTCAAAGTGTTGGTGCTGACCTTTAAAGCCCTAAACGGCCTCGGCCCAGTATACCTGAAGGAGCTTCTCCACCCTGATCGTTCAGCCTGGACACTGAGGTCCAGCTCCGAGGGCCTTCTGGCGGTTCCCTCAGTGAGAGAAGTGAAGCTACAGGGAACCAGGCAGAGGGCCTTCTCGATAGTGGCACCTGCCCTGTGAAATGCCCTCCCATCAGATGTCAAGGAAATAAACAACTATCTGACTTTTAGAAGACATCTGAAGGTAGCCCTGTTTAGGGAAGTTTTTAATGTCTGATGTTTTATCTCTATTATTATTATTATTATTATTATTATTATTATTATTATTATTATTATTATTTTCCCCAGTTTCACAGCAACACTAATGAATCCTGCAATCCAGGAACCTGGAAAGGGGACCACTTCTTGGGGCGTGTACATTCTCCCTCCATTTTTCAAAAGACACGGCAAGGTGTGTCACACACTCAGCTGAGCAGCTTTGGGAGAGGAGGCCCAGCCACCTGCCAGGCCTTCGAAGTTACATGAAGCCTGTACCTACTGGGCACATGTCAGGAAAGAACCACGAGGAGGGTCTCACCTGCGAGGGAATACCCCACCCATGGGTGCACGGAGACTGGTACCCGGTGCAAAAAGGGTCACCCTGAAAAATGTAGCTTTCCCATTGCAAACAGTTCCTAGATCTCATGCGAGCAGCAGTTTAGGATCACTGCAGGAACCGAGGCCTGAGCGGGGTCCCTGGTGAGAACTTCTAGGCGCCTGGGATGCATCTTGAATGACCTGCCGAATGTCCTGATTGTTTCTACACTAAGACCACATCCACACTGTGGGCTACTCAGAGCAGACCCACTGGAAGTAATGAAGACAACTAAATGAGGCCAATTATTCTCTGAGTAAAATCTAACACAATACCATCCCCTATATTTAAAGCATTATTTATACCTCTGGAGAAATAATTTCTCCCCCTAATGCATCCCAGAAATTGTAATTAGTTAAGGGTGCAGAGAGTTATTAGGAGACTCCCTATTTCCCTCCCAGACCTACAGATTTCCCTGGAAAGAGGGACTGACTGCTAAGCCACTCTGGGAATCGTAGCTTTGCGGGAGGAATAGGGGTCTCCAAACGACTCTCAGCACCCTTAACAAACTACATCTCCCAGAATTCTTTGGGGCTGTTGAAAGTTGTACAATACTGCTTTAAATGTAAGGCGGCCTAGAAGAAGAAGAAGAAGAGTTTGGATTTGATATCCCGCCTTTCACTCCCTTTAAGGAGTCTCAAAGCGGCTAACATTCTCCTTTCCCTTCCTCCCCCACAATAAACACTCTGTGAGGTGAGTGGGGCTGAGAGACTTCAGAGAAGTGTGACTGGCCCAAGGTCACCCAGCAGCTGCATGTGGAGGAGCGGAGACGCGAACCCGGTTCCCCAGATTACGAGTCCACCGCTCTTAACCACTACACCACACTGGCTCTCCAATGTGGCACAAGAATCCACCAATATTATTGCCACCTCTTTTGCTTCTTGGTGCTAGGGTCAACACCACAGCATAATCTGTCTGGGGTAGCTCAGCACGAGACTCTTAACCTTGGGGTCGCAGGTTCAAGTCCTACGTTGGACAAAAGATTCTTGCGTTGCAAAGGGTTGACCTAGAAGACCCTCAGGTCCCCTTCCAACTGCTGTGATTCTGTGAATACTGGAGACGAATGCAAAAAGACCCCGCAGCCGCTCGTCAGCAACCTGCTCGAGTGAACACGCCTGTTGGGAATCAAGAGTGAGCAAAAGAGAGAAGACAGCTTTCTCCCCTCTGGTCCTGCGCTCTTGTTGTTTTATCTGCAGGCCTCATCATGCAGAAAAAAACGAGAGAGAGCTGATTTGGAAAGGCAAGTTTCAACTATTATATGTGAGGGGTCTGGAATGTCACACACACACACACAGACACACACAGTTGTATGTCTGCAAGACACCTTTGCAGCTGCAGATATACCGTATTTTTCGCCCCATAGGACGCACCGGCCCATAGGACGCACCATGTTTTTGGGGGGGAAATAAAGAAAAAAAATTTTATTTCCCCCTCAGGCGCTTGTGGGGCCGGGAGCGGGGAGAAGCGCTCTTCTCCCCGCCGCCAGCCTTCACATCAGGTCCGGGGACACGGGGAAGACGCGCTGCGCCTCCCCGCTGTCCCCGGAGCTTGCGGGGCTGGCGGCGGGGAGAAGCACGCATCTCCCCGCCATCAGCCTCTAAACCACATAGGGAGACAGCGGGATGGCGGCGTTCCGCCTCCCCGCTGTCCCCCGAGCTTGTGGGGCTGGCGCTGCGGCTCTCCTGAAGCCTGGAGAGCGAGAGGGCTTTCAGCGAAAGCCTGCATTCGCCCCATAGGACGCACACACATTTCCCCTTCATTTTTGGAGGGGAAAAGTGCATCCTATAGGGCGAAAAATACGGTAGGCCTTGCACATCAGCAGAGCTATTGCACCAATCCAGCTATTGTGCCCATACCAAGGCATTTTGCAGCTTATTCACCTCCACTAAACGACATCTCCTTGAGTCTCTATCATAGCTCATTGAGCTAGGCCAGCATACATGCCAGACTCCCCACACATGCATTGCCTAGGGAAACATGTGGGGAGGGGAGAGGGGCAGTTGTGCAAAGCTTTAAACTCAACTGCCAACTGAGTTAAAACCTGGTGCCAACCCACTCTTTCATTTGGGAGACTTTCTCTGCGCTTTGCTTCAAAAGCATGAGGTCCAGCAACTTGCTCCGCCTTTCTTTCCGAAGAAAGCTAACATTTTCCAAGCCCCGAACCAGATACCAGACTCCTTGCCCATGCTGTGCGAAACCCGCAAAAGCCCTGCATTAAAGCCATGTCCACGGAAGTGGAGTTCCTTTGCATCCTGGATGCAGTGATATATAGTTTCAGGGCTTGGGTGCGGTGCTCTGGGAGGCAGCTAAACCAAGAACTTTTTGGTGGTCACACATAAGTAAGGGAGTTGCCTGCACCTACTTTCAGCTTCCTGGCTGCCTTGCCATTTGCGAATCCGGATCCCAGTATCCCTTCCTCTGCACAACCAAGCAACCTCTTGAAATGCCACTTGGTCGGGCCACATTTAACGCCACCCACCCAGCAAAAATGGACTTGCGGAGGTTGCCCTATTTGTGCCCAACAGGCCAGCTCAAATCCCCACTCAAATGTTGCCGCATCTCTCCATCTCGGACCTCCAGCTGTTGATGGACTACAAGGCCCATCATCCGGTGGCCAGGGATGATGGGAGTTGTAGTCCAACAACAGGAGACCCGAATTGGAGAAACGCTGCAAGAGGCGCTGCCAGGAGCCAACTGGCTTCCTCCGAACGAGAAACCGTCGGCGACGCTGCCGCCCGTTCCTTACCTCCTCTCGCTGCCAAAGAGCCGAGCCACCTCTTCCCTTCCGGGGCTGCGAGCTCGGGAACGCCGCTCCAGCCTCTTCCTCTCCGCTTGGAAAGCCTCCCGGTTACTAATCCGGACAGCCTTGGGGACATCGGCCAGGGTGGCGTACTGGCGGCTTGCTCTAAAGGAAAGGGGGCGGCCCGGCCTCTCGGCTCCCCTCGCCCCCTCGTCTCTCGCTGCCGAGTCCTTGCAGCCGGACATGGAGTCGCTCGTCAAGTCCAGGCAGTTGAGGGAGAAGCTGTACACCATGCGGCTGCCTGGGAGGCCACCTGGGGAAGGAAAGGGGCAGCTCTGCTCCGGGGAGGGCGACTGGGAGTCACTGTACCTGTTGTTGGGGGTGCTGGGGCTGGGAGGGGATGGCGGGGTCGGCAGCTCGTCCGGCTTCCCATCCTGTTTCGTCTTCTCCAAGGAGAAGTAGCCGCTCTCCACCCGGGTTTTCCGCCCGCTGTCGCTTCGGTCGCCGTGCATGCTGCTGTCGTCTGTGAGGAGGCAAGGAGAAGCTGGAGGTGACTGGGCTGCCCCTGGGTGCCCCCTCCCTCCTCGCAGGGAACTAAGGGCTTTGTAGATCGGTGGGGTGGGACTTGCTTATATAATATTATAAGCACCCCCCACCTTTCTCCTGAGGGCCTTCTGGCGGTTCCCCCACTGCGAGAAGTGAGGTTACAGGGAACCAGGCAGAGGGCCTTCTCGGTAGTGGCACCCTCCCTTCCATTAGATGCCAAGGAAATAAACAACTATCTGGCTTTTAGAAGACATCTGAAGGCAGCCCTGTTTAGGGAAGTTTTTAATGTTTGATGTTTTATCGTGTTTTTAATATTCTGTTGGGAGCTGCCCAGAGTGGCTGGGGAAACTCAACCAGATGGACGAGGCATGTATGTATGTATGTATAAATATTATTTCATTATAGTATATTATATTTATATTATCATCATCATCATCATCATTGGGATTCAAGGCAGCTTACAGCACTACTGAAAGTTATAAAATACAAAGCAAACTGGCTAAAAAGAGCAAGTTGAAAGGACACCAAAACACCATTTAAAACCAGCATTAAAGTTGTTTGTGTATGTAACAATGTCGGCTAGGATTCCCCACACACAAAAATGGAAGGAAGAAGACGTTCCCACCAAGGAATGGGTAAGTAAGGTGAGGGACTATGCAGAATTGGCAAAATTAATTGCCAGAGCAAGAGATTCTAATGACAATTGCTTTGTGGAAGAATGAAAGCCCTTTCAAGAAAATGTCGTAGTATGATGAACTTGCAAGCAGGATTTGAAATAGGAGCAACAGAAGGAATTAAGAGAATATAGTATGGATGTGATGGGATAAGAGAGAGAAGATATTGGGCATGGAAAATGGGGTGGGAAGTCGAACATTTCTGGTACCAAGGGCAAATAATAAATAAAAAGCCCATCTTGATTTATCCCAAGCGTTGCTCATGCGAGAATGGTGAACCCCCTGAGAGGAAGGCAAGGAATAAAACAAGCTCTTTTGGAAGAGTCGGTGGAAGAAGATTGGAAAAAATTCAAAGTATATTTACAGAAACATTGCAAAATTAATGAATGTTAGAAGAATGCTGGAATGAAGTTATATGGTTTTAGCAGAAATGTTATAAAGAATTAAGCAAAAACTGATTGTTAATGGGCCAAAGTGGAAAATTTAAGGTTAGATTGTGCTAAGATAAATTATAGAACAAAAAATTGAGAAAGATGGAAAGGATTTGCTGAAATAGCTAATTGAACTAGAATACAAAAAAGGGAGGTGTGAGGAGGTTGATGAAACAAGTAAATGAAAGGTAAAGATATGGAAATACTGGATGTGTTTTTAAATGTTTTTGTTTTTCTTGTTGTTTTGCTCTATTGTTTTCTGTTTTTATTTTTATTTTTGATGTATTGTAAGGTATTGTTTTGTTCTGTTAAATCTTTTATTGTTTCTTTCTTTCTTTCTTTTTTCTGTAATTATTAAATCTCTAATAAATATTATTTAAAAAAAGAAAAGAAAAGAAGCTCTTTTGATAGCCAGCCTTGAAACACAGATACAGGAGGAGGGAAACACTGGCTCTTCCTAGGTAGCCAAGGGGAAAACTCATTATCCTGAACAGGAAGCAGATCTCTAGCCCTTATTGTTTTGTGGAGAACAATGCAGCAGGGCTGCTGGCAGACTAATCAGAGGAGATGGGGGGGGGGGCAGTGGGATGAGGCAAACCACTGGGGATGGGAGAATGAGAGAGGAAATCACTGTTTGACAAGAAATGCAGGGTGGTTCAGGTGGTGAGCCGAGAGATGCAAAATAAAATCAAGGCATTCCACAGTTTATTATCAGTTGGAGGCAAAAGTCCTATTGCCCCCTATCCAGAGGTGGTATTGGGGTGGGGGGCGTTAGCAAACACATTCCAGATCCAGACACCTCTTCACATTATTTAAATTGTGTAAACGTCGCTAGTTCCCAAACTCTGCCATGTTTTGGGAAAGCACGAGGTAAAGAGGGTCCGTCAAGAAACGGAACTTAAGAGTGAGGTCAGGATGCTTGCAGTGGGGAAGGAGGTTTGGGAGACAGTCGAGAGGGTGTCGAAGCCCAACACACGAGACACAGGGAGCCACCTGGAGGCAGAGTTTAGCTCCCCCCTCCCCCCGGGTGTCCCCAATCACAAGCACACAGCCTTTTGCTTCCTTGCATGCGAAAAAGAAAAATGATTTGCTGCACTTGGGCAACTTGGGTGAAGATTTGACGTTTCCATCCCCAAAAAGTTTATGATTTGAGTTTCTACTGAAATGAGGCTGCATTTTAATGTTCCATTCTAATCTTGTTTTTAAGTTGTATTTTAATCAATTGCTTTATACCTGGTGTTAGCCGCCCTGAGCCCGGTCTTGGCTGGGGAGGGCAGAGTATAAATACAACACCATCATCATCATTATCATTATTAATATTATTATTATTATTATTATTAACAACAGCCCTGCCAGCCCAACAATGCAATCCACAGAGTTTGATGTGATGCAGACTCCACTGACAAGAACGGTGGTCTCCCATCAGCTGGGCAGAGCTTGCAAAGCTCCCTTGCAGCCCCTTCCCAATTCTCGGACTCCCTCCTCTGTACACCTCACCCAGGCCTCACGCAAGGTTTATGTTTATCCTTGCATTTCATGCCATGATTTCCTCCGAGGAGCTCAAGGCGGAGTGCAAGGTTCTCCCCCACTCCTCATCTAATCCACCCAACAACCCTGTGAGGTAGGTTAGGCCTAGAGGCAGCGACCAGACTCCAAGGTCACCCAGTGAGAATTTCACAGCCGGGAACGTCGTCCGGGAACCTAACCACTAAAACCTCGCTGACTCTCACGATGAACATGCTGTTCTTGGGATGCGCCTGAAGCCACCCAAATCAGCCCCTGCAGCTCTGCCAAGCCATTCTCTTTACGGCGTGTTAGCCTTGGATTTATCTTTGCTATTCTCTGATACAATCCCAGCTCCAGCAGGCCAGAGCCATAACATATTCGAACAGGGTCACTGGGAAGTCAACACGTTCCTTCAAAACAGGAGAGACTTGACTTCTTCTCTTTGGATGTTACACAATCCTTCGCAGCAGCAAAGATAAGTGGGGGGACAGGGTCTCTGTGCTTAAATTTCGCAAGGCCTCCGTGCTTTACGCAGGTATCTTCCGAAATGCGGAGGCGTGGGATATCAGGTGTGCTAACACAGCACGTCCCATGTGCAAAAAACATGGCTGACCCCAGACCTTCTGTGCCGGCCTTGTCCTCTCTGTTCTGTCTGGGTTCAGGGTTCAACCCTTACCTTCCTTGCTGTCCAGCGATGGCTCCTTCAAGGAGCATCCAGGGGGGGCCTGGCCTTGCACAGGGCTTGGGGCTGGGCTGAGTCCCCCGTTGCCGTCTGGCTGGTCTTTGCTCCTCATTTCTTCCTGCCAAAGGGTGGACTTTGTGGTGGGGACCTTCTCTGCACCAGGGATGTTGCTGCTGGTGACGGCCATCTTTGCCGGGCCGGGTTCCTAGGAGAGAAGGCAGAACCGTCAGGCGACGTGAATTTCACTGTCAATTTTTCTCTCTCTCACCAACTTATGTCATGGAATGTAAACATGCAGCTTGGAAGCTGAACTGAGCGCTGGATCCCTGCTGGATTAAGAACACACCTCGCCCTTGGTTATAATCACTCTGAGTTTAAGAAAATAAGAAACACATATTTTATAGGGAAGGCCTGAGTTCTGCCAGACTAGTAACAGAGCCATGGCTGCTCTTTGTGCTCCGCAAGAGACACACACAAAGATGTCTCCTCTCCTGGGGCGAGGAGGGAGGAGAAGGATGCGAAAAACGAGGAAAGCAACCTTGAGAGCATCAGTCTAGCACAGGGGTCAGCACCCTTTTTCAGTCGTAGGCCGGTCCACCATCCCTCAGACCTTGTGGGGGGCCGGAATATATTTTGAAAAAAAATATATGAACGAATTCCTATGTCCCACAAATAACCCAGAGATGCGTTTTAAATAAAAACACACATTCTACTCATGTAAAAACACCAGGCAGGCCCACAAATAACCCAGAGGTGCATTTTAAATAAAAGGACACATTCTACTCATGTAAAAACATGCTGATTCCCGGACTGTCCACGGGCCAGATACTAGCGAGGGGAGGAGGCGCATTGTGCGCCCCGACACTCCCCACTGTGGCGGGCGCTGTACTGGCTGTGACGTCGCATGGGGGCGGTGCGGGCGTTAGTCACGCACCGTCCCAACGTCACCTTCCCGCCCGCCTGCCCGCCCGCTACATTGTAAGGGGCATGTACGCTGGTCACTGCATTGAAAGGGGGCATGTACGCTGGTCACTGCATTGAAAGGGGGCATGTACGCTGGTCACTGTTTTGAAGGGGAGTGAAGAACACACACACACAAAAAGGTAACTTGTTAATTTAACATTTATTTCTATGAGGAGGAGTAATTCTGAGGGGTCAAACAAAGAAATAATTAAAAAAGTGACAAAAAAGGTTATTTTTATAATGACGAGTTTTGCAGCTCCCAGTTTTTTTTTCTTCGGAAACGGGTCCCAGTGGCTCTTTTTGTCTTAAAGGTTGCAGACCCCTGGTCTAGGACTTAGCACAGGTTTAAAGGACAGGCTAGGGAGTCTGGAGGGTCTTCTATTTATACACTTTCTCCCATGCAGACCCACCGGTTTTAATGCAAGTTGAGTTGCACCTCAGCATTTCATCGAAGGAGACACACACTGCTGTCAAAAATGGCAGCCCTGTACTTATTCATGTATGCGACAACAGCAGCAAGAGTCTTGATAGCACAAGGATGGAAGAATGAGGAAACCCCGACAAAAGAACAGCGGCAAGAGAAATGGATGAACTATGCAGACCTGGAGAAACTGACATACAAATTGCAAGATAAGGACAACTGTGCCTTCAAAGAAGAATGGGAACTTTTTACAAATTATTTAAAAAGACAACAAAATGAACTGGACTCCTTGGCAGGTTTTGAATAAATTTAGTGAGGGTTAATATAGTAGACAGATAATACAAGGCAGTATGCAATTTTACAATATGCAGAAAATAACATGAGTTGAGAAATCAGAAAGAGGAGCTGAGGGAAGGTGAGAGGGGGGGAAAGGGGGGGAAATAATGAAGATGATTTGTTTTGATAATTTGTTATGTTGAAATTGTTAATAATACAGTGGTGCCCCGCAAGACGAATGCCTCGCAAGACGGAAAACCCGCTAGACGAAAGGTTTTTCCGTTTTGGAGGTGCTTCGCAAAACGAATTTGCTATGGGCTTGGGGTTTTTTTCCCCCTCTCCCCCTTTCCCCCAAGCCCCTAAGCCGCTTAACAGCTGTTCACTAAGCCGCTTAACAGCTGATCGCTAAGCCGCTTAACAGCTGATCTAAGCCGCTAATAGCCTTTTAGCAGCTAATCCGCTAATCCCTTAAGCCTTTAATAGCCGCTAATAGCGCTAATCCGCTAATGGGCTTGTTTCGCAAGACGAAAAAAACCGCAAGACGAAGAGACTCGCGGAATGGATTCTTTTCGTCTTGTGAGGCACCACTGTACTCTTATTTTAAAAAACAAACAAACGGCAGCCCTGTTATGTTTAGGCATGCACTGGCTCATGTAGTTATGTCATCAAACCCTGAGTTTGCCCATCAACATGTAGCCTGATCATTTCATGACCAGGGAAGTGTGCCAAAACCAGAAGGATGCACAGGCAGCTGCCATATACAGAGTCAGACCATAGGTCAATCTGGCTTATTATTGGTCTTCTGTGGCTCAGAGCCCCTGTGTCTCAAGGACCAACTCTGCCCATATTAACCGACCTGCACCCTGCAATCATAATCTGAAGCCCATCTTTACCTGTCCTTTCCACAGGAGGTCCAGGGGGTAGCAACACAAAAACAGGCCTTTTCAGTGGTGGCTCCCTGCTTGTGGAATACTCTCCCCAGGGAGGCTCGCCTGGCACCACCACTACGTATCTATAGGCGCCAGGAAAAGATTCCTTCTTCATTAGGTTTTCAACTATCAACTACCTTTTTGCCTGAGTGGGATGTTTTAATCTATATATATATATTTAATGGATTTGTCTTTTCATGTTTTTAAAATGTTGGCTTTTATGTATGTCAGAGTAAGATTTTTGTTTAAAATTCTGTAAATCGCTTTGAGTTGCTGCGGCAAAGAAGCAATAAATAAGTTTAATCGTAACAATACCGTCAGCAGTAATAACTGGAGATGCCGGGGATTGAACTTGCAACCTTCTGCATGCAAAACAGATGCTCTACCACTGAGCTATGGGGGTTGTGCAGACCCAGCATCTTAAGTGTGTAGAACGGCACATCACTTTGCCTGCTGCCCCTGCACTGACATCTTTGTCTTGCAATTGTCTCAGGGGGGAAATGTCATCGTGATACTGATAATGTTACATTTGCAACCTGCCCTACCCGATGGGCGGCAGGCTGGTTGCAGTTAAGGCAACCCTGGGCCTCAGAAATGGACCTGTGCTTTAAAATCCGGATAAGACCATGCTCCAAAAGCCATACCGATGGGAAAAATAAAACTGTGGCTTCACAAAGCAGGACAAACTCTGGGGTACAGCCACTGCTGTGGAATCGCCAACATCTTCCTTGGATAGTTTTTACGTGCCAGGTTAAAATTGTCTCCTTCTGCCGCACCGCCTAGATTTAGCTTCTTAGCCTCTGTGGTTTTTAATCTTTTTACAGACTTGAAAGTGTTCTTGGCTAGAAGGACTCTGAGCCTCTCCCCATTGTTGGTGCTCTTCCTGGTTATAACTTCATGTTGGTTTCATTGTTTTTAAGTGTTTCTGCTACTGTAAACTGCCTCAAGCTTTTTGCACTGGAAAGACAATGCTGATATTTTCAAAATAAAGTAAGCTATTAGCATGCACAGATAGTTTGGAGGGAAAGGGTCACAGCCTATCTTGCTGAAGGGGGTGGGTTACGAGTCGGAGGACGGGTTCAACTTTTCTTCCTATATACATAAAAATGCAAGGCTGTCGTCGCACAGCCCCCATTGGAGGATTTGTAGTGCTGCATCACAATCCTGCATTTGCATGAAGAAATCAGGTCAGGAAGGTGAAAAGCAAGCTTGGTATAGTTGCCTGAGGTGGGGAAAGGGAAAATCTGGGTCATTAATGTGGAAGAAATGGGAGTGGGGTTGGTGAACAGAGCTAGCAAGGATAGCAGTTTTTTATTTCTGCATATCTAACATGAGCATTCTCCCTTCGTAGCTCCTTTATTCCTTCTGCATTCTGGTTTCCAGCAAGACACCTCTTCCAACCCAAGTCTCCAAACAGCTGAGGGCCACAATAACATGTGCACACAAATATCTTATTTATAGATTTTGTGAAGCTGCCCGACGCAAAGGCAGCCTCACCGGGGAATGGTTGATGAAAGACTTCCCAGAAGCAACGGGGGGCTAAATGCTGAGTTTCAAAAAGAGGAGAGAGCTTTTAATAGTCTTCTCCCGCAAGGGGCAGGAGTCAAAAATGGGAGAGAAGAGCAAAAAGTGGCTTTAGAAATAGCCCACCTGGACCTCTTCCAGAAGCGGTGCGCCTGGGCGCACGAACACATCAGGGTTGCTCCTCAAGGATGAAGAACACAAATCCACCTCACCCTTCTCTCAGGGTCCCCTACACCCCCAAGACAACATTGTGTGTCACACCTATGAAGTTAAAGCAACAAAGATAAATCTTTCTCTCTGTGACCATGAGAACTTGAAACTTGCGTCACGGGACAAAGTGAATATTGTTTTTACGTAGCGGACGGATGAAGAATTGGAAGTTATTTACTTTCTTTAGAACTTTCTTTATGTATGCCAGAACAGCAGCAAGAATACTTATCGCAAAGTATTGGAAGACACAAGATCTACCCACCCTGGAAGAATGGCAGAAGAAGGTGATGGACTATATGGAATTGGCGGAAATGACCGGCAGAATCCGAGACCAGGGAGAAGAGACGGTGGAGGAAGATTGGAAGAAATTTAAAGACTATTTACAGAAATATTATAAAATTAATGAATGTTAAAATGACGTCGGATGGAGGTTAAGGGGTTATTAGCAATAATGTGGTGAAGGAGTACGGAAAATTCGAAGGCTAAAAATGAAGAATTAAAAATATAACATATTAAGACAGAGGGAAGGGATTTGCTGAATAAATATCTGATTTGGAATACAAAGAGGGGAGGGGAGGGGAAGTCTGGGAAACAAGCAAATGTAAGAAATATTATGAAAATGGAATTGTTTTTACCTGTTTTTCTTTCTATTTTTGTATTTTTCTTTTTCTTTTTCTTTTCTTATGTGAAACTTAATAAAATATTATATATATATAAAAAAATGGAAGTTCTTTACTTTCTGAATCTTATATCTATATTTTTCTTTTAACCTCTTTTCTACTCTTCTCTCTCTCCCCCCCCCCCCCTTTTATGTTTTTACTGTATATAGATCAAAGTCTTAGTTTGGATAAAAAGGGGGTGAGATATTAAGCTTTGTATTTTTCTCTATAAACCTCAGTCAATTCCTCAGTCAAAAAAAACTAGAAACTAACCCTCAACAAGAGCATGAGTTTCAGAGAGAACTTGCAGAGTCACATGAAGGAGAAGATGTTGTTAAAGTGGTACAAATAGCAATTTAACCAGCGGCACAAGGAGCCAGGTGTGTGTCTGGCTGTCAACCAGAAGGTTGGTGGTTTGAGCCCACCCAGGGGCACAATTCCTGCACTGCGGGGGGACTGGAATAGATTACCCCTGTCTATGAAATGCATGGCATCGTGTTGACTTGGAAAGGCACACAAACCTCACTTCAGTCATGTGAACAAACCTGGCCCAGAAGCCTTCGCTAAGCCCTTCCAAACAAACAGATCCAGAGATGGATGGCGAGCTTCGCTCGACTGCCTGCATCCCTGAAACCCCTCTGGAGTATATCATGGGGATGTCGCCATGGCAGAAGCCTCTGTGACTCACACACACCTGCATTGCCCCTGGGGCTGCCAAGCCAGGAAAGAAATTGCTTGGTGCCAACCTCAAAGGCAACCCTCGCAAGTAGGAAATGAATGCCTCACATACAGTGCTACCTCGGTTTTCGAACGTAATCCGTTCTGGAAGACCATTCGAGTTCCGAAACGTTTGAAAACCGAGGCACAAAGGGTGGCTTGCAAAAAATTGAGAAAAATAACAAGTAAACGCAGCGGAAGCCATTCGACTTCCAAGGCGTGTTCAAAAACGGAAGCATTTACTTCTGGGTTTTTGGAGTTCGAAAACCAAAATGTTCGACTTCCGAGACGTTTGAAAACCAAGGTACCACTGTATGCACTCGAGATACACCCCAAATGAGGAAGTGCCTCACAGCGGAGTTTGTACGTCTCTTGGGGGGATTTTTAAGTGAGGCGGATATTCTTACAATCGCCCCCGATCACAAGCAATCCCCCGCTCTCTGAGAGGCTGAAGATGACCACACACACCTGAACTCAGTCTGAGGTAAAATTTGCCCCACTGCTTCATTAGTGGCCAAGCCCCACATTGCAGTTTTATGAGGGGGGGGGGATGCTTCTCCCACAGGCCCCAAACCAAGACAGGATCCCTCTTTTGACTACAATCCTCAAAGCATTCTGGGTAATTATCGCTTCCCCCTCTGGAATAGCAGAGTGTGCAAGCAAGCAGGACTTGGAGCATCGAGAAGTGAAAAAATGTGAAAAAGCACAATCTCAAACCCCCATCCAGATAACTCCTTTTACTGGAAGCAGAACCCCCTCCCAAAAATTTTCCTGGGCATGTAACAAGCCTGTATAGCAACCCAGACAGATGGGCAGGGTATAAATAATAAAATTATTATTCCTGCTATCATCTGTGCTGCCACTCAACAGAAGCACCCAGACAGCACAAGCTTTGCCCCCAAATCAGCATCATCTCCGGAGATGGCCTGGTTGGGAAGAGACCGGCAGACGCTTCTACTCGCTACTACTCTTCCCCCAAAATCCTACTTACCTTATTTGGTGCTCAGGAGCTCAGATCCTGTCATGTTTCCAAGAGGTTGCCACGGCAACCAAGTGCAATCCAAAAATATGAGTATTATTTGGCCAGCTTTTTTTTTTTTAGCCCCTTCCCAATTTTTGTTCCTCTTCCAAAAACAGAAGAAAGGGGGAACGGCTTAGGGGTCGCTAGGATGGCGCTGCGTGGGGGCTTCCTCTTTGCCGGCCTCAAGCAAAGCACCCGCAACCCCCAAAATGCTCTGAGGTCTTGAGTCAAAGGGCAGGAAAAAGCAGCTGCCTGCCTGGTTTATTTTGGAACACAAAGATGCACCATCTGAGGACTCTGGGAGGGAAGCAGAGCTACAAGGAGAGGAAAGCACCAACCATTTCGCCACAAGCCGTTGTGGGAGAAATCGGCTGAGAATGGATGGAACGGGGTCTAAATCGGCAAACCCAAGGATGCATGCAATCCAGCATGTAATGTTTTACTGTTGCTATAAAGGTAAAGGTTAAGGGACCCCTGACCATTAGGTCCAGTCGCGGACAACTCTGGAGTTGTGGCACTCATCTTGCTTTACTGGCCGATGGAGCCAGCATACAGCTTCCGGGTCATGTGGCCAGCATGACTAAGCCGCTTCTGGCGAACCAGAGCAGCGCACGGAAACGCCGTTTACCTTCCCGCCAGAGCGGTACCTATTTATCTACTTGCACTTTGACATGCTTTCGAACTGCTAGGTTGCTATGGCCATTGGCTAATGCGAATAAAGTTTTGTTTTTTTAGCCCCTTCCCAATTTTTGTTCCTCTTCCAAAAACAGAAAAGAAGAAAAGGGGAACGGCTTAGGGAGAGCCTTCTGGCGGTTCCCTCACTGCGAGAAGCCAAGTTACAGGGAACCAGGCAGAGGGCCTTCTCGGTAGTGGCACCCTCCCTGTGGAACGCCCTCCCACCAGATGTCAAAGAGAACAACAACTACCAGACTTTTAGAAGACATCTGAAGGCAGCCCTGTTTAGGGAAGCTTTTCATGTTTGATGTATCACAGTATTTTATATTCTTTTGGAAGCCGCCCAGAGTGGCTGGGGAAACCCAGCCAGATGGGCAGGGTATAAATAATAAATTTTATTATTATTATTATTATTATTATTATTATTATTATTATTATTATTATTATTTCCTAAAAAATAATAATCCAGCATTCAGAATGAGTTGCAAAGTTTTGCGCTGGATGGATAATCTCATCTTCTACACACACACGGAAAACCTGTAGTCCTTCTGGTCTGATAGCTATGCAAGAACCAGTCCAGAGCAGTGGAAACAGGGTGTGTGCCTTCCGAGTAGGCTCTCAAGGGCTCTGGGGCCTGGCTACCATCTCCTCCCTGACTGGCAGAAGCAGAACTCTGCAAAACAGGCCCCTGCAAACTAGCCTAGTTTGCACTAATGTGGCTTGAAACATTTCCCTCTCCTTGGTGTAGAACGGAGCGCAGCCCAAGCATTAGCTTAGCTTCCTTCTGGAGATGGCATAAGACTTTGTCTCACGAACCCTCAAGGAAGGCATGTGGGCACCTTGAAGGGGGGTGAAGCCAGTTGCAGAGGGCAGCCCACAAGCAGCTGACCCCTCCTGCTTTCCAAGGGCACGTGGGTCCCACACAGAACTTGGAAGGACAGCCTGCGATGCAGAAGATGCTCAGAAGATCGGAGAAGTGGGGTCATGCGAGCTCAGGTGGCCTCGGCGGCACAGAGTGCCTTCCATCAGCTTCGGCTGGCGGCCCAACTCTGCCCCGATCTGGACAAGGATAGCCTAACTTCTGTTGTCTATGCTCTGGTAACCTCGACGTTGGATTACTTCAACGCGTTATACGTTAGGCTGCCTCTGAAGACGGTTCGGAAATTTCAGCTGGGACAAGGTGGTTTGAGCATCTTACGCCAATTCTGGCCCGACTGCGCTGGCTGCCAATTAGTTTCCAGGCCTAATTCAAAGCAATGATTTTAATCTACAGCACCTTAAGCAGTTCAGAACCACAATATATAAAGGACTGTCTCTCTCCACATGAAGCAACCCAGGCCCTAAAATCATCCTCTGAGGCCCTTCTTCCATGTGCCTCCTTCATGAGAGGTCCGGAGGGTGGCAACACGAGAACGGGGCCTTTTATGCAGTGGCTCCTCATTTGTGGAATGATCTCCCCAGGGAAAACATTCCTCTTCAGCCTTTGGCAGTGACATCCGATGTCCTTTTAAATGTGTTATGGGAAAAGCTGACTGGAAAACTCAGAAACCAAGAGGATAAAAACTTTATAAAAAGTATGGGAAAATTTTATAAGTTATTTGGGAGACCACCATAAGCAGACGGAAACAAGAACAGGATTTTGACCCACTTGTCGTGTAAAAATTACTATGGACAATATGTTTTGATATAAAAACTGGAGTACGGATGAATATGCAGTTGTAGGTGTTGAAAATGAGACCCCGTGGAGGGGGTGGGGGAAAGTTTCGAGATTTAGAGAATCTCTTTATATAGATTTCTTTTTACAGTTTGTGTTCATTTATATTTTGTATGCGTAAAACCAATACAAATTATTTCGGGGGGGGGATATGTTATGGGAAAGGAGATTATTGGTTTGCTTTCATTCTTATTCTTATTACGTATTTGGTGCTTTTTTATATTGTAATTTTATGTTACGAAATGCCCTGAGATCTACAGATGAAAGGCGGTATACAAATTTTAATAATAATAATAATAAATGAGGGGAAGGAAGACAAGTAAGATGACACCTGCCTCTCAGCTCCTCACAACATTATGACAGCTCTGTGAAATCACTCCAGTTGGGCTTATGCCTTGCCACAACCAAGGAAAAGGTTCACATTCGGACAATTAAACCATGCACTTTTCGCTTTGCAAGCTTCTCCACTCAACACTGCTTCTCTGCAGTGGCCCCCCATCTGTGGAATGCTCTCCCCAGGGAAGTTTGCCGGGCGCCTTCACTGTACACCTTTAGGCGACAGGCAAAGACATTCCTTTTTAACCAGGGTAATCTGATTTACATCCTATGCCCTTTTAAAATGCTTGGGGGGGAGCTATTGGGTTGTTTTTACTTTTATTATGTATTTTGTGGTTTTATATCTTGATTTTATTCTGTGAACTGCCCTGAGACACCCCCCCCCCCCCCGGTTATAGGGCGGTATACAAATTCTAACAACAACAACAAGCTGTTCATGTGGCTGCCATCTCGTGACCCCAAATGCCAGAATCTTCCTGGGCAGGCCCAAGAATCCATGCCATTGACCCGTTGGGTTAACCCAAACCCAGCAACAAAATCTCAGCCTTAGTCTGTGTACACAACTGTGCTTTCACAGTACACAACTCCCCCCCCCCCGCCCCGAATCCTGGTAACTGCAGTTTGTTAAGGGTGCTGGGAACTTCAGGCTCTCAAAGGGATAAAGCACAGTCCTGAGCAGTCTTTGTGGGGAGCTGTGTGCCTTAAACACAGCCTTAGTCCCAGAGAAGAAGAGGCGGCTATTCGGACAGGATGAGGGGCTGAATTCTCACCCCCCCCCCCAGAGACTCCGGCAGGAAAGAATGAGTCATTGTCCTACACCAGGGTTTTGGGTCTCTCTCTCTTTTTTACCATTTATAGTCAAAAAAGAGATCAACGCTGTCACTGGATCCCCAGAGAATGCAGTCCCAGCCCCCAAAAGATCTAGGAATGGCCTCAACCTCAGCTGTGGCCTCTTACTCTCCGAGTCACCTCCAGGGAACCTCTCCCCTGTAGGGGAACCAGAGCTCTGGGTAATCCAATCCAACTGGAGAGGCCAGTGGACAGTCAACAATATATTCCCCGTTTCCAGCTGTGAAAAGGGGGCCGAAAGCCTGTAGGCAGCAACCAGGAAGTAGCCTTTGTCTGCCTTGCTGCAGGAGGGTGTTACTCTGTGTATGCACATGGGACACCATGTGGTAAAAAAAGGTAAAGGACCTCTGGATGGTTAAGTCCAGTCAAAGGCAACTATGGGGTTGCGACGCTCGTCTCGCTTTCGGCCAAGGGAGCCAGCGTTTGTCCACAGACAGCTTTCTGGGTCATGTGGCCAGCAGGGCTAAAACACTTCTGGTGTAACGGGACACCATGATGGAAACCAGAGTGCACGGAAACGCCGTTTACCTTCCCTCTGGAGCGGTACCTATTTATCTACTTGCACTGGCGTGCTTTCAAACTGCTAGGTTGGCAGGAGCTGGGACAGAGCAACGGGAGCTCACCCCGTCGCGGAGATTCGGGCCGCCGAACCTCCAATCGGCAAGCCCAAGAGGCTCAGTGGTTTAGACCACAGCGCCACCCATATCCCAATACACCATGTGGACCTAGATACAGCAAGTCCCTTGTATACAAGTTTCTGTGCAGGGAGAGGACTGTGCCTCAGGGTCAGTGCGCCTGCTTGGCATGAAAAAAATATGGGAAAAAAAATATCAGGCTCAATCTGTGCTGCTCCCACATAAACCAGGGAGAGAGAAGAAGAAGAAGAAGAAGAGTTTGGATTTGATATCCAGCTTTATCACTACCCGAAGGAGTCTCAAAGCGGCTCACAATTTCCTTTCCCTTCCTCCCCCTCTGTGAGGTGAGTGAGGCTGAGAGACTTTAGAGAAGTGTGACTAGCCCAAGGTCACCCAGCAGCTGCATGTGGAGGAGCGGAGACGCGAACCTGGTTCACCAGATTAACCACTTAACCACTACACCACACTGGCTCTCGCTGAGCTAGCGGGACCAGTGCAGTCTGCCATGTGTCCTGAGGACACATCGTGGAGGGTCTGGTCAGACCAAGGTGAGGGTTATGGGAAGTTGGCTGCTCTTCACGCCCATCAGGTTGGAACGAGCTGTGCCAGGGAGTCAGGAGATGGGTGAACCACCTTAGGGGGAGGTAGTGGGTAGGCACAGATGGGGAATCAGATCCAGAAGAGAGCTCCCCTTCTGGTGCCCCACCCCTTGTCATGAGCCAACAGTGTGATGCTGCAGCAAAAATAGATAATGCTATTCTAGGCTGCATCAATACACGTCTAGTGTCCAGATCAAGGGAAGTCATAGTATTATTCTGCCTTGGTCAGACCACACCTGGAATACCGTAGTCCAATTCTTAGCACCACAACTTAATAAGGATGCTGTCAGGTCGGAACATGTGCAGAGGAGGGCAACCAAGATGATCAAAGGTCTGGAAATTAAGCCTTATGAGGAAAGGTTGAAAAGGCTGGGTATGTTAAAGAGGAGACTGAGAGGAGATATACAGCCTAGGACCCTCGTACCTACGGGACCGCCTCTCCTGGTATGTCCCGCGGAGGACCTTACGGTCTTCAAATAAAAACATCTTGGAGGTCCCAGGCCACAGGGAGGTTAGGTTGGTCTCAACCAGAGCCAGGGCCTTTTCGGCCATGGCCCCGATCTGGTGGAACGACCTGTCACAAGAGACTAGGGCCCTGCAGGACTTGATATCTTTCCGCAGGGCCTGCAAGACGGAGCTGTTCCACCAGGCCTTTGGCCAAGGCACAGTCTGACCCCCTCTCTCCTTCTGTAATCCTGATAGAACTCTAGCCTAATGGTTACCATTAATTTGACTCTGAATTGATTTTAGAATTATTGATTTTAGAATGTATTTCAATTAAATGATTATGATTTCATGTAAACTGTGTTATTTTTACTGTTGTTAGCCGCTCTGAGCCCGGCTTCGGCTGGGGAGGGAGGGATATAAATAATAATAATAATAAAGGTAAAGGTAAAGGTACCCCTGCCCGTACGGGCCAGTCTTGCCAGACTCTAGGGTTGTGCGCTCATCTCACTCTATAGGCCGGGAGCCAGCGCTGTCTGCAGACACTTCCGGGTCACGTGGCCAGCGTGACAAGCTACATCTGGCGAGCCAGCGCAGCACACAGAACGCCGTTTACCTTCCCACTGGTAAGCGGTCCCTATTTATCTACTTGCACCCGGGAGTGCTTTCGAACTGCTAGGTTGGCAGGCACTGGGACCGAACAACGGGAGCGCACCCCGCCGCGGGGATTCGAACCGCCGACCATGCGATCGGCAAGTCCTAGGCACTGAGGTTTTACCCATAGCGCCACCCGCGTCCCAATAATAATAATAGCCATCTTTAAATATCTCAAGGGCTGTCACATGGAAGATGGAGCGAGCTTGTGTTTTCCTGCTCTGGAGGCTAGGACCCGAACCAATGGATTCCGGTTACCAGAATGAGATTCCAACTCAACATCAGCAAGAACTTTCTGAGAGTCCTGCATTGCAGAGGGTTCGACTTCGCACTCTACTATGATCCTATGATCACTAAAGCTCCTTGTATCTTCCCGGCTTCTGCGCTGGCCTTGCCTCTCATTCTGGCACCATCTCCAGGACCCACTGCCAGCCCAGCCTCCCAGGAGGAAAGTTCTGCTTGGTCTGGTTTGGAGATGCTGCTGTCATGTCCTCCATCTATGGGTCACAGAGATGCCAGTGCAGGTTGTGAACAGATGGCCCAGGTCCACCCCTAGCAGGAGGAGTTCCCGTTTGCTTGCCCAGTCCAAAGAACAGCCTCACTTTCCATGCTTCCATTCCCACATAACGGGACTTGAGAGGGCGTGTTGCATGCCGGACCAATGTCTTAGCTTGCTCAGCCAGCCATGCACAGCTCCTGCTGAGCCTTTGAACCCTGTTTAGCACGGCTCTGAATACCAAAGATCTTGGCAGTAAAACTACTTCTTCCTCAAGCGAGAGGCAGGACTCAGGCTAAGGCAAAGTCCTACACTTCCACAGAGAAAGCGCAGAATGTGGTTCTGGGTGCTCCCTCCTGACCCCAATTTCTTTCTCGCTTGAAAAGGCGAGCGCAAGATGGTATTGCAAATGTTAAAAGATTATACGTGCAGGAATTGGCAAGTGGATAGCTGACGGATAAGGATAAATAAGATTTAAAATAACAAAACAAACAAACAAAAAAACTACTGCAATAACGTATAGGCCTGAATATAAGTCACACTCCCCCCCCCCCCAAAAAAAAATTCTGACGGTGAAAAGTTAAAGCGCGGCTTAAATTTGCGACCTTACAAAAATGGGCTTTTATGAAACGGCTAAGGGAGCTGGGCATGTTTAGCCTGGAGAAGAGGAGGTTAAGGGGTGATATGATAGCCATGTTCAAATATATAAAAGGATGTCACACAGAGGAGGGAGAAAGGTTGTTTTCTGCTGCTCCAGAGAAGCGGACACGGAGCAATGGATCCAAACTACAAGAAAGAAGATTCCACCTCAACATTAGGAAGAACTTCCTGACAGTAAGAGCTGTTCGACAGTGGAATTTGCTGCCAAGGAGTGTGGTGGAGTCTCCTTCTTTGGAGGTCTTTAAGCAGAGGCTTGACAACCATATGTCAGGAGTGCTCTGATGGTGTTTCCTGCTTGGCAGGGGGTTGGACTCAATGGCCCTTGTGGTCTCTTCCAACTCTATGATTCTATGATATCACTGTAGGATTTTCTTCTACATTTGCCATTTATGGGTGTGAGTGCCTGCGGAATTTTAAGGGATAATAATAATAATAATAATTTATTATTTGTACCCCGCCCATCTGGCTGGGTTTCCCCAGCCACTCTGGGCGGCTTCCATAGAAACAAAAAATACAGATATCACAGATTAAAAACTTCCCTGAACAGGGCTGCCTTAAGATGTCTTCTGAATGTCAGGTAGTTATTTATCGCTTTGACATCTGCTGGGAGGGCGTTCCACAGGGCCGGCGCCACTACCGAGAAGGCCCTCTGCCTGGTTCCCTGTAGCTTTGCTTCTCGTAATGAGGGAACCGCCAGGAGGCCCTCGGAGCTGGACCTCAGTGTCCGGGCAGAACGATGGGGGTGGAGACGCTCCTTCAGGTATACTGGGCCGAGGCCGTTTAGGGCTTTAAAGGTCAACACCAACACTTTGAATTGTGCTCGGAAACGTACTGGGAGCCAATGTAGGTCTTTCAAGACCGGTGTTATGTGGTCTCGGCGGCCGCCCCCAGTCACCAGTCTAGCTGCCGCATTCTGGATTAGTTGTAGTTTCCGAGTCACCTTCAAAGGTAGCCCCACGTAGAGCGCATTGCAGTAGTCCAAGCGGGAGATAACCAGAGCATGCACCACTCTGGCAAGACAGTCCGCGGGCAGGTAGGGTCTCAGCCTGCGTACCAGGTGGAGTTGGTAGACAGCTGCCCTGGATACAGAATTGACCTGTGCCTCCATGGACAGCTGTGAGTCCAAAATGACTCCCAGGCTGCGCACCTGGTCCTTCAGGGGCACAGTTACCCCATTCAGGACCAGGGAGTCCTCCACACCAGCCCGCCTCCTGTCCCCCAAAAACAGTACTTCTGTCTTGTCAGGATTCAACTTCAATCCATTAGCCGCCATCCATCCTCCAACCGCCTCCAGGCACTCACACAGGACCTTCACCGCCTTCACTGGTTCTGATTTGAAAGAGAGGTAGAGCTGGGTATCATCTGCATATTGATGGACACCCAGTCCAAACCCCCTGATGATCTCTCCCAGCGGCTTCATATAGATGTTAAAAAGCATGGGGGAGAGGACGGAACCCTGAGGCACCCCACAAGTGAGGGCCCAGGGGTCTGAACACTCATCCCCCACCACCACTTTCTGAACACGGCCCAGGAGGAAGGAGCGAAACCACTGTATAACAGTGCCCCCAGCTCCCAGCCCCTCTAGACGGTCCAGAAGGATGTTATGGTCGATTGTATCAAAGGCCGCTGAGAGATCCAGCAGAACCAGGAAACAACTCTCACCTTTGTCCCTAGCTCGCCGGAGATCATCAACCAGCGCGACCAAGGCAGTTTCAGTCCCATGGTGAGGCCTGAATCCCGATTGGAAGGGATCCAAATGGTCCGCATCCTCCAGGCGTGCCTGGAGTTGTTCAGCAACCACGCGCTCAATCACCTTGCCCAAGAATGGAAGATTTGAGACTGGGCGATAGTTGGCCATACTGGCCGGGTCTAAAGATGGTTTTTTAAGAAGCGGTTTAATGACCGCCTCTTTCAGCGGATCTGGGAATGTTCCCTCACAGAGGGAAGCATTCACCACCCCGCAGAGCCCATCGCCCAGCCCTTCCCGGCTTGCTTTTATTAGCCAGGATGGGCAAGGATCAAGGAGACAGGTGGTTGGTTTCACGCGTCCAAGCAGCCTGTCCACATCCTCGGAGGTAACGGATTGAAATTGATTCCATGCAACTTGACCAGACAGAGCTCTAGCACTCTCCCGCCCCGGCCCTGCTCCCACGGTGGTGTCTAGCTCCTTCCGAATATGAGTGATTTTATCTGCAAAAAACTTTGCAAAATCGTTGCAGGAGATCTTGGGGTCTTTACAAGTCCCCGGTGGTAAAGGTGGTTCCGTTAAATTGCGAACCACCTGAAAGAGTCTCCTGCTACTATTTTCTGCAGATGCAATAGAGGCGGTGAAGAAAGTCTTCTTCGCCGTCGCTATCGCCACTTGGTAGGCTCGACGTTGAGCTCTAACCTGTGTCCTGTCAGATTCGGAGTGAGTTTTCTGCCACCGACGCTCTAACCGTCTCAACGATTGTTTCATCGCCCTCAGCTCCGAAGAAAACCACGGGGCTGTTCGGGCTCCATGCAATCGGAGAGGGCGCTTCGGAGCCAGACAGTCGATAGCCCTGGTTAACTCCGCATTCCAGCGGGCCACCAGGGAGCGGCTTATATTCAGGTATTGTCCCCCCCCCCCCCCGAATTTTAAAGGTGAGGCTTATTTGCGGGTACGGCTTATATTTGGGCCAATACGATATAAGGTGAATTGTAAGGAACGTAATGCGAACTAGATGCAACTAGGAAAATAAAGCAGTGACAAGAGGAAACCTTAGACGCTTCAAGAACGGAGTGCGGGAAACCCATTTTTGGGGGGAAACGGTATTAAATCTGTCTTAATTTGCGGCTGATTTGATAAGATTTGGGAAATCAATAAAAATAATTTGGTAAAAGAAAAAGAAAAGAAATGATGAGTGCCGCAAAGCCATGAGCAAGCTGGGAAAAGCTGCTTTCGTTTCAGAGGCGTGCTTTTCAAAGGAAGACCCATATCTTGCTAACCATAACAGGTGGGGATCACTTCCCCCTTCCTACCGATTTACCTGCGGAGTCGGGGGCTCCACTTTCCTCTTCTTTTTCTGGTTCTGCTTGTTCGTCCTTGGGTAGACAACCAGCATCTCCAGCCACCTGGAGGAAAGAGAAAAGAGAGAAGAGTTAGGAATCGTGTCACGGGAAGCATCCGGAAAAGGCTCCGAGAGCCAGGTGAGACTAGAATTGGTTCCCCCTTTCATGGAGCAGGTTGGCTGGTTGGCTACAAGCATCTATTAAAGAAAGAGGTAGATTACAGTGGTACCTCGGTTTAAGAACAGTCCGGTTTGAGAATGATTTGGTTTACAAACTCCGCAAAACCGGGAATAGTGTCTTGGTTTGAGAACTTTACCTCAGTCTAAGAACGGAATCCGAACGGTGGAAGGGCACCGGCGGCGGAAGGCCTCATTAGGGAAAGCGTGCCTCGGTTTAAGAACGGTTTTGGTTTAAGAACGGACTTTCGGAACAGATTAAGTTCTTAAACCAAGGTACCACTGTATTGGGCTTGTGCAACACCACGGTGGTTCGGAGGGGGTGGAAGCGCTATTCCCAATGCTTTTAACATTTGCAATTTTAAGTCAATTGACTCACCAAGAAGTCTGACTTGAGGGAAAACAACATAAGAGTCTTGCCATGGCTCTGTGTTCAAATCGCGCACACACACACACAGCCCCCCTTACGTTGGAGACATCCAGGCAGCTATTGCTCTGGGGGACAGGATATAATGCGGTGGCAGAGTCCACAACTTGCATGCAAAGTGTCCCAAGTCCATTTCCAAACATCTGCAGCTCAAAATAAGGGAGGAGTTGGAAAGGTATGGCTCATCTGAATAGACTATGAGGGCTTGTGGGTTATGAAAATCATAGAGTTGGAAGAGACCACAAGGGCCATCGAGTCCAACCCCCTGCCAAGCAGGAAACACCATCAGAGCACTTCTGACATATGGTTGTCAAGCCTCTGCTTAAAGACCTCCAAAGAAGGAGACTCCACCACACTCCTTGGCAGCAAATTCCACTGTCGAACAGCTCTTACTGTCAGGAAGTTCTTCCTAATGTTTAGGTGGAATCTTCTTTCTTGTAGTTTGGATCCATTGCTCCATGTCCGCTTCTCTGGAGCAGCAGAAAACAACCTTTCTCCCTCCTCTATGTGACATCCTTTTATATATTTGAACATGGCTATCATATCACCCCTTAACCTCCTCTTCTCCAGGCTAAACATGCCCAGCTCCCTTAGCCGTTCCTCATAAGGCATTGTTTCCAGGCCTTTGACCATTTTGGTTGCCCTCCTCTGGACACGTTCCAGTTTGTCAGTGTCCTTCTTGAACTGTGGTGCCCAGAACTGGACACAGGTGAGGTCTGACCAGAGCAGAATACAGTGGCACTATTACTTCCCTTGATCTAGATGCTATACTCCTATTGATGCAGCCCAGAATTCCAGAGCTAAGCTTCTACTTTTCAGGAGTTTATTCAACGCCACCGTGAAAATGAAAAGGATTGTTGTATATGTTCCACTGCCCTCTATGAATCAGGTACCATTTTCCAGCAGAGCGATAGCTCAGACAATAGAGAATGAGGCTCTTAATCTCAGGAGTCAGGGGTTCAAGCTCCATGTTGGGCAAAAGATTCCTGCATTGCACAGAGTTGGAACAGATGACTCTCATGGTCCCTCCCAACTCTTCTACGATTGCAAACCCTAATAATAATATTAATACCACCAACACACTGGGGATTGAACCTGCGACCTTCTGCATGCTAAATGGATGCTCTACCTCTGAGCTACAACTTTCCCCATTACTCCTCAAATCTTCTCTGTGCAAACAGCAACAACGTGGGCACTGGTGCAAGCAGAGCAGTAACTGTGCCCCCTTCCCCACCCCAAATCCCTGCTCAATGCCAATGCCTTCTGTTCCCCTCCCAAGCGGTGGGGTGGTTTCTAATCTCCGTTCCAACACACACACACAAGCAAAGATGCACTGTTTGTGCTTGGGGTGGCGCCCGTGTGTTCCAGGGCTAAGCTTCTACTTTTCAGGAGTTTATTCAACGCCACCGTGAAAATAAAAGCCTGCCTCCCTCTCTCTGGTGACTCTGAACTGCACAAGCTCCCAGGCACAAGCTTCTCAAGAGGCAGCGAGGGCACGGAAGACAGCGTATAATCGTAATAATAACCACCCCGAATTCCCACACCACCCCCAAGCCAGCAGCCGCAAACCTAAGACAGATGGACGTCATGTTGCCAAAGAGGAACCCACTCCAACCTCAATGGAGGGCGGGGGGGGGGATTTCACGTGAGCAGCATGACAGAAGCAGCCTGCTCTCAGAAATCAAGCTGCTGGAAATCCAGTGGTTTTACAACAACGTATTATTATTATTATTGGGGCACGGGTGGCGCTGTGGGTTAAACCACAGAGCCTAGGACTTGCTGATCAGAAGGTCAGCGGTTCGAATCCCCGCGATGGGGTGAGCTCCCGATGCTCAGTCCCTGCTCCTGACAACCTAGCAGTTCGAAAGCACGTCAAAGTGCAAGTAGATAAATAGGGACCACTCTGGCGGGAAGGTAAATGGCGTTTTCATGCGCTGCTCTGGTTCGCCAGAAGTGGCTTAGTCATGCTGGCCACATGACCCGGAAGCTGTACCCCGGCTCCCTCGGCCTGTAAAGCGAGATGAGCGCCGCAACCCCAGAGTCGGCCCCTTTACCTATTATTATTATTATTAATTCGCCACCCATCCAGCTGGGTTTCTCTAGCCACTCTGGGCAGCTCCCACGATAAAACATTAAACATTAAAAACTTCCCTCAACAGGGCTGCCTTCAGATGTCTTGTAAAAGTCAGGTAGTTGTTTATTTCCTTGACATCTGATAGGAGGGCATTCCACAAGGTGGGCACCACTACCGATAAGGCCCTCTGCTTGGTTCCCTGTAACTTCACTTCTCGCAGTGAGGGAACTGCCAGAAGGTCCTCGGAGCTGGACCTCAGTGTCCAGGCTGAATGATGGGGGTGGAGACGCTACTTCAGGTATACTGGACCAAGGCCATTTAGGGCTTTAAAGGTCCGCACCGACACTTTGAATTGCGCCAACAGCCCTGGAGACGGCTCACTTAGGAGGGAGCAACTGCTCTCTGCCTCCCTTCCCAGGGTGAACAAAAAGTCGACTTGGACAGAGTGAAACCACTGGGTACTGTCAACACCGACCCCAGGGTTTCTGGAGGTGCCGGAGACTGATCCTGACACTAGAGATGGGCGATATATTGATAAATTGCCTGAAACCGGCATGGTGCTCAAATCGCAATACCAGTTTCAGGCAAATTGAGCTGGCAATCCATGCCTAGACGTACCTTTGTGGCAAACATATCCCAGACTTAAGCTGCCCTTTGATGATGAGCTTATATATCTGAGTTTCTAACACTGTTTAGGACCACAGACTTTGCTCTGGGCTCATTCTCTTAACAGCAGAATCCCAACAATCGGCGAGGCTCAGGCCAGATGCAAAGCATTCAAGTCCTGGCTTCCCCCAAAGAATCCTGGGAACTGTAGTTTGTTAAAGATGCAGAGAGGCCCCTGTTCCCCTCACAGAGCTTCAATTATCATAGAATCATAGAATCATAGAGTTGGAAGAGACCACAAGGGCCATTGAGTCCAACCCCCTGCCAAGCAGGATACACCATCAGAACACTCCTGACATATGGTTGTCAAGCCTCTGCTTAAAGACCTCCAAAGAAGGAGACTCCACCACACTCCTTGGCAGCAAATTCCACTGTCAAACAGCTCTTACTGTCAGGAAGTTCTTCCTAATGTTTAGGTGGAATCTTCTTTCTTGTAGTTTGGATCCATTGCTCCGTGTCCGCTTCTCTGGAGCAGCAGAAAACAACCTTTCTCCCTCCTCTACGTGACATCCTTTTATATATTTGAACATGGCTATCCTATCACCCCTTAACCTCCTCTTCTCCAGGCTAAACATGCCCAGCTCCCTTAGCTGTTCCTCATTAGGCATCGTTTCCAGGCCTTTGACCATTTTGGTTGCCCTCCTCTGGACACGTTCCAGTTTGTCAGTGTCCTTCTTGAACTGTGGTGCCCAGAACTGGACACAGTACTCTAAGTGAGGTCTGACCAGAGCAGAATACAGTGGCACTATTACTTCCCTTGATCTAGATGCTATACTCCTATTGATGCAGCCCAGAATTGCATTGGCTTTTTTTAGCTGCCGCGTCACACTGTTGGCTCATGTCAAGTTTGTGGTCAACCAAGACTCCTAGATCCTTTTCACATGTACTGCTCTCAGACTGTGTTAATCATCAATCCTTCTTCCCAGGGAATGCTGGGAGTTGTAGTTCTGTGCAGGGAACCTCTTAAGAACTCTCAGCACCTTAACAGGCTGAAGCTCCCAGAATTCTGCCGAAAGTGGTATGATAGTGCTTTAAATGTGTTGTGTGGATGTGGCCAATTTGCCCTCTGATCTGTCAGCATTCCAGCAAGTTTTAAATAGCTTAAAAGCAGACCATAAAGCACATAAAAATCTCGCCGTGACTCAGCGCAGGGAGCTCTGTGACGGATAACTCCTCAAAGGAACAAAACTGACGCCAATTCAGTTTCTAAGGTCATGTGGCTGGCCAATTTGCCCCTGTTAACCCCAGTTTTGACAGAACCAGATCTCCCCAAACCGTACAGGTTCGTCCCACCGTGCATTGTACATAGTCCGAACATTTCTTTAGGCATGAAGCATTTTTTCCAAGAAAGGGGTTGCAGGAGGCTGGAGCACTCTGGCCCCAGCAAGAGAGACAGGCAAGAAATTCAGGGAACAATTAATTCCCGCAGATCAAGCCTGACTTGGGCAGGACAGCTGTGACAGGGAGACGGAGGAAACAAGCAAATCCTGCTCAACAGGTCAGGTCCAATTCCGCAGCCTGGATTCTGCCTCTCCCTGTCTGTTGTGCTCATTTCAATCTTCCTCCCCCCTTTGTTTTAATGCCTATTTCAGGATTTGCAGGTTTAAGAGGCAAAAAAACGAGAACGAAAGAGGCTAGCCGGCTGCAGCTCAAGGCAATTCAGGTTTGCCACTTCCGCTCCATGCAGACCTGCTGAGCTCAAGATGTCTTTGCATAAGGATTCTAGCCCACTGTGGGCTTGGGACTGGAAATGATCCTAGTCCTCAGTGATCCACGCCCACTTTGATTTTAAAAGCAGGCTAACCCAGGGCCTTCGTAAGAATGTAAACTTCCTGTTAGGGTGGGGGTGGGGGGACGTCTGCAAAAGGAATTTAAGTGCCTCTGAAAGTAGATCCTTTCAAGATCACATTACCAACTCAGAAAATGTGCTTCACTGCTCAGAATTTGGGGGAAGAAACTGCTCTGGAGGGAGACAGGCTGAGATTTTAGGCCTAGGCCAGGCATGGGCAAACTTGGCCCTCCAGATGTTTTGGGACTACAACTCCCATCATCCCTAGCTAACAGGACCAGTGGTCAGGGATGATGGGAATTGTAGTCTCAAAACACCTGGAGGGCTGAGTTTGCCTATGTCTGGCCTAGGCAGACGGGTGGATTTGCGCCTCAAAGGGAGATCTCCCTATTCAGACACCTAACTGTTCAGCGTTTGCCAAATTGAGAGGCCCCGGGAAGTAGGCTTCAGGGAACGGAGGAGGAATATTTCATTTTAATTTCCTTCCAAAGGTCAGTCCTCCTTGGGAAAGAGAAGAAGAGCAGCTGTGTACACAGGGAGAGGGGACAGCAGGGGAACAGAGACCAAGTCAAAACCAGAAAAGGCCCAGGAGAGAGGGTGCCGGAACTGCAATAAGATCGGCTTGTGCGCAGCATTCCCAGAAGCAAACAACTCCCTGCAGAACTGCTGGGACTTCTGAGAGCAGGTGGAGGCCATGGTCAAGCCAATGTGTGTGTGGAACAGGGCCTTCTAAGTGTTAGCACCCAGCTTTGGCAACCCTAAGTCAATATCGACCAAGCAATAGGAAACTGTGCTAAGTTCTAGAACAAGCGTGTCTTTGGACCTTAGACTAAGACTCATACAACAAAAACTCATAGAATTTACAGGAATCATCGAAGGGCTACCCAGCTGCTGGAGCTGTAACAGGAACGATGATTCTTTAAAATATATGTTCATACAATGTCCCACATTGGTATGGAATTGGCGTGCAATTCCACCCCGATACAAATATATAATTTTCTGGGTTCAACGACATTTGGAAAGACTTGGGGTGGAGGGGTGACTAGGATGTTAGCTGTTGACTAGGCGAGGGCAGGAGGCCAAGCTCCCAATATTTCCGCAAGGCCCAGCCAATCCAGAGGCTTCAGACTGACAGCCAATCGCAGAGGCCAACGTTGCACATTCTTATCCCCTCCTTTGCCTGAAGAGGGCGACATCGCCCAAACATCCCACAAGGCACCTGGAACAAACCAAGGATGCGAAAGTCAAAATGTGGGGGTCCCTGGCACACCACAAAGGGCGCTCAGCATCATGAGGTGCAGAAAGGGCCCCTCCTTGAACCCCCTGACCCTCTTGCTCCAGCAGCGAAATGAGAATTTTGCTGCATGCCGTGGCCTCTCTCGATTCCTGTCTTCTCTGCCGCTGCCCCTCTTCCGAGAACACACTGCTGCCAACTCACCCGCTGATAATCTCCTTGTTCTCCGCCCGGATGAAGTGTTCCTTCTCAGGCGTCAATATGCAGAGGGAGAACTTCTGTCCGGTCCGGCTTTCCCCGTCCACGACATCCGAACACTGGTTCATGTTGATGGTGCCCTGGGGAAGGGTGGTTGGCTAGAAGGGAAAATGGAAGCGGGAAAGTTATAAGGAGGAAGGATGAGAGGATGTTTCAAATGTTCAGTGTTTTCCTGTACAGCAGCCTTTGCCACCCAGGTCTCCTCCAGGACATTCTGGACTACAACTCCCATCAGTGTAACACTGCCGGTTGGAGCTGATGGGAGCTGTAGTTTATTTCCGTTTTCTCTTTTTTTATATATATTGAATTTGGAACGCAGATCTCAGGGCAGTTGCCAAGACAAAATCACAATATATAAACTTAAAATACATAATAAAAATAAAAACAAGAACAACACATTAATCCCCCCAAATATATTTTAAAAGGGCATTTGAATAGGTGTCTCCGAACAACCCCCCAGCGCCCTTAAAGAACTACACAGTTCCTGGGATCGTACATTGAAATACAGTGGTACCTTGGTTTAAGAACAGCTTAGTTTATGAACAACTTGGATTAAGAACCCTGAAAACCCAGTGTTTTGGTTTGGGAACTTTGCCTTTGAAGCAGAACATGTTTCGCTTACTGTTGAGTGTGTTCCATTTGTATATTCAGTCCCCCACTGCTATGGGAAAGGACACCTTGGTTTAAGAACAGACTTCCAGAACGGATTAAGTTCATAAACCAAGGTACCACTGTTTATCATCACAGCGGCAAGATTGTTAAATGCACAAAGATGGAAGGGTTTGCCATTACCTACTACAGAAGAATGGTGACTGAAATTAATGGATTTGGCTGAGACGGCAAAGTTGATGTGTTTACGTTATAGAAAAATCATCATTGCCCTTTATTGCTAATGGGAAACTTCTTATGGACTTTTTGTGCAAAAAGGAAAATGAATATGAGGTATCTGAGTTTGAAGTCTGAAAAAAAGTCTGTGGAAAGAAGAAGAGCTGGATGCTACTTGGGAGTAAGGATTTTGCCCAAGTCTAGGAAGCTGACAGACAAAGAATCAGAAGTCTTTTTCTCTCTTTTTTTAGCTCTACCAACTGAGCTATCCCAGGACATAATAGTCACCACGATAGCTTATTATTAGCCAACACAGTCCTCTTAGTGCATTGCTATATACACCTGCCAAACAAATTCTTTTGGGTTGCCTTTTCTTTCCAAAACACACTCGCTGTTGATCTTTGCTCTTTCCCAATGCCGTCCCCTCACCCTACCCGAAATCACCATGTCTTTTAAACCAAAGGCCAATCTCAGGGGCAGCTCAAGGTATTTTGCTGCCCGAGGCAAAGGACAAGATTCTGCATCCGCCACCCACGCAAGACGGGACTGGCAGCAGAATCTCATCTCAAGGCTGGCAATGGGATTGTGTCCTCCTGGGCACCCATTGTGTGTGGGTGCAGGGCAGATTGTGTGGTTTCTCCTGCTGCCCCCCCCCAAAAAAATCTGCCGCCCAAGACGCTGCCCTCACACCTGCCTAATGGTTGTTGTTGTTTAGTCGTGTCCGCCTCTTCATGACCCCATGGACCAGAGCACGCCAGGCACTCCTGTCTTCCACTGCCTCCCGCAGTTTGGTCAAACTCATGCTGGTAGCTTCGAGAACACTGTCCAGCCATCTCGTCCTCTGTCGTCCCCTTCTCCTTGTGCCCTCCATCTTTCCCAACATCAGGCCTAATGGTACAGATGGCCAATTTTCCCTCCACACCAAAATGGGCCGTAACGTCTCTGCTTACTACGAACAGAGGTCGTGGCATATGAGCAATTCACACAAAAAATCATTTTCTTTCAACCAGATAGGCTACTCCCAAGGCCGCTGTCCACATGCTAGGATTAGCCCTTGACAAAAATGGCCCCTCTGCACAGGTCCACGACCAGTCATACAAAACTATTCCCCATTCCCCCCATGGGACGCTATTTCCGGTGCTCCTCCGACCTGGAAGTGGGTGGCCGCGCAGGGCAGTGCCGGTAAGAGCGGACGGTGGGGGTTGCTGCGGGCCGGATAAACGAGTCCCTCGGGCCTTATCCAACCCACAGGCCTTAGTTTGGGGACCCCTGATTTACAACATGCCAGCAAAGGCACACTGGCGAAGCATCGTGGGAGGGAGACGGAGCCTGCATCAGAATCCCCCCCCTGCCCCGGAACATGGCCAATTTGTGTTTACATGCGCAAAGAACGGCCCCCAACGACCCGCCTTGTCTTGCCAAGTTGAAAAACCTCAGTGAGCAGTGTGGCAGACAACCCAGGCAGGCACACACAAGCGTTTTCTACTGGTATAAATCATCAGGAAGCTTCTCAGAAGACTTGGAAAGGATGCCAGGCGGGAAAGTGAAGGAGGAGGAGGAGAGGAAATGGTGGCAGCGATGCTGCTCTCGCCCCACACAGCTGGGCCTCCCACAGCCAGGCGCTTGCTGGTGCAAGAGGTTAATGCTTTCTTGACAGGTACAGAAGGCATGCCTGGAGCAACCAAAATTGCAGAGAGGAGAAGAGTTTGGATTTGATATCCCACTTTATCACTACCCGAAGGAGTCTCAAAGCGGCTAACATTCTCCTTACCCTTCCTCCCCCACAACAAACACTCTGTGAGGTGAGTGGGGCTGAGAGGCTTCAGAGAAGTGTGACTGGCCCAAGGTCACCCAGCAGCTGCATGTGGAGGAGCGGAGATGCGAACCCGGTTCCCCAGATTACAAGACTACCACTCTTAACCACTACACCACACTGGCTCTCAGAGCTTGCTGTGCTTTCTAAACATGAGCTAGCTGGGCTGTTTTGAGGTCTATGGTGTGCCGCAGCTAATTCTTAGAACTGCAGAGTTGGAAGGGACCCTAGGGTCATCTAGTCCAACCCCCCTTGCAATGCAGGAATCTTTTGCCCAAAGCGAGCCTCGAACCCACAACCCTGAAATTAAGAAAGTCATGCTCTACCAAGTGAGCTAGGATAATTCAAACCTTGCCTTGGCCGCAAACCTATGCAGAGGTTTCCTGGTACATGCCACCATCTACATCTACAAGGGCAACCTTTCTGAATTTTGGGGATAATAGTATCAGTGATGTCGGAGGAATTTGATCTTTGGAAATTAAGAGGATGAGCTCGCCTGAACCTCACCCTCCTAGATCAACATGCAGATTGAAATTTAAGCTATCCACCTTTCCCCCATGCTTCTGGGGTGTCTGAACACAGTTCGCTGACCAAATAATATATCAAAATAGGCTTAGAATGTGCATTTGGATGCAAATATTCAAGCAGATTTTTCTGAAAAATCACAAATCAATGCGGGAACAGGATGCGTCTAACTTCAAGGTGGATGCATTTGAAAATGGCAAGCTAGGAATAAACCAGTTTTCCCAACTCTGATCAATAACGGTTTCCCTTATAGGATTATTGCATTCAGTCCAATATTGAGATATACAGAATTGGCTTCCCAGGTCACCCAGTGAACTGAGTGGGAGGATTCGAACCCTGCTCTTCCAGGTCCTAGCCTGACACTCTGACCACTACACCAGTCTCCTCAGGAGCTGCGGAGCCACCATCAGAATAGACGACTCCTTGCAAAGTGGAACAGCCACCTGAACACACAGCCATGAAATAGGGTGGACATGGAAGTAGCAGCAGAATCTGGGGAGGGTTTTTTGGCCGGGGAGGGAGAGAGTCTGTCTTCCCAGCATTTCATGGACGGGGATGGCAAGTTCAGCCAGGGGACATTTTTTTAAAGAGGCGTAAAGTTTACTCAAGACAGACAGCAAGTCTAAACAGCCAATCGGACCAGCCGGGAGCAAAGAGGTAGACTGAGAAGCAGGCAGATCTCAAGCGTAAAGAGAGCCAGGAGGACTTAACCCTGTCGGATGCCCAAACTTGCTCCGCATCCTTGTATTTTCACCCTGCCCTCGGAAGAGTTCGAGGCAGTTTGCACCACATTGACACCACATAAAGCGCTCTCAAACCACTTTGAACACTTGTGGGTTCCACCCATCTAAGCATCCTGGGAACTGTAGTCTGTTAAGGGTGCAGAGAAGCGTCTCCTCACAGTGCTACAGTTCCCAGAGTTCGCTGGGAAGAAGAAACGATTGTTAAACCATTCAGTGAAGGGAATAAAGGTAAAGGGACCCCTGACCATCAGGTCCAGTTGTGACCGACTCTGGGGTTGCGGTGCTCATCTCGCTTTACTGGCCGAGGGAGCCAGTGTACAGCTTCCAGGTCATGTGGCCAGCATGACTAAGCCACTTCTGGCAAACCAGAGCAGCGCACGGAAACGCTGTTTACCTTCCCGCCGGATCGGTACCTATTTATCTACTTGAACTTTGACGTGCTTTCAAACTGCTAGGTTGGCAGGAGCAGGGACCGAGCAACGGGAGCTCACCCTGTCGCAGGGATTCGAACCGCCAACCTTCTGATCGGCAAGCCCTAGGCTCTGTGGTTTAGACCACAGCGCCAACTCATGTCCCCAAGACCCTTTGCGGGAGGCTGTGGCTGTTTGAAGCGGTATAATGGTGCTTTCAATGTGTGGGGTGGGTTTGCATAGTTGCCATGCTCACAGCCACACTGTGGCTACAGCTAAGAATTATATAAAGTAGCATCTCCAAGCTCATTCTGAGCTGAGGAACTGGTTTTCCATACCAGAAACTGGACTGAACCCCGGGAGGCTGGTTTAGATAGGCAAACAGGCTTTGTTGCTGCTTAGCAAATTGTGGGAACCCTTTCTGAGGTGATGCAAATCACCCAGAGATCTGCCAGCAGATCCCAATCCAGCTTCTGCCCAACGCTGCTCTGCGTGAGTAGTCTGATTGCACAGATTCGTTCTGATTGCACAGATAAAATATAAGGGGTGGAATTCTACAGGATGTGCTGCTAGCGTGTGAAAACGGTCCAGATCGAAGGTTCCCCAGGCACGCACCTCCAGATGGTGGACAGAGATGTCAGGAGCCACCCTGGCATCTTCACTTGGTCACAAGTGGCCAACAGCCAGATGCAAAATGCCCCCCAAAATAAATAAACCAGGGAATTGTCATTCTGGCCCCCAAAGATGGATGCCACCTGGGATAAAGGGTCTGGTCACCCTCCATATTTAAAACTCCCCTGACCCACAAAAAAAACCCCTAAAACTCCTGCTTGCAGTCCAGTATTTGCATACAGTCACGCTGCAAATGGGTGTGTGGGGAGGCTTGTAAGTTTAAATAGGGGGAGCTGGGAGATGGGGCAGGTCTCTTTTATTCCAGGTGGCTTCTGTCTTCTCGGTTGTGGGGAAATCAGCCAGAAGGATAATAACGTGAGGGAGAAAAGGGCCATGTGTGAAGCAGCCCCCGCCCCCTCTTTCCCCTGGGCTGATGGAATCAAACAAGCTTTTATTTTTCCGAGGCTGTTTTGACCTTATATGGGGAATTCTCGCATGCAGCTGTAATCGTGCTTCGCAGCCGCGATTCACCCCCAGCAAACCTCTGCCACGGGCCTGCTCCGCTCCTTTCCAGATACAGCTGCAACACACAAACACAAGTCCAGCTACCAGAAGGTTAACAAATAATTAACCTCGGGGAAATCATCAACACAAAGGAAGATGGAAGCAGTTTCACGGATCCGGGCAGAGCTGCACGCTGCATTTAAAGCATGGACAACACACATTTCAAGCGCAAAGAATCCTGGAGGGCGGCAGTTTCCCCCGTTCACAGAGCAACACCACTTCCAGAAACTTTGATTCCAGAAACTACAATTGCTGGCACCCGTCTGCCTTGAGAGACAATGGAGTGCTCCTCCAGGGGTGAAGTCGTCAAACGGCGGAAGAATCACAGCGCCTGCTGTGGCTGCAGAAACCGGTAGCTCGCAACTTCTGCTTCCCGCATTGTTTTTGCTGTGTTACGAGCACCGAAGTGACCGCCCCAGGGTGCCAGCCTGGGCAGTGTGTCTGGAGGTCCTCGGCTGCCCAGACGACAAGACCCCTTTCTTGGCCTTGCAGATGGGGTCCAAAGGAGCAAGACGTTTGGCACCAGCTTGGCCACAGGAGGAGGCGTACAAGGTGCCATTCAACCATCTTCAGAACTTCACTCCAGATTTGTATAGGGTTTATTCCTGAGCCTTTTCTTCTCCCTCAGATATCCCACAGGGCAGTTCAGGTCTTCCTTCTCCTAGATGGGCTACCTTCCCAGGTGACCGAGCCCCATCTGCCCCTTACTTCCCTCTCCAGCAGCCTTTCTCAACCTGTGGGTCCCCAGATGTTGTTGAACTACAACTCCCTTAACCCCAGCTAGCAAGGCCGGAGCTCAGGGATGATGGGAGTTGTAGTCCAACAACATCTGGGGACCAACAGGTTGAGAACCGCTGCTCTACAGAATACTCAGAAACCGCCTCATTGACCATTGAACCCACTATTTTTCTCAGCCGCTCAATCCACCACAGCCTGTCCCAATTCTTTTTGAGGCCGTGTACTTTAAATGTATAGTGAAGGCCTGCTCTTGGTTGTCATAAATTAGGGAAACGCAGAGACGACAAGGCTATCAATAGTAATTACAGTGGTACCTCGGGTTAAGTACTTAATTCTTACAGGAGATCTGTACTTAACCTGAAACTGTTCTTAACCACCACTGTTCTGAAGCACCACTTTAGCTAATGGGGCCTCCCGCTGCCGCCGGAGCACGATTTCTGTTCTCAACCTGAAGCAAAGTTCTTAACCTGAAGCACTATTTCTGGGTTAGCCAGAAGCATATGTAACCTGAAGCGTATGTAACCCGAGGTACCACTGTACAGTCAAACCTCGATTGTCAGACGTAATCCATTCCAGAAGCCCGTTTGGCTTCCAAAATGTTCGGCAACTGAGGCATCGGTCATTCGGCTTCCGAAAAACATTTGAAAACTGGAGCATTCACTTCCAGGTTTTAAATGTTCCAAAATGGAGGCACCTGGGAGCCGTCTCGGGGGAGAGGCAAATATTGGCAGAAGACGGGTGGTTGTTTCCACACTGTCAGGGAACTGCCATCGGAGCTGGAGGCGGAGAGGAGGCTCCAGAGGGATGGCGGAGAGGGTCCCAGTAGGGAGAGAGGTAGCCCATCTGCTGGGGAAGGAAATCAGCGTAACACCAGTGGAGAAGGGGGGGAGATGGGGGAATCAGAGAGGTGGCTCCAGGACTCCTCGCCGGAGACCAGCGGAGAGGGCACGAGTACTCCGCTGCCCACACCCACTGTGCGCATAAGACTTCCGCGCAGGCAGAGTAGGAGGAGACTGGGCGTCAAACAGCTTCTATGCTGGAAGAGGTTCAAGAAACGCCCACTGACGGATTCTGCCAGCGACTGAGGCAGCCACGGAGCTTGAGGCTGTCCAGACAGAAAGGGTTCAACCAGGCAACCTAGCCAGGAGTAACGGCAACTTACGCATGAGCAACCCCTAGAACCATTACACACACCCTGCCGGCAAACTTTCCAGAAGTAAATGACTGACCACTGTGGAAAGCAGGATGCTAGATCTGGTGGAATTGTGGTCTGATCCTGCATGGATCTTCTTATGCTCTGAATGAGAAGAGGGCCTTCCTAGGGAGGCCTAAGCACTTGCTAGGGAGAGTGACCAATGCCGTCAGAAGCGACCGAGGAGTGACTAGAGAGGGAAGGAGGGGAATTTTGTTCAGTCCAACATTTTAAGCAAACTGCCCCCATTTGCACCTCTCCTGGGTTAAGGACACGGATCAGAATGCAATTATCCTTTGGATTTTGAACTTCTCCGAATTTTTGCGATGCACTTCTCTGCTCAAAATGAGTGAAAAGTTGCCTATTTAGGGACAGATGTGTCCAGAGATGCATATATTGAGAAATTAAGAGATTGAATGCATATTTTTGCAAGGATTTTTAAAAAAAGATTTGCAGATTGATGGGGAAACAGGACATAACAGACTTGTGAACACACGTAAAACTGACGCAGACTGGAAATAAGACTGATCCTTCTCTTCCCAGTAACATCCATCTATTTACCTACACACAACACAGAGAACGCTGCATTTTTCAGCTGAACCTGATATCCTGGGACCTCTCCCAAATATTCCCCCATCCCTTGGGAGATGGGAGGTGAGCTTAACCTCTCTCTGTAGCAACCTGAAGACAGAGGCTGCAGTTGCATAAAACAGCCATAAAATTTTATCCATAAACTTGGATAAAGCAGAAAAGTGCCCACAATCAGACTTTTCTTATCAAAGCCATCCCTTTGCAACGAAGGGAAAGAAACACCCGCTTGCTGCAGCAAATCTTTGCAAGCAAATTCCAAGACCACCCTGTAAAGCGTTTTCCTGGCAGCAGGACTGGGGAAAAGAACCAGAGATCTAGAGAGCTTCCGGTGAAAGGAACGTCCAAAATCTGATCCTAAAAACAGAGCAACCTGCCCTGTACGCTGACCACCACGTGCCAACTTTCTGGCGACACACAGAGATGTGGTACCCAGCACAGCTGGCTTACAGGGACCCCTGGTCTGCTCACTGGCCCATCTGCCTTCATACTGTCTGCACGGACTGGCAGCAGCTGTCCAGGCCATGGTAGAACATGAGACTCTTCCATCTCAGGGCCGTGGGTTCGAGCCCCAGGTTAGATTAAAGATTCCTGCATTGCGGGGGGTTGGAGTAGATGACCCTGGGGTCCCTTCCCATTGTTCAATGATTCTACCTGGAGAGAACCTGAGGCCTGCCTTCTGTATGCAAAACAGATCATAGAAATCAAAGTTATTCCGTTTTCTATCTATCCAGAATTTTCTGTCAATTAAGGGAGATGGATAATGGAAATCACAAAATTGTAGAGTTGGAAGGGCCCCCGACGATCATTGCAACCCCCTGCAATGCAGAAATATGTAGTTGTCCCATGCAGGTATCGAACCTGCAACCTTGGCGTTATCATCACTACGCTCTAACCAACTGAGCTATCCAGATGTTCTATGACTGAGCTATGGCCCTTCCCCAAGGCAGGACAAGCCTTTATTACAGCTTAGAAGTCCTGGACAGATAATAGTCACATCAGGCGACAAGAGTGCACCAGTCCCCCACACCCTGAGATTTTTACCCCCTCCCTGGATTTCCCCCTGGGGGGGTCCTTATGCTCCCCCAAGTCCTGTCCCATCTATTAGGGTTCCCCTGGAGGGAGCCTCTATGCTACTCCTCTGCCCTACCTGTCCCTCAAAACTTGCACTTCAGGTTTGCAAATTACACACTCGGCTGGGAGCAAGTAAGAACTGCTTCCAGACAAACAAGTTGGCGTTTTTAAAATATATATATATACATATTTATCTGCGTGTGTCAAGCTGTGTGTTGCTGCTGTTTTCCTCCGAGGGCTCAGGCGTGCACCAAAGGCTAACCAAAGTGTGTGAGAGAAGCGAGAATTTCTGTGGCCTTATTTCTGCCATCAGAGGAGGGACGCAGGTGGCGCTGTGGGTTACACCACAGAGCCTAGGACTTGCCGATCAGAAGGTCGGCGGTTCGAATCCCCGCAACAGGGTGAGCTCCCATTGCTCGGTCCCTGCTCCTGCCGACCTAGCAGTTCGAAAGCACGTCAAAGTGCAAGTAGATAAATAGGTACCGCTCCGGCGGGAAGGTAAACGGCGTTTCCGTGCGCTGCTCTGGTTCGCCAGAAGCGGCTTAGTCATGCTGGCCACATGACCCGGAAGCTGTACGCCGGCTCCCTCGGCAGTAAAGCGAGATGAGCACCGCAACCTCAGAGTTGGTCATGACTGGACCTAATGGTCAGGGGTCCCTTTAAAGGTAAAGGTACCCCTGCCCGTACGGGCCAGTCTTGACAGACTCTAGGGTTGTGCGCCCATCTCACTCAAGAGGCCGGGGGCCAGCGCTGTCCGGAGACACTTCCGGGTCACGTGGCCAGCGTGACATCGCTGCTCTGGCGAGCCAGAGCCGCACACGGAACGCCGTTTACCTTCCCGCTAGTAAGCGGTCCCTATTTATCTACTTGCCCCCGGGGGTGCTTTCGAACTGCTAGATTGGCAGGCGCTGGGACTGAGCAACGGGAGCGCACCCCACCATGGGGATTCGAACCGCCGACCTTTCGATCGGCAAGCCCTAGGCGCTGAGGCTTTTACCCACAGCGCCACCCACGTCCCTCAGGGGTCCCTTTACCTTTACCTTTATCATCAGAGGGCATGGGTCTGTTGCCTTGTTTAGCCTTCTCTTCCCATCGCAGAACACGCCACAATTAGATACCCTTCCAGTCAACCTCTGAAAGGAACCCTGGAGCCACTGTGTCGCAGCCAGTGTTTGGAGTTAGGACGTGGAAGACCTGGGTTCAAATCCCCACCCAGCCGTGAAGCTCAATGGCCGACCTCAGAAGTTGGTCCCTGCCTCTTGGCCCAACCTACCTTGAAAGGGTGTTGTGGGGATTCAATGAGGGGGAGAAAAGTAGGATACAAGTGCAATCCCATCTTTCACATCCCCACCAATGCTAAGAAATGTCATACCAAGCATTTCTCAGAACGATAGAATTGTAGAGCTGGAAGGGGGCCCTGGGGGGGGGTCTCTAATCCAACCCCCTGCAATGCCAGAACCTCTTGCCCTATGTGAGGCTCGAACCCACGACCCAGAGATTAAGAAACAGCTGGAAATAGGGACTCCTAGACACCAAGGCCACTTGTCAATGCTGGAGGCAAGAGTACCCTCCATCTTAGTGATAATGATAATGATAATTTATTACAGTGGTACCTCGGGTTAAGAACTTAATTTGTTCCGGAGGTCCGTACTTAACCTGAAACTGTTCTTAACCTGAGGTACCACTTTAGCTAATGGGGCCTCCTGCTGCCACCGCACGATTTCTGTTCTCATCCTGAAGTAAAGTTCTTAACCCGAGGTACTATTTCTGGGTTAGCGGAGTCTGCAACCTGAAGCGTCTGTAACTTGAAGCGTCTGTAACCCGAGGTACCACAGTATTTATACCCCACCCATCTAGCTGGGTTTCCCCAGCCACTCTGGGCGGCTTCCAACAAAGATTAAAAATACATCAAAATGTCACACATTAAAAACTTCCCTAAACAGGGCTGCCTTCAGATGTCTTCTAAAAGTCAGATAGTTGTTTATCTCCTTGACATCTGATGGGAGGGCGTTCCACAGGGCGGGTGCCACCACCGAGAAGCCCCACTTCTCGCAGAGAGGGAACCGCCAGAAGGCTCTCAGAGCTTGACTTCAGTGTCTAACCAACTACAAGTTGTGAACTGTTGGTGCACTAATTTTACTGCAAATATTAATAATGCGCCTCTTGTAGTTTGGTTTTCTATTAAAAAAAGGGAAGCCTAATGACTAGTTCTCAGCCAAGAGAGACAGAACCCTGTGAAGAACTCCTATCCAGTTCCTGTGGAATTTTCTCATTCCACATTAAAAACACAAGTATCCATGACTTCAAAAGGGTATCAGGTACGGCTTTTGTTCCCTGCCTTACATAACCGTCCCAATTTGCCAAATTAGCCCCAAAAGCCAAGTCTCAGGAGCGGCAAAGACAGACTTGCCTAGAAGGGCATTTAATTTCACCAAGCAGCTTATGGAATTAAGACCAAAGCCCAGAGGCAATTAGAAGAAGAAAAACAAAAAAACAAAAATTAAAGTCGCTGTGCGTTTTGCTCAATGCCCCCAGGACCGGCTGGCGGACAAAGAATGGCTTTGGGTACACTCACAAGAGGCTCCAAAAGCTATTCTTTGCATCACATGCCAATAAGGAAGGGTGGAAAGGAGGGGTGACAAAAACAAAACAAAACACCAAATAGTCACATAGTCCTGTGTAATTACACCCTAGTGTGAGTCCTTCAAGACAAAGGGAGCTCCAGAATCAGCCACCAGCTGCAAAGACTGTAGAAATAGGTTCAAGGATCAGGCTGGATGAAGAAGTTTGTCGTTTTAAATCAGGCTTCCTCAAACTCGGCCCTCCAGATGTTTTTGGCCTACATCTCCCATGATCCCTAGCTAGCAGGACCAGTGGTCAGGGATGATGGGAATTGTAGTCTCAAAACATCTGGAGGGCCGAGGTTGAGGAAGCCTGATTTAAATGGTATTTTCAAATAAAAAGAGGAGTTTAAAAAAATGAACTACAGAAGGGAACCAGGGAACATTCCAGGAGGAATCACTACACAATGGATTTCTGATATCCTGAAAGTCTTCTCAAACTGTATTTTTAAGGTTCTAGACCTCATGGTGGGAAAGAAGAAATTAAAAAAAAACCAAACAAACAGGGTTGCGTTACTTAGAGCATCCACTACATTAATAGTCTAAAAGAGTTGTGGCTGGCTTTTTTCGGCCAGCCACAAATTTGTTGCCACCAGCAACACAACATACGGCACATGTCCCTTCAGAGGCTATATTTCTATAATATCTGGTATGGGGGGACAAGTTAGATTTGAACCCTATTTTTTTCTTTTCAAAATCGCTCCATTGATTTAAAAAGCACTGATTAATTAATTAGCTGATTAATTAAAAATCTGCTGTCTTGATTAAAGACCGCAGATCAATTTTATTAGAAGCAACACAATTTATACACAGTTCCAAAAAGAGTTATTTCCATTTGCATGCAGAAGGGAATTCTGAGACTACACATAAGTCCCATCTGATTATGAATTATCACTTTTTTATTAACTTGTGCTGTTTTTATGGATTGATATTTGATTTTCAGTTTTCAAAATTTGTGGCGATTTCGTTCTCCTTTATCGCATTCGCCTGCCAGCCTGTGTCTAGTTCAAAAGCGAAAATCAGAACAGAAATGTGGTACTTATTATTCACATTAACCTTCTTCCGAACTATTGTTTTTACTCCCAATGTAAAGGTTAGGCGGCTTGGTTACAAATACATCAACAGATGCTTTAAGTTATAAAAGCATCCCTATTAGAAGTAAGTGGGTGATGTCAAGTAAGAGCTCAAAAACCAAGATGTGGCTTAGTCAATATGCACAAGCCAAGATGAAGGAAGCCAATGATGTAGACAGACTACAATTCCCATGGTCCTTGGCCAATGGGCACGCTGGCAAGGGCTGATGGGTGTTGGAGTCCAACACTATCCAGAGAGCACCACCTTATCTAACCCAGAGGTTGTGAACTCTCCTTCCCTGGAGGTTTTAAAGCAGAGGGTGGGTGAGGTCACCTGTCTTGGGTGCTTCAGCTGAGATTCCCGCATCGCAGGGGGCTGGACTAGATGACCCTTGGGTCCCTTCTATGAATCGGGGGGGGGGGGTTTGGCCTGCTTTATGAAATAAAGTAAAATAAAATATGAAATAAAACTTGCAAAAAACTTTTATTTGATAGATATGATGTTGTATAAATCTTTGGTTTTCTTTTCTTTTTTTCCAATTTTGTTTTTACGTCATGATTTCCCCCCCCCCCTTATTTATTTCTGTATTTAACTTTGTTATACCTATCTTTGTTGTATGCTTGTATTTTAAACTAATAAAGATTTTTTTAAAAAAACAAAAAACTTCGCGTCAAATGCATGGCCTGTTTAAATCATACAAATTGCAGCATTCTTCTTTTCCAAGGAGCAACAGGGCCCACGCAAGGTGGCAGCACAGAGTTAAACTAGGGAACTCCTTGCAACATGAGGCAGTGGTGGCCAACAACACAGATGGCTCTAAAAAAGGACTAGACAGATTCATGGAGCGTTAGACTACCCATGGAAGTTAGCCAGGCCTCCATGCTCATTTGCAGCAATGCTTCTGAAATAATAATTCTAATAATAATAATTTATTATTTATACCCTGCCCATCTGGCTGGGTTTCCCAAGCCGCTCTGGGCGGCTTCCAACCGAAAATTAAAAACAATACAGCGTCAGACATTAAAAACTTCCCTAAACAGGGCCACCTTCAGTTGTCTTTTAAAAGTAAAATAGTTGTTTATTGCCTTGACATCTGATGGGTGGTTCCACAGGGCGGGTGCCACCACCGAGAAGGCCCTCTGCCTAGTTCCCTGTAACCTCACTTCTCGCAGCGAGGGAACCGCCAGAAGGCCCTCGGCACTGGACCTCCGTGTCCGGGCAGAACGATGGGGGTGGAGACGCTCCTTCAGGTATATAGGACTGAGGCCGTTTAGGGCTTTCAAGGTCAGCACCAACACTTTGAATTGTGCTCGAAAAACAGCTGCTGGAAACCACAGGAGGGCTCTTGGGCTCGAGTTTCCCACCAGTTGGTCACTGTGAGAACAGGATGCTGGACTAGGTGGGCCACTGGCCTGATCCTGCGGACTCCTCCGTTCTTCTAGACCCTGGGCATCTGAGGACTTAAGCATGCATTGCGCAACGAACATTCAAACCGCAATTGCCAGGAAATTTATTGATTCCTTAAAATTTGATTGTAGGGAACAAAACAAAAAGCCTCAAATCAGTTTGCAAAAATAATAAACACGACGGAAAGCGTCATTTCTCACAATGCCACACCTGGTGCCCACAGCTGTAGACTCCCAAAATCTATGCTTGCTCCATGCAGCTCCCATGTCTTCCTGCAGGGCTACCCTCTCATTTGCCTACTTTTAAGAATTCCCTAAAATCTTCTCGCACGCAATTCCAAAGGCTGCTGGAGGAGAGAGGGGGGAACTCTTTCACGCTGGAAACTTTAATTAATCCTGCATAAATGGCTTGCCAACTTAGCATCAGTCGTTTTAAACCCAGAACCAGGGTGTATCTGATGTGGAGCTAATAATAATATAGGTGAGCCGGTCACAACAGCTGCCGTCTCCTATGATTTTGGATCTCCACGCCAGACTTACTTCAAGGTATCTGGGATAGATGTCAGGTTTTGCTCTGGAAGAGTCGGGATAAGTTTTGCTCAAGACTGCGCCTGGTCACCAGAATGTGGGGCTTCCCTTTGATGGGTAGGAGAGCAGAAATCTTGCAATCTTCATAATTAAAAGATACTCAACCCTCCTCTCTCAAGAGGATACAATGCTCATTCTGGGTGAGTGGAGTCCACAGCCAGAACTGGAAAATCGTTCCTTAAGAGATTGGAGTTATGGACCATGGGTAGGCAACCTAAGGCCCGGGGCCCGGATCCAGCCCAATCGCCTTCTAAATCCTGCCCGCGGACGGTCCAGGAATCAGCGTGTTTTTACATGAGCAGAATGTGTCCTTTTATTTAAAATGCATCTCTAGGTTATTTGTGGGGCATAGGAATTTGCTCATTTTTTACTCCAAAATATAGTCCGGCCCCCCACAAGCTCTGAGGGACAGTGGACCGGCCCCCTGCTGAAAAAGTCTGCTGACCCCTGAGCTACATCCTCCAAACAGCGGGAGCCAGTCAGGATTAAAGCCCACCAACGCATGTGCAGAAAGGAAAACTTGGGTGCTTCAAATTGGAGGAGCGAGGGGGCTTCTCATCACTTCTCGCAATACGATGAATGCAGAGGGGTTCTGGTTTCTGCTTTCAGCCCAGTCCCTAGGAGCTGTTGCTGGGGTTCAGCGGAGCCATGTTGACTTAAGGATGCCACTGGCTCAGGAAAGGATTGTGCCGGGAGGAAGGGAACGGCCCAAACTTCTAACAAAGAGGATTAAAAGCCTGGATATTCCCATAGGGGAAAGGAAGCGCCGTGTCTCCTCCGAGCCTTAGAGGGAGACGTCCCAGGCAGCTGTTTTCAAATGGGATTAGTGCCCCCAACAAATGTTTCGTTTCAAGGCCCTTAGGCAAGGTTTACATAACCATGGTACAGAAAAATACCAAACAGGCTAACTATTCAAGGGAGAAGGGGTGGGGGAGAGAGAAGGATGTAAGGGAGATGGGGTTGAGAGACTCAGTGGCAGAGGCCATACTTAAAGGTAAAGGGACCCCTAACCGTTAGGTCCAGTCGTGGACGACTCTGGGGTTGTGGTGCTCATCTCGCTTTACTGGCCGAGGGAGCTGGCGTTTGTCCGCAGACAGTTTTTCTGGGTCATATGGCCAGCAGGACTAAGCCACTTCTGGCGAAACCAGAGCAGCGCACGGAAACGCCGTTTACCTTCCTGCCAGAGTGGTACCTATTTATCTACTTGGCACTTTGACATGCTTTCGAACTGCTAGGTTGGCAGGAGCTGGAACCGAACAACGGGAGCTCACCCCATCGCAGGGATTTGAACAGCCGACCTTCTGATCGGCAAGCCCTAGGCTCTCTGGTTTGGACCACAGCTCCACCCGTGTCCCTGAGGCCATGCTTAGGATGCTATAAGTCCCAGCTTCAACCCTGGAGAACAGCTGCTAAACGGACCAGTAGCCTGATGAGACCAGTAAATATATATTGATATTTATTCAACGATATATAAAAGGTCATATCAGTTAAAAAGTATATTTTTATAATACACTGAAATAAAATAGCTACTTAATCTAAAACGGAACAGAGGCAGAAAGAAGAAAAGAAAAAGACAGAAAGAGAGAGAAAGCAAAAGAGAGAGAAAAGATTAAAAAAAACTTGTGTTTTTCTGTCTTGCAGCTAGATATAGTATTCACTCATTAAGTGAGTGAATTAACCATTCTGTCTTCTGTAAACTAGCATTTTTTTCAGTCTTCAAATCCTGATATGCAAAAAATCCAATCCTTAATAATGCCAGTAGTGATTTTCCCCCCAATTAAACACGTTAACTTTGCCATCTCAGATAAGTCCAATAGGTTTTATCCGCCATTCGTCTACAGTGGGTAAGGCAGTATCTTTCCATCTTTGTGCATGGAACAATCTCGCTGCTGTAATCATATATAGGAGTTAATCATATATTGGAGTGCTAGCTTCTTATATTCCTAACAAGAAGAACTGCAAGGACTTGATGAACTTTCAGCTCCCTTCCAACTTTACAATTCTATGACAATAAATCTACTACAACGCACCTGCCACCCTGAGGCAGTTCTGCAGGTGCCCAGCATCTGTTTTCCAGTTCAGTGCAAAAGTAAAAATCAAACTGGTGCTAGGGAGACTGATTCCTCCCAGCCAGCAAACTTCTCATGCATGCCCCAAGTGCATTTTGGAGACAAACCATCAGGTGCCAAATGTGACCGTGAATAAGATTTCCCAACCCCAACCCTTTCTCTTCTTCCTATCACTCAAATCAACAGCTCTATTTTCGCTTCCCTGGGCAAGCTTGGCCAATGAGGAAATAAAGACAGACAGACAGACAGACAGACAGACCAAACCAGCAAACAGAACAGCACACAAGGCAATTGTCTCTGAGGCAGACAACAGGAATGCCCAGACAACACAATTAACGCTCTGCTTGAGTGCGATGTGCAATCTGTTGCCAAACGCAACGTAATAAAACAGATGTGACGAAAAGAAAAGCAGGAATGAGGACCGTCTAAGCCAGTCTCCATCAACCTAGTGGAGATGTTTTGGACTACAATTCCCATCAGCCTCAGCCAAGCCGGGAAGCCCTACATGGGTCCCCACACCATGTGATATTCCACTTTCTCTGCCACCATGGCAATTGCCCAAAAACGTACTCTCTTGTTCCAGCCCCAATCCACACCTCTGCGCCCAGAAGCAGGAGAGCAAGGGGAGAAATCTGCTTACTCACACAGCTCAGTGTTCGATAAGATATAATGCTCCCATGTATACTTCCAGCGGTGTATGGATTTTTATAAATACTTCCACCTAATGCATGCATTTTCGCAGGGGCGCTGCATCGCGAAACCCGGAGACGTGCAAATTTCAAAGGATGTGTTTCATATATTGTTTTTGTAAATGCAAACCGGGCGGAATATCTCCCCCATCCATACTGCCCCCTATTAAGAACCCAAAAGCATCGACAGTTAACATGAGCAACTATTGCACAAGTTCAGCTATTTTTTTTAAAAAAAGGGGGCTTCCTCAAAGACATCTGTTTCACGCACAAATCACCGCCAGCGGACGGAAGGAAACCATACTAATTATATCTTGCCCTCAGAACTCAGGCTTTGTTTCTTCTTTTCTCTTCTGCAAAAGACCAAAAGCTGAAAAGTGAGGTGCAACTTTTTTAAATTCTCCTTTTCCTTCATGAAGAGGAATGGCAAACAAACCAAGTTGTGTGCTGCTGGGTCATAGTTTTGTAGAGTTGGAAGGGACCACAAGGGTCATCTAGTCCAACCCCCTGCGGTGCAGGGATCTTTTACCCAACGTGGGGCTCGAACCCACAACCCTAAGATTAAGAGTCTCGTGCTCTACTGACTGAGCTATCCCTTCAGGCTGTTGTTGTTGGACTTTGGCTCTTATCGTAGAATCATAGAATCATAGAGTTGGAAGAGACCACAAGGGCCATCGAGTCCAACCCCCTGCCAAGCAGGAAACACCATCAGAGCACTCCTGACATATGGTTGCCAAGCCTCTGCTTAAAGACCTCCAGAGAAGGAGACTCCACCACACTCCTTGGCAGCAAATTCCACTGTCGAACAGCTCTTACTGTCAGGAAGTTCTTCCTAATGTTTAGGTGGAATCTTCTTTCTTGTAGTTTGGATCCATTGCTCCGTGTCCGCTTCTCTGGAGCAGCAGAAAACAACCTTTCTCCCTCCTCCATGTGACATCCTTTTATATATTTGAACATGGCTATCATATCCCCCCTTAACCTCCTCTTCTCCAGGCTAAACATGCCCAGCTCCCTTAGCCGTTCCTCATAAGGCATCGTTTCCAGGCCTTTGACCATTTTGGTTGCCCTCCTCTGGCCATTGGTTGCCTCGTCCCCGACCATTGGTCATGCTGGCTGGGGCTGATGGGAGAGGAGTACAACAACAGGGAGTCCCCAACACCATTGCCCTAGAGCAGCCTTTGCCAAACTGGTGCCCTCCAGATTAGGGTTGCCAGGCCACCAGAGCTGACCTGAAATCCTCAGGTTTGCCTTGCCCCTTCCAGGTGGCAGGAGGAGGGTTTGGTCCTCCAGGTACGCAGGAGCTCCTTTAAATCTTCATTTCTGTTCTCAAGATGACTCTATGTGCTGTTTGCAAGTTTCAGCTCAGCACGAGCCACCTGCAAATTACTGCATAGACTCTCAAGAGATGGGGTCCCTCGGGGTAGGATTAAGACCTTTAGCAGCCTTAATTTCGGTGCCCCCGTAAACATCTAATTCAAAATATAAACAGTGATAAGCTGTAATTTTATTTTTCGAAATGAAGAAAAACCTACGGTAGGATGGAAAATATTGTTTACTTCCACTTTATATTTGAAAATGTTTCTCCTACTTTTGGTAATTGCAAAGTCTTTGATCAGATCCTCAAAACTATTGTTATGTAACGCATCTGCTTATATACTTAGCAGAGATAATGTCCGCCTGCCGCAGTCCTCCACTTCTCTCCCAATTAACCTCCGTCTCCAGGGATTGGTGGTGGGAGGGAACACAGAGGAAGAATCACAAGGGGCCATCCCCATGACATCATCAGGGGCCATTCCCTGTGACATCACCAGGGCCCGCTCCTAGGTCTCGGGTTTGGTCCCTGAAATTTCAGGATCTCGAGTGCTCCTCACCTACCAAGCCTACTCCAGATGTTTCAAACTGCGGCCGCCCTGGGAGTTGTCCATTCAAAACATCAGAAGGCAGCCCTGTTTAGGGAAGTTTTTAATGTTTGATTGATTACTGTATTTTAATAATTAGTTGGAAGCTGCCCAGAGTGGCTGGGGAAGCCCAGCCAGATGGGCGGGGTATAAATAAATAATAATAATAATAATAATAATAATTATTATTATTATTTGGCGGGAACCAGGGAGATGAGAAAACTTTCCAAAATCCCTGCTCTGCAGCAATTAAATTAAACCTGTGGGTACCTCTGCTATTGCCAAGAGGTGGAAGGGAAGGAGATCGGAAGAGGAAAATATGAAGAACGGCGTCAACCTTTGGTTCCCAAACTGGGGCAGAAAGGAAAGCAAAGCAGAGATTTATCTTTCCTCCACCGCCAGAAAAAAAGAGAGACTTGGGGAAAGGGTGTGTGTGTGTGCGCGTAGTTTGGGGTTTTTTGTCTTGTTTGACAAATGTACAGTGGTACCATTAAAGGTACAGTGGTACCTTTAATGTTTTTATGTTGCATTTTAATCTTGTTCTTTAAGCTGTATTTCAATCAATTCTTTTTATATTTGGTGTTAGCTGCCCTGAGCCCGGTCTTGGCTGGGGAGGGCGGGGTATAAATAAAATTTATTATTTATTATTATTACCTCGGGTTGCAGATGCTTCAGGTTACAGACGCTTCAGATTACAGACTCTGCTAACCCAGAAATAGTACAGTGGTGCCTCGCAAGACGAAATTAATTCGTTCTATGAGTTTTTTCGTCTTGCGAAGCACCGCTGTGTATTGACGGTTTCCCATAGGAATGCATTGACGGCTTAAAAATAGGCGCAAGACGTTCCGTCTTGCAAAGCAAGCCCATAGGGAAATCCGTCTTGCGAAGCAACTCAGAAAACGGAAAACCCTTTCGTCTTGCGAGTTTTTCGTCTTCCGAGGCATTCGTCTTGCGGGGTACCACTGTACCTCAGGTTAAGAACTTTGCTTCAGGATGAGAACAGAAATCACGCGGCAGCAGCAAGAGGCCCCATTAGCTAAAGTGGTGCTTCAGGTTAAGAACAGTTTCAGGTTAAGAACGGACCTCCAGAACGAATTAAGTTCTTAACCCGAGGTACCACTGTATTCCCTTCAGAGAAGATGACGAAGGCTCAGGGCGGGAGAAGGAGATGAGGAGGGGGCTATCTTCATTCCTCGCCTTATGCTCTGGATGCTAAAAGGAGTCTTCGCTTCCCATTATTAGCATTTGATGTGGGAATCCAGGGCTCCTCCGAGGCCTCTGGCCCTTCCTGGTCAGCAGAGGCCTTGGGAGTCTGTGGGAAGCAAGCAACCTCAGATCTTGCCTTGCGGCGCTGCTGTTTTTCTCAGGCATTCAGGAGTTTGCAAGCAAGGCTCTCTGTGTGTCCCTTTCCACCCACCCCCCTCCTTTCCGTCCATCCTCCAATCTTGTTTGGGAACACTGGATGCCTGCCTAATTGAGTATTTACTTCTTATTTTCCCAGCTCCAAACCACACTCTACCCCCCCCCCGCCAACTTTTGGAACAGCTGAGACCCGTAAGGCCTTCCCAGAGCCTACGGACAATTTGAGAGGCCAGGCCCCCTTTTTCTATCGCCCCCCCTCCCCACAGCAAACAGATGCTTGCACAACACCCCACCCGCTCCTCTCCAAAAAGGACAGGCAGGATGTTGGAAAAACGAATCTTTGAGACGAACAATAATTTGGGAGGTGGGACCGGAGGGGTAGAGGGGGGAGGCGTGGAGGAAGAGATGAGACAGGAAAGGAAGTTGCTAAGAGACCGTTTATTTCTGCAGTTGGGAGTAAAAATAGACGCCGTTAAAATGGAGGCCACAAACGCAGCTCTGAAGCAAAGCAGATGCCATCTGGGGCAAGCCTGGAAATTGCCACCCACTTGGGTGAGCTGTGGGAAGATAAGAAGCAACTCCTGCAACGAAGCAAAAAGACTCAGAAGTTTCTTTCAGGCCCACGAAAGGGTAGCAAAAAATCCTTGTGGACTAGTAACTTTGGCAGAATTATTCACAAGTCTGTTTAGGTAGGGCAGCTGTGTGTGTGTGTAGGTCATAGGCATGCTTTAGACCACATAAATTGTTATTTTTCCAGAAGTGCTAGTTGTCTCTGGCCATCTCACTGGTTCTATAGGATGCTGAGTTTGAACTGCAAGGCAGTGTTAGAAATTAAGATATAGAAGATAGCTGCCAAATGGCTCCTTAAATCAAGGTTGTTGTTGTTGTTTAGTCGTTTAGTCGTGTCCGACTCTTTGTGACCCCATGGACCAGAGCACGCCAGGCACTCCTGTCTTCCACTGCCTCCCGCAGTTTGGTCAAACTCATGTTTGTAGCTTCGATAACACTGTCCCACCATCTCGTCCTCTGTTGTCCCCTTCTCCTTGTGCCCTCCATCTTTCCCAACATCAGGGTCTTTTCCAGGGAGTCTTCTCTTCTCATGAGGTGGCGAAAGTATTGGAGCCTCAGCTTCAGGATCTGTCCTTCCAGTGAGCACTCAGGGCTGATTTCCTTAAGAATGGATAGGTTTGATCTTCTTGCAGTCCATGGGACTCTCAAGAGTCTCCTCCAGCACCAGAATTCAAAAGCATCCATTCTTCTGCGATCAGCCTTCTTGATGGTCCAGCTCTCACTTCCATGCATCACGACTGGGAAAATCATAGCTTTGACTATACGGACCTTTGTCGGTAAGGTGATGTCTCTGCTTTTTGAGATGCTGCCTAGGTTTGTCATTGCAAACCAAATGTTACAGCCACCAAAACAGAAGGTCTAGTTGCCATTTTGGGGCAAGGCCATGTGTGTGAAACCACATGTCATGTGCACAACGCCACAAGGAGCCACGGGGTGGAGGCCAGAATACAGAGGAGTCTTGGCCCTCTCCTAAAAATACGGGAGGTGGGGTGGGGGACTGCCTCAGCTCCTAGGAGTTGGTGTGCCTGGATGTGGGGGACCTTTGGCTATGCAGATGTTGTTGAACTACAGTTCCCAGCAGCCTCAGCAAGCATGGCTAACGGCCAATGATGACTGTGGGAGCAACAACTAGAGGACCCCACTTCCCCAAACCTGCCAAAGAGCCACTGCAAGTCAGAGCAGACCAGTGTTTCTCAAACTCAGGTCTCCAGCTGTTGTTGGACTACAACTCCCATCATCCCTAGCTAGCAGGACCAGTGCTCAGGGATGATGGGAGTTGTAGTCCACCCAAGTTTGTGAAACGTTGGAGTAGACAATCCCAGTCTAAAAGGACAAACCTTGTAGCCTTCTCTGTTGCCTTAACGGCCAGCGGATTGGAGGACACAGGCTGTGCGTCTTCCTTTTAAAAATGTGCTCGGAGCCCAGCCTGTTTCGCTCCTCCCATCTGATCTGCCACTATGAACAGTTTTATTTACGTAACTCCACTTTTCATTACCCTAGCCCAAGCTTTTAGGGGATTAGTGCAGGGCAGCTGAGCTGGGAAGAGTCACAGACACACAAAAGAGCCAGCAAAGGAGCTGATTAAGCGCCACGGAGAGAATCTAAGCGAAGGGGATGCCTTCATTTTAATTAATTACGCACTTCCTTTTGAAAACAGGAAACAGGCAGGAGGAACAGCTACAGTGGTACCTTGGGTTAAGTACTTAATTTGTTCCAGAGGTCCGTTCTTAACCTGAAACTGTTCTTAACCTGAAGCACCACTTTAGCTAATGGGGCCTCCTGCTGCTGCCGCACCGCTGCTGCGCGATTTCTGTTCTCATCCTGAAGCAAAGTTCTTAACCTGAAGCACTATTTCTGGGTTAGCAGAGTCATAACCTGAAGGGTATGCAACCTGAGGTACCACTGTACTTGCTTCCATATACGATGTCGAATGCATAAGCGTGTCTAATCTAATAACTCCAGCACCGTTCAGGCCAGGGTTGGTGGGGGAACCCAGGTCCGAATGGAAATTGAATGTGGCCCTCTGAGCTTTTTACACCTGGCCCTCCAAACTCTCCCAAACAACAGCATCCCACTCCCATCACCCAAAGCGCTTTTTCGTGGCTGGAATGTGTCACTGAACTGCAACGAGGTTTGTTGCACACTTGGTACTCGCTTTAGTGGGGCCTGAATGCAGAGCACCGTAGGAAAGGTAAATGTTTCTCCTGTTTCTCCACCAGTTTTATCTCTGGCACTGGAATGTGGCTTTGCGGCTAAGACGCTTTCTTTCCCCCAGCTTATTTGGCTCTTAGGTCCCCAGTTCCCAATTTAAATTTTATTTACCCTGAAAAGCAGTTGCGAAGAAGCACCCCCAAAAGCAAAACAAAAAGCCCCCACTGGGTTAAGGAGAAAGCACTCTGCACATGCTCAAAGACAAATGCGTGGATTTCAAGGTTCTAAGAAGGCAAGCTCCAGGCCTCATCCTCAAGTGAGCTGTTCTAACATATATCCAAAAACTGCGGCAATAAGATGTTCCTGGCCTTGGAAAGAGGGAGAGGGGAAAGGGAAGGCTGAAGGGAACAACCACCACAGAAGCACAGAAAAGGGCAATACACAAAACGACTATTGTTTGGAAGCCCTGCCCAAAGAAAAAGATCAAAGCCACTCTCTTAAGCGGGGGAAACGTAGATAAACGGCGGCATTCCTGCCTCTCCACTGCAATCTTTATTAACCAAAGGAGCCTTTTCTGCATAATGACTCCATTGCCTAGAATTTCAGACTAGGCCTCTAAATGGCATGCTGTGGTTCAGAAAACAGAAAAGGCAAATTACCTGTGGCAAGGACAAAAAAAGGAATGTACGTGACCTAGGGTAATTTTGCACCAAAACAGTACATGGAGGCTTGTGACATGTGGTGTGCGGGAGAGGAAGCAAGAAATCGGGGGGGGGGGGGGGCGCAAATGTATGCTGCAAACTTATACCAGGTGCCAGCAAATTTCACAGTCTTGACTTTCCCTAAAAAGAATCCTGTCAACTGCAGTTTTGACGAGCGTGCAAAGAATTATCAGTTAAGAGACTGCTAGCACCACGTCACCTGCCAAACTCCCACTGCAATGACAGCTCAAAAATTTCCAGGGTAGAAAAAGAACGATGGCAGTGTTGGAAACTCAGATATAAGCTAGGGGCCAAATGGCTCCTTATAAACCAAGCTTACGGTCGCCAAAACCGAATGCCTTGTTGCCATTTCAGGGCAAGTCGGCTCTGAAGTCTTGCCATATTTTTCGCTCTATAAGACGCACCAGACCATAAGGCGCACCTAGTTTTTGGAGGAGGAAAACAAGAAAAAAAAAATTCTGAATCTCAGAAGCCAGAACAACAAGAGGGATCGCTGCGCAGCGAAAGCAGCAATCCCACTCGCTGTTCTGGCTTCTGGGATGGCTGCGCAGCCTGCATTCGCTCCATAAGACGCACACACTTTTCCCCTTACTTTTTAGGAGGGAAAAAGTGAGTCTTATAGAGCAAAAAATACGGTATTTTTTCAAATGATGGACTGACTGTGATCAATTGTCAGTTAAACATCTGGATAGTTGAGATGACAACCCTGAGCTAGTTTAAGAGCTTTGAGAACATAAAGAAGAAAAATCACTTGATCTAGGGACAGTTCTTTCTTTCTTTCTTTCTTTCTTTCTTTCTTTCTTTCTTTCTTTCTTTCTTTCTATTTGTATGCCGCCCTTCATCCGCAGATCTTAGGGTGGTTCACAACAATAGTAGGAGGCTGAACTAGCCTATATATGGGCCTATTCCTACCTCTTTTTCTCAATGGCGACATGGACCACTCGTAACGTAAGAATATTCTTCACAATGGAGTTCATGTATGCGACAACAGCGGCAAGAGTCTTGCTAGCACAAGGATGGAAGAATGAGGAAACCCCGACAAAGGAACAGTGGCAAGAGAAATGGATGAACTATGTGGAATTGGCTAAACTGACATACAAACTGCGAGATAAGGACAATTGTGACTTTAAATAGGAATGGGAACTTTTTACAAATTACTTAAAAAGACAACGAAATGAACTGGATTCCTTGGCAGGTTTCGAATAAACATACACAAATTTATTGTTGATAACATGATGGAAACATATGGAAAGATATATACAATTTTATAATATGCAGAAAAAATATGTGCAGCGAAACCAGGGAGAGGACCTGAGGGAAGTCCATGGTGGGGGGGAGGGGAAAATTATGTATGTGATTATGTGGTTTGATAATTTGTTATGTGGAAATTGAGCAATAAAAAATATTTTTTTAAAAAAAAGTAAAAACCAGGACACAAAAAAAAAGAAAACAAAGAATATTCTTCACAACAGTGAGCAGGGCACTGGGGCGGGGTAACTGAAGGCAAGCGACAACAATTAACTATGACATTGTTCAGCGCTCCTGCTCAGGCTGCACAGAAAAGGCATTTTGGTTCTTGAAATTCGTTCTGATTGTGGGTATAAAATATAACTGACAGAATTCTACAGGACAGGGTGTTAGTGTGTGAAAACAGCCCAGATGCAAGGATCCCCAGGCACCAACCTCCAAATGGTGGAGAAAGACATTCCCAGAATATTGAGGAAACTTGGTCGCAAGTGGCCGAAATCCAGGTGCAAAATGCGCCTGGCGCCTGGCTAATTTCGAACACTGGGTCCAACCCGTCCAGATTAGAACAGAGGAAATTGATTTATATTAGGTCAAAGTATTTGTTCATCTATCCCAGTACTCTTCCTCTAACTGGGAGCAGCTCATTGGGGTCTCAGGTAGGGAAAGGCATTTCTCATCATCTGCTTCATGACCCTTTTGAAGTGGAGGTGCTTGGGAATAAACCTGAAACCCTCTGCATACAAAGCCGCATTGTCCCCCCTCAAATGCAACTTACCAAATTAGGCATCTTTTTTGGCGGTGCTTAAGCAGAGGCTGGACAGTCACATGTCAGGGATGCTGCAGACATGCACAGTGGTACCTTGGTTCTCAAACACCTTGGTTCTCAAATGCCGAAAACCCAGAAGTAAGCGTTCCAGTTTCCGAACGTTTTTCAGAAGCCGAATGTCCAATGCGGCTGTCGGCTATTGTTTCTGGGGCACCTGCACCAACCAGAAGCTGCGTCTTGGCTTTCAAGCATTTCGGATGTCAAACGGACTTCCGGAAGGGATTAAGTTTGGCGCTTTTGTTTTTGCTATTTATTTTGCGTTTTTGAGGCTTTTTAGGTTAATTTGTTTTTGTGACTGCGTGGAACCCAGTTCAGCTACTGATTGATTGATTGATTGGTTGATTGTGCGACTGTGAAAATGGATAAAAGCCCCCCATCCAAACAATGACTATCATCAGTGCAGGCAAGAAAAAATAATAATTTTAATTTTTATCATCTGTCTTTTTTATTTTACAGTATAGTATAGTACATTGATTATTGCTTTCATTTTAGGGATCAATGGTCTCATTAAATAGCAAAATTCATGTTAAATTCCTGTTTTAGGGGTTGTTTTCAAAAGTCTGGAATGGATTAATCCATTGTGCATTTTCTGTGAGAAAGAGCACCTTGGTTTTGGAATGCTTTGGTTTTGGAACGGACTTGGAACGGATTAAGTTTGAGAACCAAGGTACCACTGTACTACACTGCAGCTGCTACGCTGAGTAAGGGGTTTGACTAGATGACCTGGAAAGGTCCCTTCTGACTCTCACGATTCTGTTAAACCTGCAAGAAGAGAGGAACCCGCCTGCCAAACAGCAAGGGGAGGCTGAGAAGCAGAGGTAGCAAAATCAGCATGGCGGAAGACCCTAGACAGCGGGTCTCAACCTGTGGGTCCCCAGATGTTGTTGGACTACAACTCCCATCATCCCTGAGCTCTGGCCTTGCTAGCTAGGGGTGTTGGGAGTTGTAGTTCAACAAACATCTGGGGAAGACCTGTCCTGTCCTTTTGGAGTCCCGTCCCGTGAATGGCCACAGGCAAATTCAGCACCAGACTTTACACGCAGATTTCTATTTTCATCCTAAAGCTGTTTGAGAAATGCAAAGTCAGCTCTCTCATGGCCAAAACTTGCTGAAAAGACTAGTGTGTGTTGCTCAGAATACAGAAGGAGGTCCAGAGGAAAGGATAATCCGGGCAAGCAAGTTGGACAAGCCCCAAGGAGTCTACAAAAGCAAGTCCCGGACATTTAAATTCTGAATCATGAACTCAGCAGCAGCTGGCTGAGGCTTCTACATTCCAGGCAGCCTGTTATGGGAATTACTGTATGTACACACAAACACACGTTCTCACAGTCATTAAGCCTTTCTGTTTCATTCCCTTTTTAAAATGTCAATGAGCTATGGGGGTGTGGTGTGGGGGGGGGGAGGTGGAAGCGGATATTGGATTGGAGGCAAAGATTTTATGCTAATCAGAAACCGAAAGGAAGCAAAATCTGGAAGCAGTTAATAGGATTCAACTCACAAGGGAGAAATCTGCTTGTGGTTACTTTTTTTCCAGGGTATTTTTTTCCCTTTCTTTCAAAGTTTTTAAACACACAATTTGGGAACAATTCGGCTGACACTTGGGATGAGCCGAAAGGGTTAAACAGCTGTTCGCGATTGCTGCCAAACGGTTCATTTTCGGCTCCAGGATGAAGTAAACAGCTCTGATATAAAAAGCGGCGCTGGTAAAGTAAAATAAATCACGATTTCTTCAAAAAAAGAAAAAAGGGGGAGAGTCACCAAAGCTCAACGGCAAAGAACTATAAAGGGTAAATGGCAATTTTTCCGTAAATAGCTGTGACGACATGCTCTATGAAATAACTGTGAGAGAGTGTGGGATGATGGGAGTAATTTCAGTGTCTCTTTAAATATCCCACCCTACCATAAAGAAAGGGAATGAACATAAAATTTTAAAACCAGGAAGCCATTTTGGGATCTATCCACAAGGTTAGTAAACTGCCGTCAAGATTCACCAGACAATATGCAGATTACTGGTGTTACACAGAACTCTTGAGAGCATGGGACTCCTTGATCTCATGGTTGCGGGTTCGAGCCCAATGTTGGGCAAAAGATCCCTGGCCTTGCAGGGGGTTAGACTAGATGAGTCTTGAGGGTCCCTTCCACCTCCACGATTCTTTGATTCAAGAATAAGGAGGCGTACCTTTAATTCTGAGCCCTGGAAAGGAAAAAAATGGCAGCTCCGTGATCCAGGAGTCTGCAAAAGGTCCTCATCCAGCTGTTTCGGACTACAATTCCCATCTGCCTTAGCAGAGTTGTGTTCCAAAACACCTGGGGCTGGAGAAGGCTGCCTTAAACCGATTCAAGCTTTTAGATATTTAACAGAGCGGCTCTGTTTGCCTCTGGACCAGGCTAAACGCGAACAACTACAGAAACGGAACCGCGCCAATCCAGATGTGGCTCTTTTGTCGACTGCCAAGCCTCTCTCTTCGAAGCTGGCCTCTGCCCTGCCTGCCTCTCCTCCTTGTTTACATTTCAACCCAAGTGTTACACCGGCTTTCTTAACTCTTGCCAGAAAGAACCCCAGCCAGCTCCATTCCACCCCAGTCAAGCTCCCCTCCCGCCCTTCTGGTTGCAAGTCGCCAGTGTAAGGGGTAAAAGACGGAAAGACCCACCAGGGCAAAACCACCCCCATACTTTTTGAGCTTAGGAAAGGGACAGGGTTCGCGAAGCGCGGGATGAAAAATCAACAGGGAATTTTGGAAATAACAACGGTGCTGTTTGCAAGGTAACAGAATCGGCCAGCTATGAGAATGGATGAAAACTAGTAGAAGGTTGAGACGGAGAAGGATGAAGCGGTAACATCAAGAATTTAATGAACGTATGTTTGCAACGGGAGTGGGAAACCTAATTACTTTTTAAAAAATGAATTAAATTCAAATAATTAGGATGGATTTGTTAAAATCTGAAAACTAATAAAAATTAATATTAATGTTTAAAAAGAAAGAAAAATTAACAGGGAAGATATAGCAAGAGTAATAAAACGAAATTGTTATTTAGGGGAACTGAATTTAATTCTAAATTATATTCTGGAAACGTGGGAGATTTCAAGGGGTCAAAAAAATGGATGTACCGTGCTATATTAGAAGCAAAAAAACTTGTTTTGATGAATTAGAAGAGCCGCAAAGAGATTCCATTGAGCACATGGATTGATAATATGGACAGATTAGCTACATACAAACGAATTGCATGTCGACGCAAAATAACAATGGATAAATAAGAAATCTGGAATGAGTATTTAAGCGATAAGACGGATAGTGGTGGGAAGTAGGAGGAGGAGAGAGGTGGGAAAATATTGTTTAAAAAGGTGTAGTCGTAGGTATACCAGTGTATTCAAATCTGAATTGTCAAAATGTGTTATTATTGTTATTGTATGTGTCTTTTGCGGTTGATGTTTGTATCAAAAAATGATTAAACAAATAATAAAAAAAAGAAACACCACATAAGCAAATCAGGATGAAGGCTCGCTGTTGTACAACATCCCTGCAAAGACATTGGAACAGATGCTCCATGAAGACGGGACAGTCTAACCTCCGTGCGAGCTTAGGGGGAGCAGATAAGAACAAATTATAAATAAAGTTGGCCATTTGGGGGAGCCCCTCCTGTGCAAAGGGAAGACTGAACCCCTACGGATCTGCTTTGCTTTTGAATCTGGATGCGCTTGCTCCTGGCATGCAGCCCCCAGAACATCATCAAAAAACAAAACACAGCCTGGGTTCCTTGTTATCAACATGCTGCGTTTGGTTGCTCTGGCAGCCTTAATGATGCCTCAGGGGTCCTGCAGTTCCATATGGGCTCAGGACATGGACGGTCAACTGGGACCAGGCACTGTTTTGGACACCTTGGGAATCCCGTGCTTTAAAAACAAGCCAGCAGGTTTCTAGACCTCAATAATAATAAAAAGAATAGTAATAGTAGTAGTAGTAGTAGTAGTAGTAATAATAATAATAGTAGTAATAATAATAATAATAATTTATTTATACCCCGTCCATTTAGCTGAGTTTCCCCAGCCACTCTGGGCGGCTTCCAATCATGTCTTAAAAACAATACAGCATTAAAGATTAAAAACTTCCCTAAACAGGGCTGCCTTCAGATGTCTTTTAAAGAGAAGATTGCTGCTTATTTCCTTCACATCTGAAAGGAGGGCGTTCCACAGGGTGGGTGCCACCACCGAGAAGGCCCTCTGCCTGGTTCCCTGTAACTTGGCTTCTCGCAGGGAGGGAACCGCCAGAAGGCCCTCGGAGCTGGACCTCAGTGTCCGGGCTGAACAATGGGGGTGGAGACGCTTGGTACACAGGACCAAGGCTGTTTAGGGCTTTCAAGGTCAGCACCAACACTTTGAATTGTGCTTGGAAACGTACTGGGAGCCAATGCAGATCTCTCAGGACCAGTGTTATGTGGTCCCAGCGGCCGCTCCAGGAAGACAGGCGTGAAGAGCAAGTGTTACTTTAACCCCATGGCCATTACAAGCTGTGCTACTAAGAGCTGGGAGGTCAGGGAGACATCTGAACCTGAGGTTAGGGGAAGCAACTGAATCCTTGGAAGGGGGTTTGGGGGGGGGGGACAGAACACAACCAAGAGCGGCAACACAATCTTGGTGAGAAAAATGGCAACAAAGGGAAGAGCTCACACAATCTTCTGCAGAGAGCCTTTCCCAGGCAATATATATCTTTCCTCTTTTGCAAAGGGGGAAGGGACCGGGATAAATCATCCACCATCTTTCTCTACTCCCCCTCCTCTCTCCCAGGAATTAATCTGAAAGCGCCGATTCCCAGCTGCTTCTCTTAGCCATATGTGGAAAAAACCGCCTCATCATCGCAGCCTCCTTTACATCATCCAGAGTCTTTTACGCAGGTTTGCAGAATGCAATGAAAAACGAGCAGGCCTAAATCTCCCTGGCTGCTTACCATGGGAACAGGATGCTCAGATGGGCGACAGATTCCCCATCTCTCCCCCCCCCCAAACACTCACCCCTGCCTCCAACCACAGCTGCAGAAAACTGGAGGCGGTGAAAGAGAATAGGGCCTTTGTACAACCAGCTCCGTCTAGATTTGCCTTCTAGAGAGCAAGATGCCTGACTGAACAAACTTCGCTCACCTGAGGCTTCGGCCACTAGGTATCTATTTCCACTAGGTATCTATTTATATAATAATAATAATAATAATAATAATAATAATAATAATTAATAATTTATTTATACCCCGCCCATCTGGCTGAGTTTCCCCAGCCACTCTGGGCGGCTTCCAACCAAGTGTTAAAAACAACACAGCATTAAACATTAAAAACTTCCCTAAACAGGGCTGCCTTCAGATGCCTTTTAAAAAGAAGATAGCTGCTTATTTCCTTGACATCTGAAGGGAGGGCGTTCCACAGGGCGGGTGCCACTACCGAGAAGGCCCTCTGTCTGGTTGCCTGTAACCTCACTTCTCGTAATGAGGGAACTGCCAGAAGGCCCTCAGTGCTGGATCTCAGTGTCTGGGCTGAACGATGGCGGTGGAGACGCTCCTTCAGGTATACAGGACCAATGCCGTTTAGGGCTTTCAAGGTCAGCACCAACACTTTGAATTGTGCTCGGAAACATAATGGGAGCCAATGCAGATCTCTCAGGACCAGTGTTATGTGGTCCCGGGCGCTGTGGGTTAAACCACAGAGCCTAGGACTTGCCGATCAGAAGTCGGCGTTTCGAATCCCGATGACGGGGTGAGCTCCCGTTGCTCGGTCCCTGCTCCTGCCAACCTAGCAGTTTGAAAGCTCCTCAAAGTGCAAGTAGATAAATAGGTACCGCTCCAGCGGGAAGGTAAATGGCGTTTCCGTGTGCTGCTCTGGTTCGCCAGAAGCGGCTTAGTCATGCTGGCCACATGACCTGGAAACTGTACACCGGCTCCCTCGGCGAATATGAGATGAGCGCTGCAACCCCAGAGTTGTCCACGACTGGACCCAATGGTCAGAGGTCCCTTTACCTTTATATATTTAGATGCAAGTTGCAAAAGGGATGCGCAGCTAGGGCTATGTAAGGCAGACACTGCTGTTCATGCCGCTTAGTTTGACAAAGAGGAGAAAACAAGTTTTCAGGAAAAGATTTCCAGCGCATTGTTTTCCCACAAAGAAAAGGAAAAGGAAAACCATGTAGCAACAGTGGAATATACAATATTAGTTTGGCAACGTCTAGGTCAGGCTTAGGCAAACTCGGCCCTCCAGATGTTTTGGGACTACAACTCCCATGATCCCTAGCTAACAGGACCCGAGGTCAGGGATGATGGGAATTGTAGTCTCAAAACATCTGGAGGGCTGAGTTTGCCTAAGCCTGGTCTAGGTTTTTAGCTTTGCTTACTAAATACAGTGAAACAAACATGCTAAATTACATCGCTCTGCAGGACATCAGAAAATTTTCTATTGACAATTCTATTACACTTCATTTGTTTTCTATTTATTTATTAAACTTGCGTGACGCCCTTCATCCAAAGATCACAGGGTGGTTCGCAACATAAAAATACAAAAGGAAAACAGATAATACATAATAAAGGAAAACAAAAGAATACTCCCTCCCTCCCATAGGAGCCTAAGTCCCAGTGTTAGAAACTCTGATATATAAGCTAATTGCCAAACGGCACTTTAAACCTAGGTCACGGTCAACACAACAGAATGTCTAGGTGCAATTATTTTACAATGAAATTATTAATTTAATTTCTATACCGTTTTCTATTTTAAAGAAAAAATCTCAAAGCAGTTTACAACACATTAAAATTTCAACTAAAACAATCCAGAATAAAACAAATTCAAGCTTAAAGGAAAATACTTCAGATTCCGTTTACAATCAAGGTCACAGCTGCACCTACATTTAAAGCCCATTGCTTCCACCAAAGAATTCTGGAAAGTGTAGTTTACCCCTCTGAATTTGTATTTTATTTTATTTTTCTTTCCCTTTTTTACTTAGATTAGTTTCTTTTATCTTATTACATTGTGAAAATGTTGTTTATTTATTTATTTAAAAAAGAAACTAGTTTACCCCTGAGAAAACTACAATTCCCAGCACCTGTAGCAAACTACGGTTCCCAGGATTCTTTGCAGCGGAGCCATTCACTTTAAAGATATATATGGTGTGGATGTGACCCACCAGTGGGGAAACAATGGGGTTTCCCTTTCTATATGAAATCAACACCCCCCTGCTTCCAAAAATAGACAAAACACCCCACATGGTGACCAACCTAGGCCCGGCACATCAGTCATGAGAGACCCGAGTTCAAATCCTGCAGTGCCACCGGGTGCGCCCTCTGCTCCTGCCTCTGATTCTCGTAAGACGGCTTTGCAGCCCAGCCTTCCCCCCCTCACCTGATGCCCCCTTCCAGATGTCTCAAACTACAACTCCCAAGAGCTGCAGCGCCCACTCAAGCCTCTACTCTACCAGAAGGCCTTTTCCAGGCGGCTTTGCACCCTTCAGGGGTCTGCAAATGAAAAGAAAGAAAGGGGAAGGGGAATGGGAAGGGGCAGCTGGGCGCCAGGAGCAGGAACTGGCACGATGGGAACATCCAGTGGCTGCGAAAAGGAGTGGGTTGGGCCACACCCTGCGCATTCCAGGCAGAGGCCAACGCTTTCTTGAGCAGCTGGCCTCCAGCTCCGCGGCAGATGTGACCTCGGCAGCAGGATGGCGGCCCCGGGAGGTCAGCGGCGCTCAAGACATCCCCAGACAACACATTCAGATCAATGCGTCTCATTTAACGGAAGAAGACGGAAGCAGGGGGAGAGAAGCTGTAAGGAGGCCGAGACCCCTCATGAAGGTCCTTTTAAGTCCCAAATCAATACCAAACTGGATGGGGTTTTTACAGCAGTTGCTCACTTCCCTAAGAGTTTGGCGCACGTGCAATTCATGCTTAACACTTACGGTCTCCAGATAATAATAATAATAATAATAATAATAATAGCCACTCTGGGCGGCTTCCAACAAAGATTAAAAATACATCAAAATGTCACACATTAAAAACTTCCCTGAACAGGGGAAGACAGCCTTCAGATGTCTTCTAAATGTCAGGTAGTTGTTTATCTCCTTGACATCTGATGGGAGGGCGTTCCACAGGGCGGGTGCCACTACCAAGAAGACCCTCTGCCTGGTTCCCTGTAGCTTTGCTTCTCGTAATGAGGGAACTGCCAGAAGGCCCTCGGCGCTGGAACTCAGTGTCCGGGCAGAACGATGGGGGTGGAGACGCTCCTTCAGGTGTACTGGGCCTTTGAGGCCGTTTAGGGCTTGAAAGGTCAGCACCAACACTTTGAATTGTGCTTGGAAACGTACTGGGAGCCAATTGCATGCGTTTCTGGAAGAGCCCAGGAGATGGGCATCTCTAGGGTGCAGGAGTTCACAATCTGTGCTTGCACCCACGTTTTGCCAGTTAACATCTCACACACAACAACGCAAGTTGATTTTAAGTGAAACAAACAAAACCCCCATATTGTGACCAACTGAGGCCCAAGAGGCGTGAAGTCAGCTAAGGAAGATCTGGGTTCAAATCCCACAGGGCAGAATGCCCCCGGAAGGACAGCACAGCCCCTCCAGGCCTGATGTTTCCCCCATGCCTGGCTTCTCACCCTTTGCACAACTCCAAGGAAAGCCTCATACTTACTGCAAGCTTGCCCTCCCAGGTCTTGGGCGTCATTTGGTTTCGTTTCCAGGTATTACTGGCTTGAGACTGTTGCTTAACGGCAAACCCTGGTTAGTTAAACCAGCCGGCTTTCTTCCCTGTGGTTCAAAGCTGGCTTAGTTAGAATCTGAAACGTGCCGTTAAGGTAAGATGGGGTATATGCAGGAGAAATGGTTTTGAGGGTGTTTGTAGAATTTGTACTGTTAAAATGGAAATGAGTCAAACCATCACAAGAGGTGCTGAAATTTTGGGAGGTTGAATAGTTACAATGGCTTGGTTTGGTGATGGGGTGCACATTTTTATTCTTAATTATGTATGATTATTACTTTGCCATAATAAAATTAAAAACTAAGAGATGTACAGAGCAATCCTAACCATGTACACTCAACAAATAGATATATGAGAACTTTTCTTTACAGCAAACACTAATATCCAAGCATGAAAGGCATTTGAAATCATTAAGTGATAAGAAATTACTTTTCATTGGTTGATTTAGGTATACAGTGGTACCTCGGGATGCAAATGGGATCCGTTCCAGAGCCCCGTTTGCATCCTGAATGGAACGTAAGACATGACGGCGCGTCTATGGGTTGCGTTTTGCCACTTCCGCGCATGCGCGTGAAGTCATTTCGAGCATCTGCGCATGCGCGAGCAGCAAAACCCAGAAGTAACGCGCTCCATTACTTCCGGGTTGCCGCAGAGCGCAATCCCAAAGCGCTCAACCTGAAGCACATTCAACCCGAGGTATGGCTGTACTTTCCTTGCTTGCTTAAAGTTTCCTGAGTTATAATGCACGATATAAATAAATAGTGCTTTAAGTACAGTGGTGCCTCGCAAGACGAAAAGAATCCGTTCCGCGAGACTCTTCGTCTTGCGGTTTTTTTCGTCTTGCGAAGCAAGCCCATTAGCGCCTCAGCGGATTAGCGCTATTAGCGGCTATTAAAGGCTTAAGGGATTAGCGGATTAGCTGCTAAAAGGCTATTAGCGGCTTAGCGGGCTTAGTGGATCAGCTGATAAGCGGCTTAGCGATCAGCTGTTATGCGGCTTAGCGGCTTGGGAAAAGGGGGGGAGGGGGGGAAAACCCCGCAGGAACTCGCAAGACATTTTCGTCTTGCGAAGCAAGCCCATAGCAAATTCGTTTTGTGAAGCACCTCCAAAACGGAAAACCCTTTCGTCTAGCGGGTTTTCTGTCTTGCGAGGCATTCGTCTTGCGGGCACCACTGTATTAAAAAAGAAGAAGAATCTGAGCAGAGTTTGTCTTAAACTCTCCTCTCTGGTTTGGACCCAACACCAAGCCTGGACTTCTGCAGCCTTTTCCCTGGCTCATGCCACGACAGCCCTCGAGCCAAAGGCTTCTTTAGTCAGGCTCATTCCAATTTGTGCATGTAGCCCTAAACCCACTGCAAAAAGCACTTTTGCATTCATGTCTTTCAGGGGGCGGTGAAGAGAGGAGGAAGCTACCTGCCTTGTAAAAGACCAGGCCTCCACAGGCACATGAACCCAGTGGCACCAAAGTCTCTCAAAACTGCAGCTGTGCAGAGGCTGCCCAATGTGATGAGCTTGGGCACACAGTTTGATGCCTGAGCATTTCCACCGTGCGCCCAAAACGCGAAAGGAGGTGTTGAGGGCAAGTTGCCAAAAACCAAACAGGGAAGCACTTGGCAGTGGTGTAGCGTGGGTTGTCAGCACCCGGGGCAAGGCAAGTAATTTGCGCCCCCTAACCCGGGGCAAGGCAAGTAATTTGCGCCCCCCCCCCCGCTGCACTGTCCCTCCCCCAGATAGTCCCTCGCTCTCTCTCCGCACCGCACCGCACGCCTGGCACCCTCCCCTCCACAGTGGGCGGCGACCCGGCGGCTCGGATCGGATTCGCACAGCCAGCACTGCAGTGAGAGAGAGTGAGTGAGCCAGGTAGGGGCAGAGAGCTGCGAGTGCGAGTGCAAGCGCCCCCCCCCCAGATGTTGCGCCCGGTGCGGCCAGCCCCCCCTGCACTCCCCACGCTACGCCACTGGCAATTGGCACAAACCAGCCAATCGTGCTGTGGGTTTTCTGGAAATTTTTTAATTGGGAAAGTTTTCCCGGGGGAAATTCCCATTAAATTTACCCAATGCAAAACAGGCTCATCCGCACCGGAAAAATTTCAGGGCTGATGGGATCTGTAAGGCCCAAACTTCGGGAAGGGCCTAGGCTGGCAGAGGCCGCCCTGAAAAGTCACCTAACCTAGCGCCTTTATTTTGCTCGTATTTAGCAAACAAAGCGAAAAGCTTCAGAACTTGCCAAGCTCACCTGAACCTTGTGCTTGCAGCTGGCACCCATTCATTGTTTGCTAACGAGCTTATGAAACAGAAAGTTTCCTGCGCGGAATTTTTTTTTTTTGCGCTGGATTAATTTCCTGAAAATCTTCCGCCCTGCAGCACTGAAACCAACTTTGCTTTCTCAAGCAGCTGCAGTCTGAGTCGGGAACAATCCCTTCTCCATCGGGGGACCCAACAATCCTCTTGTGTTCAAGAAGACAACCTCACGCAAAGGGACCCAAATACGGCCCCTCCAGATCCCTCCATCTGGCCCTCGGGGCTTTTTCCAGACCATCCTCTTCTTCTTAAGCCGGCAAGCAAAAAATATGCCTCTTATAAACTTGGGTGAACAACTGTTGATCTGCCCCCCACTTTTGCCTACAGACCCCCCAACGGCTGGCACGTGACCCCAATCCGCAGCCTCAAGACACATCTGCCAACGCAGGGCCCCATTGCTCCACCCTACTTCATAAAACAGGAAAAAAATGACCAGCCAGAACCAGAGACCCAGTAGCCACCACCCAGGTTTCTGTGTTGTCTACTGTTTGCCTTTGCCCTGAACTCCACCATGGACGGGTAATGGGCTAATTTCTTCCTAGCCCAGACTAACCACATTTGGGATCCAATTACCACAACCATCTCCTCCCTGTTTTTACGGCAAAGTTGGAGCTTCGACTGTGGCCTGCTTCCTCTGGGAATAAATGCCTCCCAGGGGTAGAAGGGCAAGATTTTGTTCACAAGGAAAAACAAAACAATCCCCCCCCCCCACCTCTACCAATGAGGCCGAAGGTCTCATTTCCTGGGGGAGAGGGCAAGGGAAGTTTTCTTCTTCTTCTTCTTCTTCTTCTTCTTCTTCTTCTTCTTCTTCTTCTTCGATTCCACCTAAACATTAGGAAGAACTTCCTGACAGTAAGAGCTGTTCGACAGTGGAATTTGCTGCCAAGGAGTGTGGTGGAGTCTCCTTCTCTGGAGGTCTTTAAGCAGAGGCTTGACAACCATATGTCAGGAGTGCTCTGATGGTGTTTCCTGCTTGGCAGGGGGCTGGACTCGATGGCCCTTGTGGTCTCTTCCAACTCTATGTTTCTATGATTCTTTTCCTCTTAAGCCTCTTTCCTCTGTTTGTGGAAATAACCCAACACAGCTACAGAATGCAAACATCATGGCTAACTAGCAGCGCAGATGAACCTTCTGACCTAGTTATCCACCAGCCATGGAATTCATGCCTGAGGATAAACGTAGACGGGTCCTTTCCTACCTACGAGAAACAGTACCCAGGAAGGGCAGGAATGAGCGAATGCAATGCATATTACAGCGATCGCCCAATTAAAGAAAAATTACCAGACTCTTCAGCTAACCATCATGGTTCTGCATATGGGTAGAAAACAAGAGCAAGAAGATTCCTGCCCTGTTGCAGCAGCGGTGGGGAACCATTTTCAGGCAACGGTTTTCGCTATGAACCTAAGAGCCCTACTGGATGAGGCCCAAAGCCCACCAATCCCAGCATCCTGTAATCACCGTGGCCAACCAAATGCCCCTGCAAGCATGTCCCAAGTTCAAGTGCAGCTCTCGCCCACCTGTGATCCACAGCAGCTGGAATTCCAAGGTATACTGCCTCCGTCAGTGGAGTAGCATCAAAGCCGCCATAACTAATGGCCATATAAAGCTTTGTTTTCCATGAATTCCCCCCCCCCCAAACCCCCTTTTGAAGTTGGTGTCCATCACGACATCTTGTGGAAACGGTGCAGAATTGGGTAAACTGGGGAGGGGGGTGTTAAGTTCTACAGTGATTTTTTTTAAACCCGCCCCCCCTTTATAAACTCACGAAGAATTATCTGGCCCCTGCCATATCTCCCTTCCTCTCCCAGGAATGTTGGAGGAGAGGAGAGATCAGCCCGTCCCAGGGCTTGGCTCCGCAGCTCATCCATCTCTTTCCAGAACCATCCGCGCCGACGTTCAGAGCGATGTCCTTTTTTTGGAGCATGCATGAGTAAATTTAGGCCCCCCAGGCAGGGAATGAAGGTCTCTCTGTTCTTCAGAGCAGGTGTGGAATCAGATTTGGGGGGGCTGGTTCAGGACTGTCAGTTCTGCAAACCCAATTGATTCTGCATCGAGCCAAAGATGCTTTCTGTAGAGATAACGCCCAGTCAACACCCCTCCCTCCCAGTTAATTCCACCCCTCTCTCCAATTTCTAATGAGCCAGATTCAGAAGCACCTTTCTCCTGACATACACAACCCCAGCCCCGCAGATAAGCTATTCCACGTGCCTGAAGATCACTAATCTCTGCACTGAGCCAAGATGGGCTCTTCCAGGAGGCCTGTTCATTGAGCAAAGCATCCCGATCTGATTCCACAAAACTTACAGGGAAGTCAGACCGCATCCTGCATTTATTAAGCATCTCTTTCGACTTCTTTGCGGTGGGGGGAAGAAAATAGCTTTCACCCCTATTTGTTTGCGGTGCGTATGCCTAACAGTTCATCTTTCATTCATCACAAACTTTTCAGCACATTTTCCTAAACACAAAAGGTCTTTTTAAAAAAAAAAATTGATTTTTTTGTGGTTGGGGGCATGGACGGCAGCAAATGGATTGAGATTGACTCCCGTAAACACAGAAATACTGTTTCTGGGGAACAGGGGGGCAGGTAGGTGTGGGCCTTTTCTGTGGCTGCCCCCAGAAGGAGAGATTCCCTCCCAGGTGAGGTCAGACGGGCTCCTTCTTTGCTTTCCTATTCAGGCTGTTGGAATCTAAGCAGCAGGAGCAGCTGTGTTTTCATGCCAGTTCTTAATCCGTCTCAATGTATTCTAACTATTGCTTTTCGCCAGTTTGCTTTTTTATGACTTTGCATTTTTAAACAATGCTTTTAAATGTTGTTAAGCCACCACAGATCTCAACTTGGAAGAAAGGCAGGATAAAGGTAAAGGTAAAGGGACGCGGGTGGCGCTGTGGGTTAAAGCCTCAGTGCCTAGGGCTTACCGATCGAAAGGTCGGCGGTTCGAATCCCCGCAGCAGGGTGCGCTCCCGCTCTTCAGTCCCAGCGCCTGCCAACCTAGCAGTTCGAAAGCACTCCCGGGTGCAAGTAGATAAATAGGGACCGCTTACTAGCGGGAAGGTAAACGGCGTTTCCGTGTGCGGCTCTGGCTCGCCAGAGCAGCAATGTCACGCTGGCCACGTGACCCGGAAGGGTCTTCGGACAGCGCTGGCCCTTGGCCTCTTTGAGTGAGATGGGTGCACAACCCTAGAGTCTGTCAAGACTGGCCCGTACGGGCAGGGGTACCTTTACCTTTAAAGGGACCTCTGACCATTAGATCCAGTCGCAGACGACTGGGGGGTTGCGGCGCTCATCTCGCTTTAGTGGTCGAGGGAGCCGGTGTACAGCTTCCGGGTCATGTGGCCAGCATGACTAAGCTGCTTCTGGCAAACCAGAGCAGCGCACGGAAACGCAGTTTACCTTCCTGTCGGAGCGGTACCTCTTTATCTACTTGCACTTTGAGGAGCTTTCGAACTGCTAGGTTGGCAGGAGCAGGGACCGAGCAACAGGAGCTCACCCCGTCATGGGGATTCGAACCGCCGACCTTCTGATCGGCAAGTCCTAGGATTTGTGGTTTACACCACAGCGCCACCCACGTCCCATGATATAAATGCATTAAATAAATAAAGCCAACAATCCCAGAAATACTAATAATAATTTTAAAAAATGACGCAGGAATTGATTTGCCCTGATTATAGTCGCTGGTTGTCCTCCTCTGAATTCTGTCGAACCAAAGGAAGTAGGGGGGAAGTTTGCAGCTCGACCTCCCCTGCCCTTCGTCTTACGTGCAAAGCTGTTTTCCAGAACTGCAAAGGTGAGGCAAGCCTACTCCCCTGGGCCACCAAGAACTTTGTGCCAGTAAATTCACCTCCCCCTTGTTCTTTTCCTAGTCAATTCCGCTACGAAAGTGGAGCTTTTTTCCATATGCGAAGAAGGAGTTGACAGCAAACAAGGATAAGCAGTAAGAACTTGAACCAGGTGGAGTGGGGGTGGGGTGGGCGTGGCCCCTTAGGCGCCATCTTCACTCCGTGGTTGAACCCCCATCGTGTGGGGCAGATTCACACCTTACATTGTTCTGCCCGGACACTGAGGTACAGCGCTGAGGGCCTTCTTGCGGTTCCCTCACTGCAAAAAGCCAAGTTACAGGGAACTAGGCAGAGGGCCTTCTTGGTGGTGGCACCCGCCCTGTGGAACGCCCTCCCACCACATGCCAAAGACAAAAACGACGACCAGACTTTTAGAAGACATCTGAAGGCAGCCCTGTTTAGGGAAGCTTTTAATGTTTGGTGCATTACTGTATTTTAATACAGTCATACCTCTTGTTACGTTTGCTTCAGGTTAAATCTTTTCAGGCTGCATCCGACGGTAACCCTTTCCGGTACTTCCGGGTTTTGCTGCTTGCGCATGCGCTCAAAATGATGTCACGCGCATGCACAGAAGTGGCGAATCGCAACCTGCGCGCACACAGACACGGGTTGCGTTCTGCTCATGTTGCGAATGGGGATTCGGAACGGATACCGTTCGCAACCAGAGGTACCACTGTATTTTGTTGGAAGCCGCCCAGAGTGCCTGGGGAAGCCAAGCCAGATGGGCAGGGTATAAATAATAAATTATTACTATTATTATTACTATTATTATTATATTACATTTAAAGGTCATCCAATGCACATTTAAAGCGGGTGACGTCCCCCCTCCGGGAACTGCAGATTGTTCAGGGGGCTGGCAACTGTAGCTCTGTGGGAGAAAACTATAGTTCCCAGGGTTCTCTGGAAGAAGACGCAGAACTGTAGAGTTGGTGGGGGTCACAAGGACCATGTCCTCTCAATGTTCATTGGGTGTGCTTTAAATGTAGAGTGTGGATCTGCCCTTTCTCTTTGAAAACACAAAGTCAATTATCAGTTCCATCAGGGTGGTCCAACCCACAGTCGGCCCTCGGCTACATTCAAGAAAAAAGCACCATAAAGTCTTTAAAATGTATTTTTCCGGTGTCGTGTGTTGTTAACAAAAGCGCATGCATCTGTTTATTAAATTTGCTTCATAATTGAATATATTAAATCTATAATTTGTGTGAGTGCATTACAGTGGTGCCCCGCAAGACGAATGCCTCGCAAGACGGAAAACCCACAAGACAAAAGGGTTTTCCGTTTGCAGAGGCGCTTCGCAAGACGAATTTCCCTATGGGCTTGCTTCGCAAGACGAAAATTGACGAAAATTTTTGAGGGGTTTTTTCGCTCCAAAACCCCTTTTTCTGAAGCGCTAAGCTGCTAAAAGCATTTTAGCAGCAAAACCGCTAATCCCTTAAGCCTTAAAAAGCCGTTTTTAGCCCTAAAACTGTCAATAGTGCTAATAGCGCTAATCCGCTAATGGGCTTGCTTCGCAAGACGAAAAAACCGCAAGACGAAAAGACTCGCGGAACGGATTCTTTTTGTCTTGCGAGGCACCACTGTAATTGTGTATATTAAAAATATTAAATGTAAACTGCAAATACTTTAAATGACAATGCGGAAAGTTAATTCAGTGTGTGCCCCCTGGGTTCTGTGTCAAAGTCCTCTCGCGGCCCACTTGGTATTAAAAGTTGAACCGTCCCGAATTAGAGATTCTCTGACGCCACCAACCCCTTTGTAGGATTATAATATGACTTTTCTGTGCTGTTTAGCCTATTTTTTAAGTTGTTTCATCAATCAACAGAAGGTGGTTGATTTGTAACTGTTTTACCCATGATTTGTTAAGTATTTTACAGAATTTATGTCGTAAGTGTGATGTTCTACTATGTTGTTATTTACCGCATGCAAGCCGCTTTGTGACTCGAGTTAGTGAAAAGAGGCACAGAAAGATAACAAACGAAATGGAAATGATCCTGTTTTTTTCCTGTCCTGCTGATTTCGTGCTTTCTTGGCTCCTGGGCCTTCCAAGGGATTTCTGCCCGGCTCCTTCTTCCTCCCAAACCCCATCCTCAGCTGTCTCCCCATTGTCATTTCAGGAAATATTATCCCAGTGAAAGCAGCCAGGTTGCCTGGAGACAGGGGAGAGAAATGTACGGCGCTCAAACCCGGCTGATTAAAAGGATCTGGATGAAGTTCCAGAGCCCCAGTTTGCAGATCTGAGAGTTCTTTTTCATACGGAGCCAAAATGCGGCTCCTTAAAGGCAGGGGAAACAAACAAACAGACCTCAGAACTTGCGAGGGAAACGGAGGGAAGATCTTGTCTCCCAGCACATCCCTGCGCTTGCTCCAAAGCAGCCAAAAGGGTGTGGCATCCCTTCGTTACCGCAGCCTTGCAAATAAGTCTGCAAAAGTTACTAGCCTGACTTACCGCAATGTAATAACAAGAATTACCTGTGGCTCAACAGATTGCCTGACGAAAGAACAAAGCGTCTCTGCCTGCCTAGATCAGAGCCCTCCCAACCCCAGCAGAGCAAATGTGGTTATTTTTTTAAGACAAAACAATGGCATCATTATTGCTCAGAATGTACAGCATACAGTATTAACTCCACAGGCATTAGCCCGGCAATCCTTCCCAGCAGCCCTGCAGGGCCGGCCAAGGTTATTATCCGCACAGCACAGGCAGAAGGGCTGAGGGAAGAAATCCAAATTGACAGATTCATGGTCACCAATCCCACACGGCAATAAAACTTCCAATATAGGGCATCCGTGGAAAATCTCAGCACACGCCAACCTGGTGCATTCTCTTCTTGAGTTATTAGAAACCCTTTTAAATTATTTTATACTTATAAAAACAACATATCCAAGAAACACGGTGGTGCTTCTTCAGATACAGTGGTACCTCAGGTTAAGTACAGTGGTGCCTCGCAAGACGAAAAGAATCCGTTCCGCGGGTATTTTCGTCTTGCGGTTTTTTCGTCTTGCGAAGCAAGCCCATTGACGGAGTAGCGCTATTAGCGCTATTGGCTAAAAAAGGGCTAAAAATGGCTTTTTAACACTTGGGAGATTAGCGGTTTTGCTGCTAAAATGCTTTTAGCAGCTTAGCGATTCAAAATAAGGAGTTTTGGAGCGAAAAAAAAATTCAAATTCTTTCGTCTTGCGAAGCAAGCCCATAGGGAAATTCGTCTTGCGAAGCGCCTCTGCAGACGGAAAACCCTTTCGTCTTGCGGGTTTTCGTCTTGCGGGGCACCACTGTACTTAATTCGTTCCGGAGGTCCGTTCTGAACCTGAAACTGTTCTTAACCTGAAGGATCACTTTAGCTAATGGGGCCTCCTGCTGCCGCCGCGCTGCCGGAGCACGACTTCTGTTCTTATCCTGAAGCAAAGTTCTTAACCTGAAGCACTATTTCTGGGTTAGCGGAGTCTGTAACCTGAAGCGTCTGTAACCTGAGGTACCACTGTATAGCCTTATCATCCTTTGCTTCAGGTGCTGCTCACATGGTCCATTATTATTATTACTATTATTACAGCCATACCTCAGGATGAATACGCTTCAGCTTGAATATTTTCGGGTTGTGTTCCATGGCGACCTGGAAGTAACGAAGCATGTTACTTCTGGGTTTTGCCACTTGCGCATGCGCAGAGGCTCAAAATGACGTCGCGCGCATGCGCGGAAGCGGCGAAACGCGACACACACAGTCGTGTCTTACGTTCGCTTCAGGATGTGAACGGGGCTCCAGAATGGATCGCGTTCACATCCAGCGGTATCACTGTATTTCTATACTGCCCTTCATCCACAGAAAACAGGGCAGTTTACAATGGAGAAACACAAAAATACACAGGATAGGAACAAACAAAAGCAACAACCCCACCCCACACTGAACCTGATATTAAGTTTACGTTGCAAACATAGAACAAGATTCTCCTGTCTTTCCTGGCAAGGCTCCTGGTCTTTTAAACAGGCTGAAATCCAACAGGTGCCGCTTTCCTTGGAAAGTCAAATAACAGGGAGTTCCCCCACCCATGTGCGCTGTGCCTGATGAACTTCTGCCTGCCAAGCAAGCTGTTCCAGGAATAGTAAAATAAAAACATAATAATAATATGCCATTTTTAAAAAATGGGAAGCTAAAATGCATGTGGTCCCCTCCCCAAATTAATGTTATTACTTCTCAGTGGGGCGGGAGAGAGAGAGTGGCTGATTGCAGATTGCCAGCGAACAAACAAAATGAACAGGTGGGTTTTTTTTTCTTTTAATGGTGGAACTGTGTGATCCCAGTAATGTCCACAAGTTGTGCATTTGCACGTAGCATGTTGGCAGCTGTGGTTTAACAATCAATCCCTCTTCACAAGAAAGTCTGGCAGTTGCTGTTCTGGGAGGTGAATAGGGGCCTCCTCTAAACTCTCAGCACTAACGACAACAACAACAACAACAACAACAATAATAATCATTATTTTATTTAAGATTGCCACACTTCAGAAAGTAAAAGCCAGGACACCCTGAAAGTTGTTCAGCTTTTTTTTTTTTAGGAAGACCCCCCAAATAGCTAAGCTTTTTTTTTTACATACAAACCCCAGAGTGATTGAGCTTCCCCCCCCCCCAAAAAAATGACAACCCCCCCCCCACAATTTTTCAATTGACTTGAATTTCCCCCAGACATCAATTCCACCTTTGAAATCCCAGTAATGTCCGGGAAAATCCGGACGTATGGCGGCCCTATTTAATTATTTGTACCCCACGCATCTGACCGGGTTGCCCCAGTCACTCGGGGAGGCTTCTAGCGGATACAGATACATAACAAAAACATTCATAACTTCCCTCTACAGACCTGCCTTCAGAGGTCTTCTAAAGGTTGTACAGTTACTTATCTCCTTGACATCTTAGGGGAGGGCGTTCCAAAGGACGGGTGCCACCACCGACAAGGCCCTCTCCCTGCTTCCCTGTAACCTTAACAAACTACAGCTCCCAGAATGCTTTGGGGGAAGCCTTGGCGGCCTCCTAGTGCTTTAAATAAATGGCAGCTCAGCTGTTGGGGCTGCAATTCCCATCGGCATGTGATGTGATGCTGTCACATTTCATGGGCATGCAGATGAGCAAATATGATCACAGAATCATAGAGTTTGAAGGAACCCTGAGAATCATCCAGTCCAGTCCCTTGCTGTCTCATACCAGGATCAAACCTGCAACCCCGGCGTTTTCAGCACCAAGCTCCAACCCACCAAGTTATCCATGCTTTGCTATACAGCAAACCTTGGTTCTCAAACTTAATCCGTTCTGGAAGTCTGTTCCAAAACCAAGACGTTCCAAAACCAAGGCGTGCTTTCCCATAGAAAGTAATGCGAAACGGATTAATCCGTTCCAGACTTTTAAAAACAACCCCTAAAACAGCCATTCAACATGAATTTTACTATCTAACGAGACCATTGATCCATAAAATGAAAGCAATAAACAATGCATTGCAGTCACACAATCAATCAATCAGTAGCTGAACTCGGTTCCGCACAGTCACAAAAACAAAACAAAAAGAGCCGCAGAAACAACAATGCAAAAATAAATAGCAAAAACAGACAGACCTCAGCATAACGCTCAAAACGGAAGTGTGGCACTCAAAACAGAGCATTCTGAAAAAAGTTTGCAAACCGGAACACTTACTTCCGGGTTTGCAGGGTTTGAGTTCCAAGTTGTTTGAGTACCAAGGCATTTGAGAACCAAGATACCACTGTATTATGTTATGAGCAACTGGCTGGGGCTGGTGGGGGTTGTGACCCCTTGTACGCCTTGCGGAGGCGTAAATTGTAAGCAGCCACCTGGGGTAGCAGAAGAGCGAGTGACCACTGTGTGACTCAGCCATTTAAATTAAGCCCAGGCTTACGATGCAGAGTACAGCATGCTGCCTAGCTCTGCCCAGACACTCCCAGAACGGCAGAATAAACACCAAATCCCTAAAGGAGAGCAGGAAACACAACACCAACACCACATGTGGCCGGCTGCACCCACTACTTAAAGAAAACAAAGCTAAAAAAGAACAGAGACCTGTCAAGCCACTTTGGGATATGAAGGCGTCGCCCAGAGTCAAAAGGCTCTCCTCTGAACAGCCGCCCACAACAGTTAAGGAGGAAGCAAGTTGGGGGGAAAGGGACGGATCCAGCTCACAAAGTGCGGAACGGACAGGGAGGCCTGTCCATATCCCAAGCGCGGCACCTCCACGAAAGAGGATTGGGAGCACGCACAACCCAGAACACACCACGGCTGTGAGGAAAAGGGCAAAACCCGCGGCCGACTCAAATTCGCCTCCTAAAGCCGCCCTAAGTCTCTCGGGGTGCCGGCCCACAGCAAACCTACTAAAGGAGGAGAGGCACAAGAACATGGCAGCTTTCGCTTTACCCGCCAAGGACACCCGCCACTCACCATCTCGTCCAGGGCGTAACGCAGGAGGCCGTGCTCGTAGAGGATGAAGAACCGGCGCTGCCATTTCTAGGAGAGAGGAAAAGGAGGTGTGAAAATGGAACACATGAAACTTTGGACTGAGAGGGATCTCTCTCCCCTGCATCTTTGTCAAGAGCGCACCTGCCCTCTTCCCCTCGCAGAGCCACAATTCCCAGAGTTCCACAGGAAGAGAGAATAATAATAATAAATAGTAATAATAATAATAATAATAATAATAATAATAATAATAATTTATTTGTACCCTGCCCATCTGGCTGGGTTTCCCCAGCCACTCTGGGAGGCTTCCAACAAAGATCAAAACATACATCAAAATGTCACACATTAAAAAAATCCCTGTGTAGGGCTGCCTTCAGATGTCTTCTAAATGTCAGGTCGTTGTTTGTCTCCTTGACATCTGATGGGAGGGCGTTCCACAGGGTGGGTGCCACTACTGAGAAGGCCCTCTGCCAGGTTTCCTGTAGCTTTGCTTCTCACAATGAGGGAACCGCCAGAAGGCCCTCGGCGCTGGACCTCAACGTCTGGGCAGAATGATGGGGGTGGAGACGCTCCTTCAGGTATACTGGGCTGAGGCCGTTTAGGGCTTTCAAGGTCAGCACCAAAACTTTGAATTGTGCTCGGAAACGTACTGGGAGCCAATGTAGGTCTTTCAAGACCGGTGTTATATGGTCTCGACAGCCACCCCCAGCCACCACTCTAGCTGGTGACCAGTCTAGCTGATAACCCCTCTGGGAACTGTAGCACCGCGAGGGGAACGAGGGTCAATTTCAGCAGCCTTCACAAACTACCAGATTCTTGGGGAGGGGGTAATAATCACTGTTTAAAGTGGCATCATACTGCTTTAACTGTGTGGTGCGGATATAGCCTTAGAAGCCAGGTGCAAAGGGCAAGGCTCATGCCGGCTTAGTCAGGGCTTAATCCAGATGTCTCAGTTACCCAGCAGAGAGGGAAGCGATGCTTGGAGGAGAGGCACTCTGCCCTCCACCCACAGATTCACAAATGTGGGTCGGCCGGAGGAGTCAGCCGCTATTTGTGGCGATCGCTGACCTCGTCCTTCCCCAAGACCTCTGGTGCATCCTGCAAACACTCAAAATGCAGCGAGAATCTCTTTCGCCGCTTCTTAAGTGTCTCCCAAGCCTTGGGCGAAGAATGAGACTGATTCGCCACCCACTCCCCATTCAGCTCCCTGCGCAGGCAAGAGGGCGGCTTGAATTCCTCCCACCTAGCCTCAAATGACAGTCCTTGCCATCCCTGACAGCTCTGAAAACTCAGAGGAAGTGAGGGACGACCAAGACTTTTGTTGGGAAATGCAAGACAGGGAAGTTGTCAATGCTCTTAATTTTCCCTTTTCTTTTTAACTGCACCTAGGGGACGTGGGTGGCGCTGTGGGTTAAACCACAGAGCCTAGGGCTTGCCGATCAGAAGATTGGCGGTTCGAATCCCCGTGACGGGGTGAGCGTCCATTGCTCAGTCCCAGCTCCTGCCAACCTAGCAGTTCGAAAGCACCTCAAAGTGCAAGTAGATAAATAGGTACCACTCCGGTGGGAAGGTAAACAGCGTTTCCGTGCACTGCTCTGGTTCGCCAGAAGCGGCTTAGTCATGCTGGCCACATGACCCAGAAGCTGTCTGCAGACAAACGCCGGCTCCCTCGGCCTATAGAGCGAGATGAGCGTGCAACTCCAGAGTCGTCCACGACTGGACCCAATTGTCAGGGGTCCCTTTACCTTTAAGCCACTATAACTCTGCACCCAAGCAAAACTGGACCACGTTCCCTGTTTAATTTAGGCAAAACCGAGCAGATTTGCATAATCCTCATTTTGCATAATATATTCCAGTTTTCGCTACCCTGACATTTCGCCCCGTGACTCCTGGAAATCTTATTCCGCTACCTCTGAGATTTCTTGTTTTTCAAACAACTGAGCAGTCATAAGGACTAGAAACTTGGTGGCTGTGGGTTTTGCTTTTGCTAGGGGAGAACTGAATTATGTGGCTAAGGTCCTATCCTACGCTTCTCCTTCACTCCTGCTGCACTCAGTTCACCCGGCACCAGGCCACCTGGGCTGTGACTATCCTTAAACGCGCCCCCCCCCAACTCAGCAGAGAGACCCCCCATCCTTACCCGAGAGCGGTGCACGGGATTGTCAAAATCAGTGCCTTCTGGAGCCAGCAAAAGCCATCCACCATAAATGGGCTTGGCCTGGAAAAGAAGTGGAAACAACAACAATAAATAATCAGCCTTGTTTGTTTTCTAAGAAAGGTACAACTGGGGGGGCATTGTACTCAGTGACGCAAATGACAGCTGGCACAGAGCCCTGGCTATTTGCAGGACAGAAGAAACCACCGCAAAACTCTATATATGGTCCATCGCTCCTTGCCAGGGCATGGGATTTGCAGGCAGAGGACCCCAAGTTCAATGGCTGGCGGAATCTCCCATTAAAGGGATATCAGGTGTGGCCTCCTTTGGAATAACATGTGGGGTTCTGGTCGCCTCACCCCAGAAGGGATACTGTAAAGTTGGGAAAAGGTTCAGATAACGTGACACCAAAAATGATCGCGAGGGTGGAACGACTCTCCCATGAGGAAAGGCCGCAACATTTGGGACTTGTTAGTTTAGAGAAAAGGAGTTAGTCTAGAAAAATGAGAGGAGTTTATAAAATTATAGATGGCCAAGAGGAAGTGTATAGATTGCTCTACAGCGTTTCCCAAATTTTGATCGCCAGCTGTTTCTGGACTACAACTCCCATCATCCCTAGGGAGAAAGACCAGTGGTCAGGGATGATGGGAACTGTAGTCGAAAAGCAGGCGGGGGACCCAAGTTTGGGAAACACTGCGCTAGAACTTGTGGACGTCTAATGAAGCTGAATACTGGAAGATGCAGAACAGGTAAAATAAAGTCCTCCTTCGCCCAGGGCAGAACTAAACTATGGAACTCCCTGCCACTGGAAGCAGTGATGGCCACTAACTCGGATGGCTTTGAAAGAGGACTGGACAAATTCTTGGAGGAGACGGCCATCCACGGCTATGCTCTGTGTCTGTGGCCAGAGGCAGGAATGCTCCCGGGTATCAGTTGATGGAAACCACAGGAGATTTGGTCTTGTGTTCGAATCCTGTTGGCAGTTTTCCCCTTGGCCACTGTGAGAACTAGATGGCCTGATTCAGAAGCCTCTTTTTATGTTCTTATGTTCTCGAGGTACAAGAGCTAAGTTCACTCTCCTTTTTCCCTTTCAACAATCCCCATGGCACGCAATTTTCCTCCCCGTACTAAAGCGAGCCTGCAAAGGAAGCCTAAAATAATTCCACATTAATAAACAGAAACCAGAAACTCAAGGAAGACGTCATAAACGCTTGCAGTCTTTAAGATTTGGAAATCTGAAACCAAGAAGAAAAATAAGCAGGATACTCTCTTTTCGGAACTGTGAACCATCAAAATAAAATATGGGTTTTTATTTATTTATTAAAAGCAAACATGAACTTCAGAGAGGATTTAGCAACACCTCAACATACCTGCTGTGCAAGTAGAAGATTTCACAACATTTAAAAAATGCACACGCACACAATCTGTCTCTCCATATATAGATACAAGGGGAAAATGTTAGCACCCCAAATGTATAAAACAAGAAAATCACGGGCAATTTTAAAAACATATTTAGTTCTTAACTCTCCTAGCATTACATGGTTGGCTGAGGGCTGATAGGGAACACTGAGGGTTCCCAAAAAAAGGCAAAAAATCTTGTGACGGGGGAGAGAAAAGTAAGGGGGAACCCTCCCTCCCAAAAACAGTCCGATAAGGATTGCTCAAGCTCAGTGAACACCCAAAACTGTTGGGAGGTGGTGCTGAAAATGGGAGCGCACAAATGAAATGGAGTCTCCTGAACGAGCGTGGCTGGCTGGCACCTTGAAAAGAAATACCCCACGCTGCAACATTTTGTTGCGGGTCTCACTTGCAAGAAACAGGGTAAGGCCACATTTGACAGCCGTGAAAGGGCCTTGAAATAAATGGTGGTAAATAAAACCTGCTCCATCTTTCTTTCTTTCCTTCCTTTCTTGAGAAATATACAATGCTCATCTTGGTTCCTGGCTTTCCCCTGACCCAACACACTCTGGGCCCGATTCACACATCCACGGACATCGCTGCATTTCTTAAATCAGGCATGTCCAAAGTCTGTTTCGGGGGCCTAATCCGGCCTGCTGGTTGATTTAATCCCCCCTGTGGCAGTATATGTCCTGGTGTAAAATCCTAAAAAAAGCTCAGCAATTTCAATCCTAAAAAAAATGTCCAACAACTTTCGTCGGCCCTCACACATGTTCACTTCATCAAATCTGGCCCTATTTGAAAAAGGTTTGGGCACTGCTGTCTTAAATGAATGTGTGGACTGACTGCAGTGAACGACTGGTGTGTCTTGAGGTGATGTGAAGGGAAGGGAGATCGGCCTTAAATGCGCATGGATGAGCAACCCTTTTCAGTCTCAGGGACACATTTCCTTCCAGAAAGCACATGACAGAAGCAAGAGTGGTTGGAGCCATGAATGCAAATTTTACCTTTGTACAGTTGACTCATTTGTACACACACGCACACACACAAACTTCCCCCTCTGACCTCCACCCAGGTGAGGAAGAGGCAGTATCAGAAGTTCAAGGACACAGTCCAGCATGGCAAAAATATGTCAGGAGGGTGTGGCCAAGAAGCAGGTGTGGCCTGGAGAGGGCCAGGCAGAGGGTCCTAGAGGGCCACATTCAGCCCACGGGTCAGACGTTCCTCACCACTAAGCCGCATGAACACCACAGAATCACAAGGGAACCGGGGGTCATACAATCCAACCCCCTGCCATACAGGGGTCAATAATAATAATAATAATAATAATAATAATTTATTTATACCCGCCCATCTGGCTGGGTTTCCCCAACCACTGGGGCAGCTTCCAACAAAATATTAAAATACAATAGTCCGTCAAACATTAAAAGCTTCCCTAAACAGGAATGCCTTCAGATGTCTTCTAAAAGTCTGGTATAGTCATACCTCATGTTACGTTTACTTCATGTTATGTTCTTTCAGGTTACGTCCCAAGGTGACCCAGAAGTACCGGAAAGGGTTACTTCTGGGTTTAACCGCTTGCACATGCGCAGATGCGCAAAATGATGTCACGCGCATGCACAGAAGCGCCAAAGTGTGTGTGCAGATGCGCCGCTGCGGGTTGCACTCTTTTCATGTTGCGAACAGGCCTCTGGAACGGATCCTGTTCGCAACCAGAGGTACCACTGTAGTTGTTTTTCTCTTTCGCATCTGATGGGAGGGCGTTCCACAGGGCGGGTGCCACCACCGAGAAGGCCCTCTGCCTAGTTCCCTGTAACTTGGCTTCTCACAGCGAGGGAACCACCAGAAGGCCCTCGGACCTGGACCTCAGTGTCCGGGCAGAACGATGGGGGTGGAGACGCTCCTTCAGATATACTGGACAGAGGCATCCATGATAGAAGACTATCCAACCTCTGCTTCAAAACCTCCCAAGGAAGGAGAGTCCACCAGCTCTCAAGGGAGTCCACACAACACACAACACACATACAAATACGCAACTGTCATTCACCACCAACTGGCAGAAAAAAATATTTTGCGTCTCACTCACAATTCTCCTTCAAACCCTGAGAACCAACAGTCAGATTTGCAAGGCAGATCTGGTTCCGCAGCTCTTCACTCCACAACATTTAATTTATTTTACAGTCTAACAGGAACAGTGCTTCCAGAATGTCGCCATCAAACAGTGGGAGTGTGAAACATCCAGAGTCCTAAGAAATCATATTGCAATAAAGCAAGTTGCTAGGCCTCATGAACCATGAGGGGAATTGCGTGAAAGGGGATGGGGCCAGGCCTGGGGGGGAAACCTCCAAGAGAAGAGAGCCAAGGATAAAGATGCCGAAGGCCCAGAGCGACCCCCCTCCCTTCGTAACAAACTGCCCCTCCGCATGGCTGGCAGAAGGAAAACAGATGCGTACAAATTGGGGCGAAGGTATTTGCGGGATTGTTTGGTCTGCTGTGCAAAGTCGCAGGGTTCAAATCCATGTAAGCTAAAAATCCAGTTTAAGCTTTTAACTTCATCTTCCACTTATTTATCCTGCCCTCACAAAAAATCTGGGGTGTGGTATAGGGTGGGGTGGGGTGGGGGGTCACCCTATTCCAGGGGTCGGCAAGGTTTACCTCGCCTGGGCTGGTTCACTCCAGCGGACATCCCTCCTTGGGCCGGATTGCGCATGCGCAGCCACGATTTTCGGTGCCTGCATCTGCGCAGACACAATTTCCAATGTCCGCATCTGCACAGACGTGATTTTCGGTGTCTGAACATGCACAGACGTGATTTCTGGCACTGCAGAAGCAAGTCCCCACGCCACGCAGTGTGTGGGGACTCACCAAGCTCGTGGGCCGGTTAAACGACCCCCGTGGGGCGCTTGTGGCCCATGGGCCTTAGGTTGCCTACCACTGCCCTATTCTTTCCCTTCAGGGAAGTGGGGCTGGAAGATAAAAGCCACGCACATAAAGTAGCTGGGTCCACATTCGAACCCATGTCCCTCCTCTCCCCAAGCCCAGGCCCCTGAACCCCTGCACCAAGGTACTAACACTGATGCAGAGAAAATACACCGTTCAGAATACTGCAGTCCTAAAACCAGAGGATAGTCAGTTGTGCTCACAGGTCCCAAGGCGATCTCCAAATTAAAGAAAACTTGTAGGCCACATGAGTTTTGATTGATTAAAATAATTGAGAACTGCAGTTAGGAGTCGCAAGTCTCTTTGATCAGACGGCAGGCAGCTCTGGTTAATCAGCCCAGATTTGCAGAAAAGAGAAACAGGAGAATCAAGTCAAATAAACCTGAACAGACATGCGTATGGATGATAAAACCAGACACTCTGGAGGAAATAAGGGGGAGAAGAAAACTCGCCACAACATTTTGAAAAAGGCACCCCCCCCCCCTCCTGCTAAAGGAACATATCATCTAAGACAGCACCTGGAGAGTTTTTGTTTGTGTGAGCACTAGATTCTTGAAACAAAATTTAAGTCACAGAACTGTAGAGTTGGAAGGGATCCATCTAGTCCAACCCTCTGAAAGGCAAGAATCTATTTCGCCCAACATGGGGCTTGAACTCACAACCCTAAGATCAATTATCTCATGCTCTACCAACTGAGCTCTGCCCAACTGACTGAGGACCTATTTATTTTAATTACTTCTTCTTCTTCTATTAATAATAATAATATTAAAATTTGTATAGTGCCCTTCATTTGTAGAGCTCAGGACAGCTCACAACAACAAACCTTCCTAATTCATGAAGCCACTTTGGGTAGAGTGAACCTACCACCTAACTGAAACTTGCAACTACAGCTTTAAACCGATCGCCAGGCTGCAATTTGCCTCCTGGTTCCAAAACTATGTTTCCCTCTAACGATCTGTACTGATTTCAAGAGAACAACAGGGAACAACTCAGAACAGGCCTACGTAAAGGAATCCAGACTGCAGAACAACACCCAGGTGCAGAGTCACAGCAAACGATCAAAGCCCCCCGGAAGCCCCCTGACCAAGATCGCGTGATTTATTATTCCTCAGCGCAGCCCCTCCAAAGCGAGGAGAGGGCATGGGAATTTTGAGTAAGGAAGAAAAGAATGAACGTTCTCCCTCAAACCGATCCCTCTTTGCTTCTGGCCATGTATCCATGCTGGGTAAAACTTTCACCCCAGACATTACTGAACCACACCTCTCTAGGTTAAGCACTTAAGCCCCGGCATCCCATCCCCTGCCCAGGCAGGCCTGCGAAGCTCAGACGGACCTTGCCTTCTGCTCCCAACTCCTCAAACGCCTTCCTGGCACGGGCACTTTTTCCTCGGTTCATGGCTCTCCGCTTCCAAGTTCCTCCGGATCCTCTGCCCTCTCTCCTTTCCCTCTCGGCTGATGATGCACCTTCTTCCTCCGCGAGGCTCCTGGGATCCACACCCAGGGATCCACCCCCCCCCCATGCGCACACACCCTCCTGCCTGCAATCTCCCTCCTCTGCGGCTCAAAGCGGCCTCGCCCTCTCCTGAACTCTGCACACTTACGCACCTGTCACTCCCTCCGCGCTTGCTCAGAGGAGGCTACGTCCTTCAGATCCTTTGCAAAAACGACACCAGGCAGCTCCTCCGTCGGTGCAACGCGAGACTCTTGGCCTCAAGCTCCACTTTGGGCGCAAGATTCCTGCATGGCCCTCCTGGTTCCTCCGCCAACTCTACAATTCTGTGACGCCAGGAAAACATCCCTCGCCAAACCACACGGGTTAATTCCCAAACAGGGTTAGAAACTCAGATATATAAGCTAGGGGCCAAATGGCTCTGTAAACCAGGGTTGCAGTCACCAAAACGGAATATCCAGCCGCCATTTTGGGGGCAAGACGACTCTAAAGCCTTATTTTTCAAATGATGGACTGACTGTGATTGACTTAAACACCTGGCTAGTTATTGAGCTAAGTGAAGAAGTCTGGGAACTTACAAAATGAAAAGTTACTTGATCCACAGACAGTCCACGTGTATATGAGCCTATTCTGATCTCTTTTTCTTAATGGTGACACCCACCATTCATAACGTAAGAACATTCTTCACAACTGTGAGCAGGGCACTGGGAAGGGGTAAATGAAGATAAGGGCAATCATGCACTACAGTCGTACCTCGGAAGTCGAACGGAATACGTTCCAGAAGTCCGCCTGACTTGCAAAATGTTCGGAAACCAAGACACGGCTTCCGATTGGCTGCAGGAAGCTCCTGCAACCAATAGGAACCCGAAGAACCCGCGTCGGACATTCGGGTTCCAAAGAACATTCGCATACTCACTTCCGGGCTTGCGGAGTTTGGGAGCCAAAACATTCGACTTGCAAGGCCTTCGACTTCCAAGGTACGGCACTATAACACTGTCAGCTGCTCTTGCCTAGGCTGCACAGAAAAGGCATTTTGTTTCCTGAAATTCTGATTTTGCAGATAAAACATAACTGATAGAATTCTACAGGACAGGGTACTAGTGTGTGAAAACAGTCCAGATCCACGGATCCCCAGGCACACACCTCCAGATGGTGGAGAGAGATGTCAGGAGCCACCCTGGCCTCTACACCTGGTCGCAAATGGTTGAAACCAGGTGCAAAATGCTCCTGGCGCCCGGCTAATTTCGACCACTGCTGTTGGCGCCCGCGCCCTGAGTTTGCTATTAGAAGGAAGGGTTGCTGCAGCAAGAGGCCTATGCGAACAGCGGCGCAAGTTGGAGTTTTTGAGCCAGCAACTAACGAAACTCCACTCCCTGCCGCTCTGCGCATTCCTTCATCTTCACTCCTCCTGGCTGTTTGGGTCTGGCCTCCTCAAAGCCGGCTGGAACAGTTACGATAGGAAACAGGCAGGGCAAGAAGCCGGCTGTCGGGTTTACATGAGGCTGTCAGAGAGCTGCCCTGACACATCCCAGGCATCTGCGAGAAATGGGTCACATCCACCCAAGGAATCAGTGAAACCTGAGACTCTCTGCCATCTCCCTGCCAAGGAAGAAGGGGACAATTTAACCTCATCATTTGCTCTCTTATTATTTAGGAACGTGCATTATCCTTCCCTGGTTTAACCTTGCGTTCACTTCCTTTTCCTTTTTGGGGGTCTATTTTTAGACTGAAGGATCCTTGGGGCAGAGACCTGTCTCCTTGTATATTGAGAAAGCCTGTTGCACATTGGTGGTGCTATGCAAAGAAGCAAAAAATGCTTGTTCCTCACATGTGTGCCCCATCACTCCACTAAGGAGCGAGAAAGGGGCTCCCTCACCTCCTTTATCTTCACGACGACCCTGTGAGGAAGACTGGGCCAAGAGAGCATGATTGGCCCAATTTGGTTCCCCAATAAGGCTGACGGAAGCAGCCACCCAAAGCAACTCAGGTGTAGATTTGTACATCTGCATATGCATATGGGATGCGGGTGGCCCTGTGGTCTAAACCACAGAGCCTAGGGCTTGCCGATCAGAAGGTTGGCAGCTTGAATCCCCGCGACGGGGTGAGCTCCCGTTGCTCGGTCCCAGCTCCTGCCAACCTAGCAGTTCGAAAGCACGTCAAAGTGCAAGTAGATAAATAGGTACCGCTCCAGCGGGAAGGCAAATGGCATTTCCGTGCGCTGCTTTGGTTCGCCAGAAGCGGCTTAGTCATGCTGGCCACATGACCCGGAAGCTGTACGCCGGCTCCCTCGGCCAGTAAAGCGAGATGAGCGCTGCAACCATAGAGTTGTCTGCGACTGGACTTAACTGTCAGGGGTCCTTTACCTTTTATATGCCGTTTATCCCAGTCTTTGCTCATGCAAGGCAGCAGGTAAGTGGCTCCACATCCCGAGCCACCATTTAGCTTCTAAATCCCATCAGTGGACAAAAGAAAACTTAGTTTGAGCCCACAAGGCTCAAGTCCTGCCAACTCCTGAACTATACAACACTGGCTCATAGTTAGGTATCTGGCTAGGTCTCAGTAAAGCATGGAAGGAAGAAATAACCTAGATTGGTGTTGAAAACTAGAAACACTTTGTTTCTAGAACGCGGCAGCCAGACTGGTGACTAGGAGTGGCCGCCGAGACCATATAACACCGGTCTTGAAAGACCTACACTGGCCCCCCAGTACATTTCCGAGCACAATTCAAAGTGTTGGTGCTGACCTTTAAAGCCCTAAACGGCCTCGGTCCAGTATACCTGAAGGAGCGTCTCCCCCTCCATCGTTCTGCCCGGACACTGAGGTCCAGCTCTGAGGGCCTTCTGGTGGTTCCCTCCCTGCAAGAAGCCAAGTTACAGGGAACCAGGCAGAGGGCCTTCTCGGTGGTGGCACCCACCCTGTGGAATGCTCTTCCACCAGATGTCAAAGAGAAGAACAACTACCAGACTTTTAGAAGACATCTGAAGGCAGCCCTGTTTAGGAAAGCTTTTAATGTTTGATGTATCACAGTATTTTAATATTCTTTTGGAAGCCGCCCAGAGTGGCTGGGGAAGCCCAGCCAGATGGGCGGGGTATAAATAATAAATTATTATTATTATTATTATTATTATTATTATTATTATTATTATTATTTTATCCCAGAATAACTCCATCCTTATTTCAGACATTGGGATATATTGGTCTATCGCGATGTTTAGCTGACGATGTATCACAATGTTGGAAACCAGGTATCACCCAGCCCTGCTTCAGATGCAGAAGACCGCAGGTTCCGTTCTCAGCACCTCTAGCTAAAAAGATCAGGTAGCTAAGGAAGGGCATTATCTCTCCTCTCCCACCCCCAAAAAGACCTTAAAGAGCTGCTTCTGGCCCACTGGAAGAGACAATGGTCAGAGGTGGACCCCAAACTTTATACAAGTCTGCTAGACATGTTCAAAAGGTTATGCCACAAAAGAACCCTGACTTTTAAAAGGTGCCACCAGAGTGGTGATTTTGCCTCCAAAGATCTTAGGAGTCCGCCCACCCATGAATGGCAGTTTAAGATGTTTACGGAAAGAGAGAAACCCCATGGTTCGTTTACCCCAAGAAAACGTCTCTATGCTCACTTGGAGGCCATTCCCGGTTCACCCTAGGCGAGCGGCATTTCACAGGCCTGGCTTGTCGGACGTGCCAGGGAGGTAATGTCAGCCCCTTCAGGAACTGTGCCATCATCCTGACAGATGACCCAAACGTCAGCGCTTATTTATAAACAGCTCATCACGAAGCAGAAAACTCTGGGACTCCATCATCCCGTCCTGCTCAGAATCGTTCCCGACGGAGCCTTGATCCAATTTAAGCCCCGTCTCGCTGCCTTCCCGAAATTTAAAAAACAACACCTGGCGCAGTCCCTAACCGCGATGCCAAAGGGATTAGGAAACAAGGGTATCATGAGAAAATGTTTTTTAGGAGCTCGGAGGAGGAGGAATTCGCCGGGAGCTGCGCGGCTGACCCGTCAAAACATGCTGCAGAAGTTCACATTACTCACCAGGAAAAATTCCTGGCTGGGGGGCAGAGAAGGAGCAAAAGAGTGGGAGGAGAGGCCTTAGACTCAAGAGGGTTTCTAACTGTGTTCCAGAGTATCCCGGGGTTCCTTCCACTTCCTCGGACAAGGGGGTCCTGAATACTAGGGGGGCCATCGGGTCCCGCATCCTGTACTCACAAGTGGCCAACCAGATGCCTCTTATGGGAAACCTCCAAGCAGAATTCGAACCCACAGCCCTCTCTCCTCCTATGGTTCCTGCATCTGCCATTCAGAAACATCACTGCCTGCGACTGTAGCCATGAATAGCCCTCCATGAATTTGCCTAATCCTCTTTTCAAGCCGCCCAGCTTGGCGGCCATGGGGCAGCGAGTTCCACAGTTTAACACTGCACTGCGCAAAGAGGGACTTTCTTCTGTATGTCCCAAATCTTCCAGCTTTCCACCTTCTCCAGGACACACATCATTTTATACAATCTTGCAGAAAACCAGGGCTTTATTTGTTCCGCAGCCAGAACTCAGCTCTGGCAACTCTCAGGGAAGCGCGTTCCCATTCAAAGAGGACAAGGGAGAATTTCGTGGTGAGTTCCGGCACCTATTTTTTTCTGAAAAAAACAGCGCTGCATAAAACCATACAGAAAAGTTACACATCAATTAAGCATTGTGGAAGGATGTATTCTGAACTGCCTGCGTAGGCCTGGCGGAACAGGGTGACGGCAGAAGCTCGCTTGACATTTTGCAGAATGTCTTCGCCCTGTTTAATCCTAATAATTACCCAAACACAGCTGGATTTTTCCAGAGTGATGCCACTGGCCACCAGCTGAAGAATTTGAGCGAGTGAGGAAAGTCACCCAGGGCTTCTTTTCAGGAAATATTTATCTGAAACGAAACAAGAGTAGAAGCCGGCTAGGAGCATAACCGTTATTCGCCTAGAGCTGTGATCCTAGAATTCTGAATCCAGATATAAAAGGGTGTCAGGAACCGGGTCATGGGAAGGTTTTCGGAGTGAGTTGTGAGCTTCGAATGAGCAACTAAGACCAGGCCTGAAGTTGGAACCAGACCAGAAGTGAAAAATGTTGTAATAATAATAATAGTAATAATAATAATAATGAATTTTTATTTATACCCCGCCCTCCCCGGCCAGAGCTGGACTCAGGGCGGCTAACACCAGTAAAATCACAATAAAAACATAATAGGGGAGGGGGAAGGGAACTATTTAAAATACGGGTTAAAATACAATTTAAAGTGAAGCCTCATTTTAATAGTAGCCCATAGTTCAAAACCATAAGGGGAGGGAAACATAAGGTCATACTGAGTCCAAACCAAAGGCCGGGAGGAACAGCTCTGTCTTGCAGACCCTGTGGAAAGATGTCAAGTCCCGTAGGGCCCTAGTCTCTTGGGACAGAGCATTCCACCAAGTCGGGGCCAGTACTGAAAAGGCCCTGGCCCTAGATGAGACCAATCTAACCACCTTGCGACTTGGGACCTCCAAAGTGTTGTCATCTGTGGACCTTAAGGTCCTCCGAGGGGCATACCAGGAGAGGCGGTCCCGTAGGTACTAGAACTCAGATAGACACTGCTGATCCAGGAAGGCTCAGCTGGAAACGGATGTCCTTCTATACTCAAACCTCCTCCCTCAAGAAGATACAATGCTCATTCTGGGTGAGTGGAGTCCACAGCCAGAACTGGAAAATCGTTCCTTAAGAGATTGGAGTTATGGACCATGGGTAGGCAACCTAAGACCCGGGGTCCGGATCCGGCCCAATCGCCTTCTAAATCCGGCCCGCGGATGGTCCAGGAATCAGCGTGTTTTTACATGAGTAGAATGTGTCCTTTTATTTAAAATGCATCTCTGGATTATTTGTGGGGCATAGGAATTCGTTCATTTTCCCCCCTCCAAAATATAGTCCGGCCCCCCACAAGGTCTGAGGGACAGTGGACCGGCCCCCTGCTGAAAAAGTTTGCTGACCCCTATTTTGGACAGTGGTGGGCTCCTAACAGCTTGCCTCTCCCTGCCACCCTTCATTCTCCTGCCTCTGGGGTCAACATTCCCACCTCAGCCACAAAGCTGACCAAAAGGAAACCTACACCAGCTCTGACTCCAGGTAACCGGACACTAGCATGTGTGAATCAGATCTGTGCAAAGGTTCCAAGATCAAGGTCACATGATAGTTCCTTCCTAGAAATGTCTCACAGACATCTCACAGGAAGACCATTCAGCCATTCATCCCCTCCACTGACTGGCAGCCTATCACTGGGGTATCAGATATGAGTCTTTCCCCAATGATGCTGCGTGTGACCCAGAGACCCTATGCCTGCAAAACATCCTTTCCACCACCGGGCATGCTCAATATTTCCGAATTTGCGGCAGCCCTGTAAGGTGGGCCAGCGTTATTACGCCCATCCCGCAGATGGGAAAGTTGAGGCCGGGAAGAATGGCAGATTCCGCAAGGCCACAGCTCTGAACTGTCACTCCAGACCTGGGCAACATGTCTCTTTTGTTGGGAAACCCATTGCATTACCTATTATGCCATAAAAAAACACCCTTTCCCAACAAAAGCACCTTTGTAAGGACTCTGTTATGAATTGCGAAGCTCTGTTTACAGTTTGCATAGAATACTCCTCCATTTACGGTGCGGTCAAAGTTTTGTCTGCCAAGCTCTTTGTCTGGAAGTCCGCCGTTATTTATCCTGTGACTCACTTTTATCTCCTTCTTCCATTATCATCAAAAATGACTTGCGAACTCAAAGTGGGATTCTTGGGAAATATTTAAATTTAGGACCCACAAGCTACTGCTTCCCACACTGACATCCTGTGCAGTGACCCCCCCCCCCCCCCGTGGAAGGGAGAGGGTTACACACAGCCTCAACCATGGTGCTAGGCCTCATGAGGACAGAAGGAGACTCTTACCCGTTGGAGAGGCCTGCTCACAAGCCACAGACAGCATTGGTGCCAACAGCCCAATGGCGCACACGTTTTTCAATTTATTGCATTATTATTCTTATACTTATTTATGTCCCAGACGGGGAAATCAAGGCAGCTTACACAAATTAAAAACATAGATGAAATACAATGTTTTTAGCAACAGCAATCTCCCCTCCTGTAGCTTCCAGCAAATGGTATTCAGAAGCATTGATGCCTCCGACCACACATGAGCACAGAATTCGCATTTTCTGCATGACAACCTTTTGGGTATTTTAGAAAAATTCTAACCCAGGCATCCCCAAACTCAGCTGTTTTGGGACTACAATTCCCATCATCCCTGACCACAGGTCCTGTTAGCTAGGGATGATGGGAGTTGTAGTCCCAAAACATCTGGAGGGCCGAGTTTGGGGGTGTCTGCTCTAACCTGTCCAGTCCCCCAGTCTTCTCTTTTAAATATAACAAGCTATGTCCAACCTCTGCAGCTCACAGACTCATACAATTGTAGTCGAATGGGAACCCTGAGGGTTGTCTAGTCCAACCCCCTGAAATGCAGGAATCTCAAGAGATAGTTTGCTGGATGCAAAGGAAACTCCACAACTGTATCTGAGACCCAACTCTGCTACAAAGCATCTTTCGCTGAAAGAAAATTTGACCACATAAGAGCTTTCTGGATCAGGCCCATGGCCAGGGCCGGATTTAGGTTTGATGAGGTCCTAAGCTACTGAAGGTAATGGGGCCCTTTCTATGTCCAGCTGTCCTTTGTCAACAACAAATTGTTGCTGTTTTTTGTGTTGGATATATGCTATATGACAGGCATGGCCAAACTTGGCCCTCTGGCTATTTTGGGACTACAACTCCCATCATCCCTAGCTAACAGGGCCAGTGGTCAGGGATGATGGGAATTGTAGTCCCAAAGCAGCTGGAGGGCCAAGTTTGGCCATGGTAATTTACGGGCCTAATAGGTATCTAAAGCCATTTGCACATGTTGCCATGTAACCAGTCCATGCAGAATGGAGGCACCCTATACAGTGGCACCTCTGGTTGTGAACTGGATCCGTTCCGGAGCCCCGTTCGCAACCTGAAAGGAACGCAACCCACGTCTGCACACAAGCGGGTTGCGATTCACCGCTTCTGCGCATGGTGTCATTTTGTGCGTCTATGCATACGTAAGTGATGAAACCCGGAAGTAACCCTTTCCGGTACTTCCGGGTCGCCGTGGGACGCAACCTGAAAAAACGTATCATGAAGCAAACGTAACAAGAGCTATGACTGTACGGTGGTACCTTGGGTTACATACGCTTCAGGTTACAGACTCCACTAACCCAGAAATAGTACCTCGGGTTAAGAACTTTGCTTCAGGATGCCAAGAGAAATTGTGCTTCAGCGGCGCAGCGGCAGCAAGGGGCCCCATTAGCTAAAGTGGTTAAGAACAGTTTCAGGTTAAGAACGGACCTCCAGAACAAATTAAGTACTTAACCCGAGGTACCACTGTATATAGAAATGAGTAAACCAGTGATATTTTAGGGAGCAGGCTAGCAGGCGGGGCCCATGACTTACATCATAGAAGCCTACACAACACAAAACACTGTTGCTGGATGTAGGTTTTATTTTATTTGTTTTTTATCTTATATTTTGGAAATGTACATCCAGGTTTTTTCCCCTTTAATTTTTTTTGGGGGCCCCCAAGAGAGTGGGGCCCTAAGCTATAGCTTGTTCAGCTTATATATACACAAATCTGGCACTGCCCACGGCCCACCCAGTCTGATCATCTTCACTGCCCTCAGATTTCCCCATATCATTACAAGTGCAAAACTCAAAAGTGAACACAGCAGCAACTCAGCATGCATGCAACACTTTCGTGCTTCACGTAAACTATTTGTGTGCATGCAAATGCTTGCAGCCACCCCTCTAAGGCAGGCCAGTGCCTCTGGAGAAAGGGCTGCAGTTCAGTGGCACAACATCCACCCGCCTTACGTGCAGAAGGTTTCGGGTTCAAATCTCTGGTCTTTCTGGTGGTGTCAGAAAGATTTTGAGTACTCTTTCCATGGGGACCAGCTTTTATGCATTAAAAAAAAATCCAGCGACACTCTTAACATTTGATGATCGGCTATTTTTAAAACCTGCTCTGCCCTTGAGTTGTGAAACACTGGGATTTTATTGTGCTACCATTTTCTCCCCGCATTTGTAACCTGCCCTGCTGCTGCTTGTCAGCCCCCTCTGAGTGTTTATGAACAGAAACAGCAGGGTAAAAATTACTATCAATCATTATCAGCCTCTTGCACCAACACAAGATTACACATCAAAGAAAAAGAAAAAAAAGTTTTCCAGCGATAATTAAAATGAACCTGTTGTGCGGCTCTTTTGAGATGGGGAAAAACGCAAAAACAAAACAAAACTGGACTATAGAATCCTATGCATTGCAAAGTTGCTAGCAGACTGAAACACACCCATTTCTTCTAACTGAGCTTGCTTTTGCTTATCTTAGGTCCAGGTTAACCTGTGGCCTTTAAATTTTGCTAAACTACAACCCCCTGAACCCTGACCACTAGTCATGCTGGCCAGGGGCTGGCGTGAAAGGAAATTCAACTTCTGGAGGACATCAACTTGGGGAAAGTTGAAATACAGGAATGACTAAAACCACTGAGACTCTCTTCTGTGTACACACACACACAGCATCCTGCAGAGCGGCAGACTTGGCCTGGGAAGATCTGAGTTCAAGTTCTGACTCACTCAGGAATGTGGCTTTGAAATGGTCATTTTCTCCTAGCCCAACATCCTTCAGAAGACGCTTGCAAGAGTAAAATGACATAATGACACTTTGGAGCAGAAAGGCTGGTGATTGTATTATTTTAGTAGTGGTAACAGCAACAATATTTGATGTTTTGTGTGCTTTTTTGGGGGGCAAAAGATTCCTGTATCACAGGCGGCTAGACCACGTGACCCTCATGGTCCCTCCCAACTCTACAATTTATTTTTATTTGTTTTATTTCATAAGAGTCGTGCACCACTTGATTGTAAATAAAAAAAAAACCCCACACCAAACCCTCAATGTGGTTTAGAAAAAAAAAATCAGTAAAAACAGTTGAAAACAACTACAGTGGTACCTCAGGTTAAGTACTTAATTCGTTCTGGGGGGTCTGTTCTTAACCTGAAACTGTTCTTAACCTGAAGCACCACTTTAGCTAATGGGGCCTCCCGCTGCCGCCGCGCCACCAGAACACGATTTTTGTTCTCATCCTGAAGCAAAGTTCTTAACCTGAAGCACTATTTCTGGGTTAGAGGAGTCTGTAACCTGAAGCATATGTAACCCAAGGTACCACTGTATTTAAAACACTGAGAAAAATCAAAATCAGCGATGAACTGGGAACATTAAAACATACATCAACATTCTACATTTCTAGGGAGACTTAGAATCATAGGACTGTAGAGTTGGAAGGAACCACGGCGATCATCTAGTCCAATCCCCCAGGAATATTTCGCCCAACACGGGATTCGAACCCACAACCCTGAGATTCAGAGCCTTGCCTAAACAAAAATGTTTTCAGCTGGAACCAAAGAGAGTGCAGCGAAGGCAACTGATGTCAACAGGCAGGGAGTACCATAGTACAGTGGTGCCTCGCAAGATGAAATTAATTCGTTCCGCGAGTTCTTTCGTTGAGCGAGTTTTTTCGTCTTGCGAAGCACCATTGCAGTTAAACACTAACAACGGTGGGTAGGGGTGGGGAGAAGCAGGGCAGCTGCCGCAGCCGGTACCTCGGACTCACCCGCGCCTTGTGGTCACCGCGCGACGCGGCTGCTGGAGGGCGGCGGGGCTCAGGAGCGCGACTCTGGCTGCAACGCTGGCTGCTGGCGGCAGCGGCTCTCTGAGGGGAGCGCGAGAGGGTGGTGGGCAGCGGCGCGAGGCAGCCGGAAGGTCGGCCGTCAGCCGGAAGGTAGGAGGGAGCCGGAGGAGTCAGCAGCCGGAAGGTGGAAGGGAGCCAGAGAAGCGGGGAAGCGAGCGTGCGTGCGTGCAGTGACCGTCGCCATGACAGGAGAGGCAGGGCCGTTTCGTCTAGCGAAGCAAGCCCTTAGGAAAATCCATCTTGCGAAGCACCTCAGAAAACGAAATACCCTTTCGTCTAGCGAGTTTTTTGTCTTCCGAGGCATTCATCTTGCGGGGTACCACTGTATAGCTGCTGCCGCACTGAAAGATCGATGTCTTGCAAACACGGAACATTAAGTGGCACAGGGCCAACTCTGCAGATCAAAGCAGACAAGCAGGCATATATGGGGCAAAGTGATCTTGCAGGTAAACTGTTCAGAGCTTTACAGTGAATGCTCAGGTTGCAAACGTGATCCGTGTGGGATGCATGCTCACAACCCACAGCATTCGCAACCCACAGCGGTGCATCTGTGCACGCACGGGTGGCGATTCGGCACTTCTGCGCATGTGCAAAGTGCGATTTAGCGCTTCTGCACATGCGCGACCGCCAAAATCTGGAAGTGCAGTGGTACCTCGGGTTACAGACGCTTCAGGTTACAAACTCTGCTAACCCAGAAATAGTGCTTCAGGTTAATAACTTTGCTTCAGGATGAGAACAGAAATTGTGCTCCGGCGGCGCAGCAGCAGCAGGAGGCCCCATTAGCTAAAGTGCTGCTTCAGGTTAAGAACAGTTTCAGGTTAAGTACAGACCTCCGGAACGAATTAAGTACTTAACCCGAGGTACCACTGTAACCCATTCCAGTACTTCCGGGTTTCGGTGGTCCGCAACTCGAAAAAATGCAACCTGAGGCGACTGTAACCCGAGGTATGACTGTATATGCTAATAACAACACCTTGAGCTTGGCTGGACAGCAAATCAGCAACCGGGGCAGGTCTTACGGATTTCTTACGGGGCTTCCTTTCCTTGCAGCAAAAGCATATTTTAAGGAAACGGAGGAGAAAAAGCCTTATCAAGTTCTGTGGTCTCAGGCTACAGGAAATACAGAGTGTGTGATTTAGCAAAGCCCAGCCCTTGGGGTTCAATCTGATCTGACCGCTAACTCTTTGAACACATCAAAGGCTGTCAGCTGTTGAGTTTCAAATTGTATGCAAATGCTGCCGATCCTCTTTTGCAAAAAAACACCGAAACACAAGGAGCTTGCAATGCAGTGCCGCTACTTTTCTGGCAGGATCCGACCTTGCAGGAAAGGGCACGACAACACATCTGGAAGCTTGCCACATTCTGGTGCTTCCTCCAGAATTCGAGGAGCACAAGCAAATCTCTCCCCTAACGCTTTTCCTCCTGGCACCCAAGAATGGAGCTCGCCAGATCGCTGGCCCAGCAAGAACACACCACCGTTCCCCAACCTGGTGCCCGCGATATGCCTGTGTTGCCAATGTCTGGCGGCCTCCTGGTGTCCTTGGGCTCCCAACTTCCATCAGCGCCAGGCCATACGGTCAACAGCCAGGGATGGGGAATTATTATGGGATATGTAAAAAATAGAAATTATCTGCAATGATTATACAGATCACAGAATCTGGAACTAGGCAAACCATTGCAATCACAGAGCAGTTAAGAAAAACATGGTACACTATATTGCTGATTAAACCAGCTTATTTTTTCTGGAAGCCATTTAAGAAGACGAACAGATAGCCTGGGAAAATGGTCTTTGTTTATTCATTTTTCAGATAACAAATTTCAAGATGAAATCAAACCTTGAGGTTTTTCTCCCTACGCTGCGACATTAATTTAGGTTTTTATTTCTGTTTCCATATCAAAACATTTTTATATTTGTGGCTTTCATTAGAGCTTAAACTCGTATTTGGAAATGCTTACACTTCTTTGAAGTGTATAATAGCCCCTTTTTTTGTACAAACAAGTATTTAAGGGGGAAAGGTTTTATTGAACCGCGTGTTGTGTTTTTAATCCTTCTGAATGGTTTATGCTTTTTAATTATAGTAATGTGCTCCAGGGGCCCTGTAATGAAGGACATAAAATTACATGTATCTTCCTATATGCATAAAAATGGAAAGCTGTCGTCACACAGCACCCATTGGAGGATGAGCAGTCCTGCATCATAACCCTGGATTTGCATGAAGTTGGGATAGGGGTTGGTGCGATGCACAACCTCAATGGCTGTGGCATGGAAGTGGGTTAATGTGGGTTAATGGCAGGGAGGTTAGAGAGCGGATCAAGCCTGGACGCAAACCCTAGTAAATAAATAAAAGTGTCAATTAAGTCATGACAGTGCAATTTGCAACTCACCAATCACACACCCCTCTGCTTAAAGGCGGGACTCACAAACCTCCTATACAGTGGTACCTTGGTTCTCAAACTTAATCTGTTCCAAAACCAAAGCGTTCCAAAATCAAGGTGCGCTTTCCCATAGAAAGTAATGCAAAATGGATTAATCCGTTCCAGACTTTTAAAAACAACCCCCAAAACAGCAATTTAACATGAATTTTACTATCTAATGAGACCACTGATCCATAAAATGAAAGCGATAAACAATGTACTGCAGTCACACAATCAATCAGTAGCTGAACTGGGTTCCACGAAAACGCAGAATGAATACAAAAACAGACAGGCCTCAGGGTAACACTCAAATTGGAAAGCGTAACACTCAAAACGGAGCACGTTCGGCTTCCGAAAAATGTTCATAAACCGGAACACTTACTTCCGGGTTTGCAGTGTTTGGGTTCCAAGTTGTTTGAGTACCAAGGCATTTGGTGGTGGGATGACAACAAGTGGTTAGAGGGAGAAGAATGGGAAGAGGAGGTGTTGGAAGCTGAAGAGGGAACAGGGCTTAGTGAGCGGGGGGAGTCTATGGCAGAGAGCAGTCCAGACTCAGAAGCTGAAGACGGAGAGGAGGGAGGCCAAGAGGCAGAGAGGAGTCTGGATGGTGAAGAGGTACGGGTGTCTCCCCTTCATGCAACAAGCTCCCCTCCCCACTTGTCTCCCAGAACCAGAAGAGGCATGAAAAGGGCTGCGGAGGAGTTAGCTTCATGCAAGCGCAATCTCAGATTGCTTGGGGGAAACCCTGAAGAGGAAGGGACTCAGGCAGCTGTGAGGAGGCAGAGACTTTCAGCAACTGCTTTGGGGGGGGGGCAATGCCTTTTGGAGATGAGTTGCTGCACTCATTAGTCCTGACCCTCGTGTCAATCCTGTTTCTGCTAACAAAGAGTTAACTCCATCTTGCTCTGTGTGATTTACTGCTGACTTGCTCCCGTCACCATGTGATCTCACCCCCTCCAAACACCCCTGCTTCCATCAGACAACATAGATGTCCGACTGGTAGCTCAATTCTTCAAATAAGCAGGTGAGAGGCAGGGCTTAGTCCAGGGGTCAGCAAGGTTTATCTTGCCTGGGCAGGATTGGTCCCGCAGAGATCCCTCCATGGGCCGGGTCACGCGTGTGCCTGAGTGTGCCCACCTGCAATTTTTGGCGTCTGCGCAGACGCGGTTTCTGGCACTGCGGAAGTGAGGTTCCCGCACCGCGCTGCACTGGTTTAGCACAGCGGGCGGCTTGGTTTGGGGGCGGCTCGTGGGCCAGTCAAACAACCTCCGTGGGCTGCTTCCGGCCCATGGGCCTTAGGTTGCAAAATGTAAAAAACTTTGCAGCCAAACCAAACTGAACAGCAGCCTGAAAAGCATTTGACGATCAGGCAAAACCCCCAGACCGTTTACCATCATGCCACGAGCAGACTGAATTTGACCTGGCAGGTCAAAAAATCTCTACTTGCCAAGTCCAGAGATGAGTATACTTCAAACTTGCGGAATCTCCACATGTTTCGTTTTGAGATTTATTTATTTTCCTATTTCATCCACCATCCAGAGCCCGGGGCAAACGAGAATTCCTGGTCACACACCCACATCACAAATTTAAAGCACATGACTCCCCACCAAGTATTGTGAGAACTGTAGTTTCTTAAGGGTGCTGGGAATTGTAGCTCTGTGCAGGTAAACTGCAGGGTTCTTTTTTGGGGAGGGAGGGGAGCCGTGCTTTTAAATGCATGGTGTGGAGGTGAAGTCTGGGTAGAGAGCCGCAAATTTCGGATCAAGGAGGAGAATTTTGAGATTAACCACCTGCTCAATCAAAGCATTTGTCTGCAGGATCCAAACTGGGTCTGCAAGCCTTTTGCAGCCGCCAGAGGGTTGGGAGACCAGGGTTCAAACCCCTTCTTGGCCACGAAGATAGCTAGGTGACCTGGGGGGGGGGGACTCACTGTGTCTCTCAGCCTAACCTACCTCACAGGGTTGTTGTAAGGATAACATGGGGAGAACTATGTGCGCCACTCTGATCTTATTGGAGAAAAAGGCACAATACAAATGCAATCAAAAACACACCCAGGGTTAGACCAAAAGGTTCCTTCAACTAGTGGAAAGAGTGTCCGCTTTCGCTCCTAGTTTCCTCCTAAGCATTGCAGGGGGTTGGACTAGATGACCCTCAGAACCCCTTCCAACTCTATGAGACTGATTTCAGCAGCTCAACTTTAGAGGTTAAGGTATAGTTACCAGTTTTTTTCAATGAATCCGGGGACACTTTTCCCCCCTTTTTTTGAAGCTGAGTAGCAAGAGGGAGTCAGCAGTGGGGATGGTGAGGCAAAAGACCCTGGGCCCAAGCACACCTGCATATTGTATAAAGGTGCAAAGCCCTTCTTTCGCACCCTCCGAAACATAAATGCACAGTTTTTAAAAAAACTGGGCAATGGCTGCCCTCCCACGACTCCCAAGCCTCCCCCATCAGTCAAACCAAAGGGGGAAGGGGGCAGGAGATCGGGGGAGGCTCAGGAGTCATGGGCAGGTGGCGCACTGTTGCCCAGTTTTTAAAAAACTCTGCGCATTTATGTTTCACAGGGTGCGAAAGAAGGGCTACGCACCTTGCCCACAAAGAAACAGTGCACCTCCTGGGCAACGGCCACCCGCCCACAACTCCCAAGCCTCCCCCATCAGTCAAAACAAAGGGGGAAGGGGGCAGGAGATCTGTACCACCGGACGTCCCCCCTTGGCAGTGGCGGTGGCAGTGGCAGTCAACAGCCCGGAGCCAGCCAGAGCCAACTGCACTACAAGGCTGGCTCCGGGGACAGATTTGCAAATCTGGGGACATTCCGGGGATGGAATTTGTCCAGGGACAGATTTGCAAATCTGGGGGCTGTCCCTGGGAACCGGGGACGTCTGATAACCCTAGGTTAAGGTCCTTTCAGCTGTTGCTATGGTTAAACAACCAAGGTTCAGAAACACCTGCCCATCTTCTGCAACCCACACAGAGATTATGCAATGGAATATGCAAGGGAACTCTCAGCCCATTTAGTGCAGGAAGGCAAGCAAGCGGCGGCTCCTTGCTGTAGAGTTGAGCTTACAACCAGCGAGGAGCACGTGGTCTGTAGCCTCTGACCAGGGAAGGGATAACCTGCCCTGTCACACAGCCAGGTATTTTTAGGGATCTGCTCCCAATTTGGTAGCAGGAGAAACACACCCTACAGATTGACAGAGGGGAACAAGGGGGCCCATGGTCATCAGAAGCAGCCACCCCCAGTCAGTGCCAACTTACAAAAGTGGATTTACGGGCTGAAATCAGGGCAGCAAAGAGTAGAAGGTGAACTCTGTACTAAACTGCTCCCAAACCATCATTTCCTGATCTTTTATGTGGGCCACTTGGAATTTTAAAAGCAAATCTGCATTCAGGTTCATAGGGAATCGCCTCAGTAGACAGACCCAAGATAGAATCACAGACTTGTAGAATTGGAAGGAACCGTGAGGGCCATCTAGTCTGACCCCATGTAGTGCAGAAATCTTTTGCGCAACGAGGGGCTTGAACCCACATCCCTGAGATGAAGAGCATCAAGCTCTGCCAACTGAGCTATCCCATCTGTTCCAGCCTTCTTTTTCCACCCAGATGCCCCAGGGAAACGCAGCCAGCAAAACTTTTTTCCCAGCGCATGGCATTCACACATAACACCCTCCTGGGAAAATGCGAGGCTCCGTTTTGCTTATTCAAGCTGGGAAACCTGTGGTCTTCAAGATGCTGCAGAGCTCCAGCTTCCACCAGGCCTGACCACCGGGCCTATGCTGACTGGGGCTGATGGAAGTCGGTAGCCCCAGTGCAACTGGGAGACACTGGGCCCCACTCCCCACGCAGGAAGAAAGGGGGCGGCTGCTTTCGCACCCTGTTTGTGGGGCTCCCCAGAGGCACCCAGACCTGCTGATACTGCAGCTAACTGTGGCATCAGACTACAGGATGAACATTGTCCTGATTCAAAACAAGGTAGCATGGTAAATTACGATGCGTTAGGTGGGTGTGTTGTTCCCCAAACCAAACCAAACCCTTGTCCTGTAATATTCAGCAAAACGAAACAGGCACTGAACGCAACAGAAACAAACCAGGTGGGTCCCTAAGGAGCTCTCAGTTGAGCGAAGCACATTCATAAAAATGCAGAAACTGTTTTTTTAAAAAAGCATCCAGAAAAACACAAAAATGGCCTACTTTTCACACTCGACAGATGATGTTGAGGTGGCTCGCTTATGTCAGGGCTGTACCACTTCAGAATCGGCGGTGGGGGGGGGGTCGGTTCACACGCTTGAATGCTCCCCCCCCCATATATATAAACCTGTACCAAATGCAGCAGTTTAAAGGGCACTTGGCACTCACCAACACGCCCCCCCCCCCAGGGTGCACAGCTGCCCATGGAGGCTTTTACTCGGTACCCGCAGGGCCACCCACCCAGCCTTGCTGAAATGAGGCAGGAAAGAAGCATTCCATTGTAGTCAACGCACTAGAGCAGAACGTGTGCCTGGCTGGCGCGTGGGAAGGGCTGGCATGACAGGTGTGCAAACACACCCACCGGACCCAACAGATTGGTGCGTGTGCACATGCACACACACACACCCGATCTTCTTATTCTACGTCCATTACTTTGGTGGTTTTTCCATTGAGAGGTGCACAGAGATGCGTTCAACCATGTGGCAGGCCCCCAACCCAAAATTCAAAGGGGTGCAGTTCCAGAAACAGCGTGACCATAACCGCCCTGAGACCTGCAGGTACACGGCAGGATGCAAATTAAATTCATTGTCGTCACCATCATCATCTCACCTGAGCGACCCAGGCCAGGCTTGCTCCCTTACCAAGCAGCACCCTAATCTTAAGAGGTAAGCAGGGTACATGTGTGTTTACTTACTGAACACATCCATAGCCCAACTTCTTTCCCAGTGACTGGCTTCTGAGGTCACCCAGGGAGCTTCATGACCAGGTGAGGATTCGAACCCAGGTCCTAGTCTAGTCTAACCACGACACCACACTGGCTCTCAAGGAACTTAAGCAGGCAGGTTGTTTAAACCCTGCCTTTAAAAAAATGTTCCCATTTGATTCCCCACCCCCCTCTGTCTTATGCTGGATCTAATGTGTTTATTGCCATGAGATGCTTTTGAGTTACACTTTGTTTACAAAAAAGGTGACAAAGAAGTTTGATATAAATATATAAGTAAAACTCCCTCCCTCCCTTGAACAAGAGAGTGAAACTATACCCCTTTTCAGCAAAACAAATGCAGAGTTATTTATCTGTCGGGCTTTCTTTTCTTTTTTTTTTAATGGATGGGGAGAGAGAAATTAGCCACATCACAAATTTGCTCCATGATTCACACTAAACAGCAAGGAGGAGAGAAAAGCAGAACTTGCAAAGAACCAGAAAGCAGCTGCTGTTGCTTGAAGAACCACGGGCCAAACCCTGAGCCAGGCTTTGTGCAAACACTTCTGATCAGTTATGCACTTGTACAAAGCTGCTCAGAGAAATACATTTTTTCCATATTAGCTTCCAGATTACATTATCTCTCTCTCTCTCTCTGTGTGTGCCCCCCTCCCCCTCCCAGCTCTGCAATATGACTGATCTCATTTCCATAATAGGATTGTAACCATGGATGTCAGAAGTAGTGTGGAATGAGGAGGGGGAGGGTGGGAACAGAAGCAACCGATTGTTTGATCATCAGCCCAGGGAGGGGTGTGCTTCACCCACACCCCTCCCGCCACTACTTATGGGGTGCATATACAGAATATCGTGTTTATCAACAACAGCCTGAACAGGAGGAGGGTGTCTTTTAAAGACACGCTTCTGCACCGCACCTGAATTCAATGGTCCCAGATTCTGCCATTTACACCTACACGACTTTTAAAAATAAATAAATCGCAAGGGCAAATTTACAAAGGGTTTACCTAAAAAAATAAATAGCCTCTCCCAGACTCCCGGCTCTGCCTGCCTTTGATATGGTGGAGACAGGCTTTTGGAAACATTTTAAGGTTCTAACCCTCAAGGTGACGGGGAGGGGGGGGGGAGAGAAATGTTTGCAGCAAGAGCTGGTGTCCTGGTTAGCAATCCAGAGGCCTTGCATGGGTGGCGCGTAGATGTTAAAATTCCCTTCTGCAGGCTAACAATTCCAGTCAGAAAGATTAATAGATTAGGAAGAGAAGAGAAACCCGTTTTGATTGCACTCCCCGAAAATAAAAAAAATATATAATCTCTTTTTTTTTTTTACATAAATGATTCAGAAAGTGTTGACATCACAAAGTGGTTCTGTTGTCCGTGTGTCACGGTTATGAGGTCACACTTCTGGTCAAAGTCAAAAGGGGAGGAAAGAACACAGAGATACATTCTTTTCCTGTTTGCAAAAGAATAAAGCAACTGTGGCCAGTGGCCTTTTCAAATTACATCCTCCCTCTCCCACTACTTCAGTATTATAAACAGGCAGGCAGGCAAGGCCTGTACCACTGCTGTCGTTTAACAATGTGTGCAGCAGCAGCAGCACTCAGTTGGATCCACCTTCAAGTACAGGAATAACTGCAAATATTGCGCTTAGAATCCACCCCCTGGCACCCAAACGCCCTCTCTCAGCCCACGTCTCTCACCTGGTTCAGATCTTCATCGTTGAGCAAGTGCGACTCGCGAGGCTTAAAACAATTCTGGCATTTGCTCTTGTTAAAAATGTTAGCTTGAAATTTCCTGCAGGGATTATCTTTAGCAGACATGGCGTTGTCTACCCAGGGAAGAAAGGAAAACAGGAGGGCGAGAACGAGGCCAGAAATCAGAGCTTCTCCTTTCCCCAACTTTCGTCCACTATTTTAAAAGAGGAATAAAGGGGAGGGACCCAAAAACCACACAATGTGCAAGCTTCGTTCTCCTTTGTATAAATATTTCTCTATGTATAAAAAAAAGCAGGATCCTTTTAAAAACCAAGAGCGGAAACTGACCAGGGCCAAATCCCTTTCATCTGCCTGCTAGGCCACAAACACCTCCTCGCGAGCAATCCGGAGCAACAGAGAATCTGGCGTGCAAGAACATCCCGCTTTTATTTATTTTTTCGCCAGAGGCAAACGAAACAACAACAAAAACTGGCGTGGAGGAAATGGTAAGAAGAGGGGGGAAATTATGTGGCCCCGGAGCAGGCAAGATAAAGCAGATCGGGACTTGCAAACCAAAGAGCTCCCCAAATCTGGATCTCTGAGGCTCCAGGAGAGAGAAAAGCGGATGGAGGAGAAAAAACGAAAATCCCAGCTGTCAGGGCAGGTCGGCCTTCGACGGAGCAGAAAGTGGGCAGATCCCGGAGGAGAGGAGCGAGGAGCCGCGGTGCGCTTTCGAAGGAGGGATGCTGAGAGCTTTGCGCGCAGACTTGCTCCTTTCCTGGTCGGCGTCCTCAGGCGCAATTTCCGCGCAGGATCCCGAAGCGCGCTTGCAAAGGGCCGGCCGCCGCTTCCAGAGGGGATCCATGTTGCTGCTGCCGCCGCCGCTTCATCCCCACCGCCCGGAGGAGGAATTAATCCAGAGGGATAAATCCAGAATGTAATGCGATTTCTCCCCCTTTTAAGTTAACCTTTGCAAAAAAAACCAAACCCCGAAACAGCAGCTGAGCCCAGGAAAAAAAGAGCGAGACGAGGAGGGCGTCCGTCTCCCTCGCCAAATAATCCAACTTCTCCCCAACGCCGGGAGACGGCGAGGCAAGGGGGGGGGTGAATCCTGCCGGGCCTCAGCACCAATCCGGAACGGAGCCCGGTCCTCCCGGCGCCTTGCAAAAGGCCTTCTCGCTGCTCCAGCCGCCACCGCCTCCTCCCGCTCTCGGGCTGCCCATCCAAGGGGGAGGGAGGGAAGGAAGGAAGGAGGGGGGGGGAGGAAACGCCTGGATTCCTCTCGCCCCTTTCTTCTCCTGTATTCTTCTTCTGCTGCTGCTTTAGGGCTTGCAGGGGGGCATTTTGCATGCAAAAGCCACCCAGCCCCCGCGCTCTCTCGTCTCTCTTTCCCCCAGCTTTCCCCCCCCCCTTTCCCCCTCTTTGCACCAAATGTTTGCAAGCAAAAAAAAAAAAAAAAGAAGAGGAGGAATTTAAAGGGGGGCGGGGAGCGGGGGAGGGAATCCTCACGCGCTCTCCGGGTTTAGGGGGAGGGGGCACTCCTACTCCTCCCCCTCTTCCTATTTAATTGACGTGGAGGGATATCCAATGGCAGGTCGCGAGTGGATGCTAACAAAAGGAGACGCTGCCCAATCCAGAGAGAGGGAAGGGAAGGGAGGGGTGTTTGGTGCGCAATGTGCAAAATGCATGCGACCCAAAAGCGGAGATGGGGGTGGGATTGGAGGCTGGGCTGTTTCCTCCCCACCCCACTCCTTGAAATCAGGTTTGGTGGGCGCGTGCGTTTGGCACCGGGGGTGGATTGATTTGCGCTTCCCGGACGCCGGTCCTTCCCCCGCCCACCCAAAAGCAGCAGCATGATTTGGAGATTGAAAGCCCTTTTTTTGCAAAGGAAAAGGGCCTCCTTCATTGTTCCTTTCCTCTTGCAAACGGCGGTTTCTTCCTTCGCAGTGAAATCGGGAAAGCCGTCCGCATTTGCAAAGCGCGCTTCTGGCGCACACCTTTGCGCAAACGCCACGCTGCCTGGTTTCCCGGCTCCAGTCTCGCCGGAACCGCCCGTTGTTCGGTTGCTTGTTTCAAAGCAAATAAAAAGTAGCGCAGTTGTTTGGCAGGAAGCCCGCTGGAGTTCAAGGCCGCTCGCATCCCGAGGGAACACGGGTGCGTGGTTTGCACGTCGGAAAGTGCCACGGAAGACGAAGCGCGCCCGGCATCTGCGGGGACGGGTGGCTCTTTCGTCACGGCTTCGCCCCAGGCGCCCTTGGCGAGATAATCCTCGCTTTACAGGTACATGCCTGGAAGAAAGAAGGAGAAACAGAAGTATCAGAGTTCCCTGTTCTTGTGTCACGTGCTGAATAATAATAACAATAATACCCTTTTTTCAGCAGCAGGTCCCCCAGTCCGGTTCTACTACGGCAATTTCAAACTTACAAAAACAGTATTACATTGACAAGACCAAATGGATGCTCTGGCTTTGTATAAAATTATCCTGAGTTTTCTCTGGAAGAAGAAATTCCATGCTGCTTAAATGTAAGGGCTATGCATATAAATGTTTTTTAAAAGACAAACAAAAAACCCAGAAATGATTGGAAACGTTGGCTTCTTTGCAAGATGGAAAACGTTTTAACCTTTAAAGCCCTATACGGCCTAGGACCCTCGTACCTACGGGACCGCCTCTCCTGGTATGCCCCACAGAGAAACCTACGGTCTGCAAATAAAAACATCCTGAAGGTCCCAGGCCACAGAGAGGTTAGGCTGGCCTCAACTAGAGCCAGGGCTTTCTCGGCCGCGGCTCCAATCTGGTGGAACGCTCTGTCACAAGAGACTAGGGCCCTGCGGGACCTGACATCTTTCCGCAGGGCCTGTAAGACAGAGCTGTTCCACCAGGCCTTTGGTCAGGGCGCAGCCTGACCCCCTCCTCTGGCAATCTGCACAGAATCTTGCTTAATGGTTGCCATCAATTTGATTTTAATTAATTTTTATAATGAAAGGTTTTTAGAATGTTGGATTATTTTGATTGTTGCTAGCCGCCCTGAGCCCAGCTTCGGCTGGGGAGGGCGGGGTATAAATAAAATTTATTATTATTATTATTTTTATTAGTTCTGAATTAAGAAGTGTTCAAACGTTTGTGTTGCTATTTATCAAGCGCAGCGTTAACCAACAGATGGGGAAATGTCCCAATAATGCTGATTAAAAAATGTGTTCTCTCTCCTTGGATGTTATCTGCAATACGTGTTTATGCAGAAGTCAATGCCACCAAGAAAAGCGTTTATGAACATTTTAGGGAGCCGTTCTGTACCAAGTCCATCCAGTTCAGTAGCCCTACAGTGATCCTAAGCAGGCTTCATAGGGGTGTAAGCCCCACTGAGCACAATGGAATCGTAGAATCGCAGCGCTGGAAGGGACCCTCAGGGTCATCTAGCCCAACCCCCTGTAATGCAGGAATATGCAACTGTTCCATGTGGGGATCGAACCTGCAACCTTGGCATCATCAGATTGCTTCCCTAGTATATGCGCCCTGGATTGTAAAGATGCAAGATTTCAGTCGCTGCGTTTTGCTTACCATTTCTGTTTCTGAAACGCACAAATATATTAGTTAGAAATTTCTATTTAAAAACAACCCTGAGTATGCTCATCCCTGTTCCCCTTTTCCATCCTGAGGGCCACATTCTCCGCTAGGCAGCCTTCCAGGGGCCACCTTCCAAGGGGAGGCGGGGCGAGAGGCAAGAGCGGGAGGAGCAATGAATAGAATGCAAATTTCCCCTTTCTATCCTCCAAGCAAGCAGGAAGCCTTGTCTGAGTCCACGGGCACATCCCAGCAGACCAAAATACTCCAGGAGAGTGCAATGCAGGCCATTAAGAGGGTGTGCCTGGGGAGAGTTCTGAGCGCTGGGCAGAGAAGCCTGGAGGGCCACATTCAACTAGTACACAACATGGCCAAATTTGGCCCTCCAGCTGTTTTGGGACTACAATTCCCATCATCTCTGACCACTGGTCCTGTTAGCTAGGGATGATGGGAGCTGTAGTCCCAAAACAGCTGGAGGGCTGAGTTTGGCCATGCCTGCAGTATGCAGATGTTGATTGACTTCACCTCCCATCATCCCCTGCCCAGTGGCCATGCTACCTGGGGCTGATGGGAGTTGGAGTCCAGCCTCTTCTGGAGGGCTACAGGCCCCCTTTCATATAATCATAGACTTGGAAGGGACCCCAAGGGCCATCTAGTCCAACCCTCTGCCATGCAAGAATCTTTGCCCAACGTGGGGCTCGAACTCAAGGCCCTAAGATGAAGAATCTCATGCTCTGCCGCTGAGCTACCCCATTACCCTTAAATCGATGCATATGCTATATACACTTCAACCAAGCTTAACTGCCAAGGCATTCATTGCTATCATTTCCCTCTCCCTTCTTCTCTCTATGTGCATATGATAGCTTTAAAGCACACTCTTTCCCTCAAAGAATTCTGGGAGCTGTAGTTTACCCCTCACAGAGTTCCCCTTCCCAGCAAGCCTGAACAAACTACAGCACCCAGAATTCTTTGAGGGGGTGAAATGTGATTCAAGTGAGTTTTAAAGGCTTAACATGTACGTAGCCTTTATTTATTTACATGTATACCGTATTTTTTGCTCTATAAGACTCACTTTTTCCCTCCTGAAAAGTAAAGGGAAATGCGTGTGCGTCTTATGGAGCAAATGCAGGCTGCGCAGCTATCACAGAAGCCAGAACAGCAAGAGGGATTGCTGCTTTCAATGTGTAGCGATCCCTTTTTCTGTTCTGGCTTCTGAGATTCAGAATATTTTTTTTCTTGTTTTCCTCCTCCAAAAACTAGGTGCGTCTTGTGGTCTGGTGCGTCTTAGAGAGCGAAAAATACGGTATAACCTGTACCACTCTGTCATTAAAAAAGAAAATCTCATAGCTGCTTTCCAAAAAAGTACATTGAAACCAGACTTCTCCTTATACAATTGCTGTGAAATTTTGGAGGGTGACTTAGCGGAGGCCGTGCTAGATTCCTTTCATAATGGTGCAAAGAGAGAGAGGCCCATTTTGCTGCCAGGACAGCAGGTGCAGAACATGGAGGGGTGGTTTTTTTGGTCTTTTTTCAGCTCCCTTTCATCCAGTTCCCGCTGCCTGCTCCCAAGGGTGGTGGCTCTGGCTGGGGGCCAACGCTGCGAATTTGAAAGGCACCCTTTGTGCTCGCTTGGCCCCTCGGCTCATTAACCACCCCGCGAGAGCATTTCAGCCTTAAGGTCCAAGGTGCTTTCTTGGGAAGAGGGCTCTGCAAAAATTCCTTCCTGGGACGGCCGCTCCCTGCCCTGAGTTTGCTCTGTGCTATAATGACTCCCTCCTACATTACAAACACCATCAGCCTGGAACCTCCTGTTTGCTTTAGTTTAGGGGATTGTTTTAACCACAGTGTGGCAAAGCACCAAGATCCACCCAAGGCTTAATTTCGAAAGTATATATAATCGGAGAGACGGAGAGGAAGGAAGGATGGAAGAGGAGGAGGAGGAAGAAGAAATGCAACCTGCTCTCCTGGAAGCATTTGCCCTAAAGCCAGGAGTGCATCCATACATTTAAAGCACATGCCCAAGAATCCTGGGAAATATAGTTTGTGAAGGGTGCTGGGAATTGTAGCTCTGGGAGGGAATAAATTATCGTTCCCAGGATTCTTTTGTGTGGGGTGGGGATGCTTAAATGTATGTTGCCTACACAGCCCAGGTGCATGTTCATGAGTTGTGATTAGTCAGTGGGGAAATGGGAAGACACTTTGTACATGCTCAGAGGTATTTCCCACACCCTTCACAGGTGAAAGTAAAAGACATCTCTCTCCCCCCCCCCCCACTCCATCAGACAGCTTTTCTCATTCTCTTTCCTATTCCTCCCTGGCTGAATTTTATAGTGTTGAAGACTTCCACCAGGAGCCTGCACAGTGGTACCTCGGAAGTTGAACGGAATACGTTCCAGAAGTCCGTTTGACTTCCAAAATGTTCAGAAGTCAAGGCGCAGGTTCCAATTGGCTGCAGGAAGCTCCAGCAGCCAATCAGAAGCCGCGGAAGCCACATCAGATGTTTGGGTCCCAAAGAACATTCACAAACCGGAACACTCACTTCTGGGTTTTTGCAGCTTTCAGGAGCCAAAACGTTTGACTTGCAAGGTGTTTGGGATCTAAGGTACGACCGTATGTTTTATTTATTCTGCCACAGTCTGTCCTTCACTGATTTCTTAAAAACATGATTTTGTTACATATTTAGGTATTAATATCCTGTTTCTCAAGTGGGGGGGGGGAGGAGATCCTTCACAAAGTGGCTTGAAATATGGCTAAACTACTATTATAAAGCTATAAAAATGCTGACATGATTTAATCTGTGTTTAGCTTATTGTTTATTTTAATTATTATTATTTGAGTGTTTTAAATAGCTATTTTTAAACTGTTTTTATTTACAATTCTTGTTGTTTGTAAACTGCTCTGTTTTTCCTTACAATCAAGCAGTATGCAAGTTTTATGAAATAAAAGACTGGATCCTATGCCACGCCACCAAAAGATGAGGACTGTTACACCCTCCTCTAAAAGGAGGCGTGAGCAGCGTCAACATCCCAGTCTCCAGAGTCCAGGCTATATTTCCTTGCAGAAGATGCTGTCCTGTTATCTCGCTGACACATCTTGCTAAAGCGATGCTGCCTGTCTTGTTTGATGCAGGGCCCAGAGACCTGCCCCAGCCAGCCTGCCTCCATATTGTCATAACGTTGGTAAATAAATATGAATAGAATTGTGGTTTGTTTGCAGCTGGGAGGGAGCTCTCTTGTGTGTCAAAGGTGGCTTTGATCACCTCCACACCGTCTTAACCACCAGCGCCTGGCTGGGAGGCGGAAGTTTATTCTCCTCCACTGAAAGGCAAATAAACCCACGAAGGGGCAAGAAGATCACTCCTGCCTCCAGTTGCTGGGCCGTTTTTAAAAAATAATTTTTATTTTTTTGCCAAAATCAAAAATCAAAGGCCAGCCCAGAAAAGCAGCCAGCAAGAAGAAGCTTCAGCTTTTTAATATTGCTTTTTTAATTTTATTTTTAATTGGGCTGGTTTTTGCTGACGTGAGAACCTTTGGGACGAAGAGCTAGATAGAAATTCAGTTAATAAACTAACAAACAATTTAACATGATGAATACCACAGGCAACTGCTACCACAGGCAAAATGCACACTTTTAATGCACCAACCACTACATATTGTTGAGTGTTACCTTCTGCTGAATGGTTTTGGGTCAGAATTATGAGCGTTCTGTGTTCCAGATGCATTTCACGCCATCCTATGGAAAGAATCCCAGGGACGAGATAGACAAGCAAAAATTAATTGCAGTACACAGTACATCAATTCTAAATCGAAAGATTTTCCCTATTTGTTCATTTAAAAAAACAACACCCCAATCTAGAAGCCTTTAGTAGTAGTAGTACATAGTAGTCGTAGTTATCTATTATTTATACCCTGCCCATCTGGGTAGCTTCCAACAAAATATTAAAAATACAGTAAAACATCAGACATTAAAAACTTCCCTAAACAGGGCCGCCGTCAAATGTCTTCTAAAAGCCAGATAATTGTTTATTTCCTTAACATCTGATACAGGGCAGGTGCCACTACCGAGAAGGCCCTCTGCCTACTTAGGTATTTGCAACTGCAGGATACAATTGCTCCAGGGTGAAATTTGTACAATTTACCAAATAGTTCACCACCTCCTGCTGTTCCTGGTGCGAGCATTTCCCAGGCAACAGAATATATTGCTTTGATGGGTTAAGTATTTATGATGATGGGCACACACAAGCCTGCTGCTCTGCATGACTGGGAGTTGTGTTCATAGTTTTCCTCCCTGTCCCTCAGCCCCATCAGGACAGAGAGGGGAAGGAGGAGGTAGCTCCGTTGGTAGAGCATGAGGCTCTTAATCTCAGGGTTGTGGGTTCGAGCCTCATGGTGGGCAAAAAGATTCCTGCATTGCAGCGGGTTGGACTAGATGACCCTCCTGGTGCCCTGATTCTGTGAGTGTGCATCTCCCTTGACCGCTTTCTCCCCACTCCTATGAAGAGCACAATATTTGGAAATCCTCAGCATGTGCACATGCAGGCACACAAACATCGCATGCTCTAAAGCAGTCTGTGCATGCATGCACACAATCTACTCCCATATTCTTCAACCTTGGGTCCCCAGATGTGGGTGGACCACAGCTCCCATCATCCTTGACCATTGGGCTAAGCCGGCTGTGGATGATAGGCATTGTAGTCCGCTTACATCTGAGGACCCAAGTCTGAAGAACAACGATTTACTTCAACCAGGTACCTTCCAGATGTTTTGGACTGCAACCACGGGCCCCAGCCAACATGGCCATGCTGCCTAAAGCTGATGGGATTTGTAGTCCAAAAGATCTGGCGACCATGAGGTTGGCAATGGCTGATTTAGCTAGTATGATCTTCTGCCCGCCCCTGTTCTGGTCCACTTCAGCTGAGTCAGACCTACCACACAGGCCGGCACCAAGCGGGTGAGTCACCGAAACCGCTTGCGTCCAGGAAATGAATTAAAGATGCATTTTTTTGAGAGCCAGGAGCCAAACTGGGCTCTGCTGAAAGATTGTTTTTGCAACTCCTGAAACCCGCCCACCTCTCGTTTGTTTCTGTGCATGACCGATACTATTAATCACGAGATTGAGCACTGGGAGAGCATTTGTGTTTGTCCTAAGCACCTGGTGTGCATTGCTTTGGCTGCAAGACTTACAACAACCCTTTCAGGTGGGACTGGAGCCCCCCCCCCCCCGTGCTATGCAGCTTCCTACTTAAGGAGAGGTGCATTTGCAAGTGTGGATCAGGTGGGCTGTCAGCTGGTCCAATTGTGCCCTCAAAGGGGAAGCACGGAATTGGGTTATAAGGTCTTTCAAAACTCTTAGGCGGCAGAAGCACATAGACCAGTGGTTCTCACAGGGTGTGATGCGCCACACTGGTGTGGCAGGAGAGGACGGCAATTACGGAGGGGAGAGTCAAGGGACAATCAATATTATATTTTGGGAATGATTCGTGTTTTTATGCAGTTGTGCTGTTTTATACTTACTGGACGTCCCATGATCATATTATACAGTAGTTGTGTTCTATGTTATAAATCAATCAACTGCTGAAGTTGCTTCTTTATTTTTTTTTCAATAAAAAACTGGAGTGGCGCAAGCAGATTTTTATTCTGAAAGTGTGGCTGAGGGAAAAAGCTTGAGAATCACTGATACCGAGAGAGGGGTTCGTGGTTATTTATTTTAATCATTGCATTTCTCCCCCACCTTTTTCACCAAAGAGCTCGGGGTGGCAGGCATGGTTCTTAGCCTCATTTAATCCACACAACCACCCTGCGAGGTAGGTTAGGCTGACAGACAGGGGCTGGCCCCCAAGGTTAACCAGTGAGCTTCATGGCCAAGCGGAGATTTAAACCTTGGTCTCCTAAATAAGTTCCCCACCTGCATAGCTCAGTCAGTAGAGCAAGAGACTCGTAATCTCAGGGCCATGGGTTCTAGTCCCATGTTGGGCAAAAAATTCCTGCATTGCAGGGGGTTGGACTAGATGACCCTCGGGGTCCCTTCCAACTCTATCCATGCCTTTGACCTCAACTTAGAACCCTCCAGATGTTTGAGTCTGCAGCTACTCTCAGTCCCTGCTCTGTGCTAACTGGAGCTAATGGGGGTTAAACATCTGGAGGAGGCCAGTTTGTCCGCCCCATTAGCCGATTCTCCTCTTTCCAATCAGTTGGGATGCAAAAAGAAACTTGGAGCCGTCTAGCAATTCACAGCTATGAAGCACAGAAGATCAGAGATGTTATCTTCTCCAACCTTGTGCCCTCCAGGTGTTTAGGGCTCCAACTTCATCCATTGGTTAGAGTGTGGTGTTGATGATGCCTAGACTGCTAGTTAGATCCCTAAAAAATTCTGGGAAATGATATACAATGAATTGAAGAAAATGTTCCAATTAACATTTGTAAAAAAGCCTGAAGCATTTTTGTTAGGGATTGTAGGAAAAGACCTGCCAAGGAAACTGAAGAACATATTCATGTATGCGACAACGGCGGTAAGAGTCTTAATAGCACAAGGACGGAAGAACGAAGAAACCCTGACAAAAGAACTGGCAAGGGAAACTGATGGACTATGTGGAACAAATTGCGTGATAAGGACAACTGTGACTTAAAAGAAGAATGGGAACCTTTTACAAAGTATTTAAAGAAACTGGACTTGGACTCCTTGGCAGGTTTTGAATAAACAATCACAAATTTATCACTGGCAACATACAGACAGATCATTTAAGGATCTTTACAATTTTATAATATGCAGAGAACAACATGTGTTGAAAAACCAGATAGAGGAGCTGAGGGAAGTCCGGTGAGGGTGGGAGGGTGAGTTTTTCTTGGGGGGGGGGGAATTAGGGGGGGAATGAGGATAATATGTTTTTGATAAATTGTTATGTGAAAATTCCTAATAAAAACTATTTTTTTAAAAAAGAGAGAGACTGCTAGTTAGATCCCTGCATGGGACAGCTGCATTTTCCTGCATTGCAGGAGGTTGGACTAGATCAGGCTGCCTCAACCTCGGCCCTCCAGATGTTTTGAGACTACAATTCCCATCATCCCTGACCAATGGTCCTGCTAGCTAGGGATCATGGGAGTTGTAGGCCCAAAAACATCTGGAGGGCCGAGGTTGAGGGAGCCTGGACTAGATGATCCACAGGCTCCCTTCCAACTCTTAAGACTCTATAATTCCTTCTGCCCCTGCCAGCATGACCAATGGGGAAGGGCGATGGACCTGTGGTGCAAAACAGGGTTATGAACATGGGGGTGGGGAACCCTCCCCCCCAAAACCCAATAAATCAATGATGTGTGAGAGAGAATCCAGCTAATATTTAATAAATAAAGTGTTGGGACATCAACTCACTGATCTGCCATGAGTATTTGCACCAGCAGCTGTCTGTGGCAAAGGTCAGGCAGCATGGAGGTGATGTGGCATTGGGTGAGTTTGACGTTAATCGAGCAGCTCTTCATTCATTCATTCATTCATTCATGGGTGTCGCTAGGTGATCCCAACTCCCATCAGCTTCAGCCAGCCTGATTCATGATCAGCGAGGATGGGAGTTTGAGTCCAACTCTAACCTGTGTCATGGTTAAGAGTGCCGTCGGACTGGGACCTTTGAGACCAGGGTTCAAATGCCTCCCCCCAGCCATGAAGCTCACGGGGCGACTTTGGGGACCAGTCACTGCCTCTCAGGGTAACCTACCTCACAGGGCTGTTGTGAGGACCAAACAGAAGAGAAGGAGAGTCTGAGCTGTTTTGGGGGGGAGCGTTGTATATAAAATGTAATAAACTGAATAGCTTCAGTTTTGTCTTGTTTACTAAATTTGTACACTGCCCTTCATCCAAAGATCTCAGGGCTGTTCGTGGCATAAAAATACAAATTACATAAGAAGAGCAATAACGAAACAAGACGATAGCTCCCTTCCACTGTCTGAACATCTGTGTCTTTAAAGCAGTGCCTGCTTAAGAATATACACATACAAACATCTCTGCCCTTCTTTGCCAGCAATTGTGGCCCTGATCTGGTGGAATGCTATGTCACAAGAGACTAGGGCCCTGCAGGGCTTGACATCTTTCCGCAGGGCCTGCAAGACGGAGCTGTTCCACCAGGCCTTTGGCCAGGGCACAGTCTGACCCCCTCCTTTGGTAATCCTCACGGAACTCTAGCCCAATGGTTGCCATTAATTTGATTCTGAATTGATTTTAAAATGAATTGATTTTAGAATGTTGTGTTACTTTTATGGTTGTTAGCTGCTCTGAGCCCGGCTTCGGCTGGGGAGGGCGGGATATAAATAAATTATTATTATTATTATTATTACTACTACTACTACTACTACTATTACTATTTAGAGCCAGTGTGGTGTAGTGGTTAAGAGCAGTGGATTCGTAATCTGGTGAACCGGGTTCGCTTCCCCTCTCCTCCACATGCAGCTGCTGGGTGACTTTGGGCTAGTCACACTTCTCTGAAGTCTCTCAGCCCCACTCACCTCACAGAGTGTTTGTTGTGGGGGAGGAAGGAAAAGGAGACTGTTAGCCGCTTTGAGACTCCTTTGGGTAGTGATAAAGTGGGATATCAAATCCAAACGCTTCTTCTTCTTCTATTACCACTCATAGAACTGTAGAATGGGAAGGGACCCTAGGGGTCTTCTAGTCCATCCCTCTGCAAATGCAGACATCATAGCTAAAGAATCCCTGACATGATAGTTATATGCAAACAAGTTATTCTTCACATGCATATTCCACCATTCCTCCAAGAAGATTTGGGAGGCCAGAATGCACTCATTCAAAGCTCAGACTAATTGTCGTACAGGCAGGAAATGGACTTTGACTCTGTTCGATTATCATTAACCCCCTGCTGTTTGGAAATGGTGCATCTTTGATGCCAGTAGCCACAGGCGGCAGTTTCTCGAGAAATCATGTTATCGCTGAATTTGCAGCTCCCGTCTAACTTACGTCAATCACAGGGTGGGAAAGGTTATCTGCCTCTTCTTGCCGTTGGGAGTCACAAGAAGCAGGAGGGGTTGCAGAGATCCCTATGCAAAGCAGGAAAGAGAGAGGCCTTAGTGATATTTTGCTGCTCTGGAAACCTCTGTTCGCCCAGCCAGGCGGTCGTGAAAAATATGAAAGCCAATGTGGTGGTTAGTGGTTAGAGCAGTGTTTCTCAAACTTGGGTCTCTGGCTGTTGTTGGACTACAAATCCCATCATTCCTAGCTAGCAGGATCAGTGGTCAGGGATTATGGGAGTTGTAGTCCAACAACAACTGGAGACTTAAGTTTGAGAAACATTAGAGCATCGGATTGGGACCTGGGAGAGACCAGAGTTCAAATCCCCACCCAGCTGTAAAGCTCTCTGTGTGAACATAGGCCAGTCACTGCCTCTCAGCCGAACCTACCTCAAAGGGCTGTTGTGGAGCTTAAATGAGGGAGAATCACGTACGCCACCTTGAGCTCCTTGGAGGAAAAGGTGGAATGTACATGCAATAAGCAAACAAACTGTCAAGTACAGTGGTGCCCCGCAAGACGAATGCATCGCAAGACGGAAAACCCACTAGACGAAAGAGTTTTCCGTTTTGGAGGTGCTTCGCAGGACAAATTTGCTATGGGCTTGCTTCGCAAGACAAAAATGTCTTGCGATTCCTGGGTTTTTTTTCCCGCTCCCCACCCCCTTTTTCTAAGGCACTAAACTGCTAATAGCCTTTTAGCAGCTAATCCGCTAATCCCTGAAGCCTTTAATAGCCGCTAATAGCCGCTAAACCGCTAATAGCGCTAATGGGCTTGCTTCACAAGACAAAAAAACCGCTAGACGAAGAGACTCACTGAACGGATTCTTTTCGTCTTGCGAGGCACCACTGTAATTGGATTCTGTTACAAGCAGAAGACTGGCATATGTAAAAAGAAATCAACTGGAGTTTTTCCCACCTACAGCAGGGGTGAGGGACATTTCTCAGCTTGAGGGCCCCCTTCCCTTCTGTGCCGCCTTCCGGGGGCCACAGGCAAAAGCGAGCAAAGCAACAAATTTATATAGTGTGCTGTTTTCCACAGACACCCTTCTCAGTCTTCCAAGCAAGAGGCACGAGTTTAAGGACCAATTCCAGGCAAGAGAAGATGTGGCTGAGCAGGGGGTGAGCCCAGGGGGCAGTCCTGAGGGCCAGAGAGATGCCTGGAGGGCCACATTTCACCCCCAAACCTGAGGTTTTCCCCTAAAGCAGGAGCCCTACTTTGTCCCAGCTTTGCAGTTTACACAACAGACATACCACCCATCACGTCAAATCCCAGGTCAGTTATCGGTGTTGCGTCCTCTTAGCCCTACACCTCAGGTGAGATTTCTGACGACCTTTTTTTAAAGAACAAAGACCGTGTGCCACATGTGCATTAATGCACAGGGTCCAGAGGAAGGCACATTTGTTCTGAGCCAGTGTGGTGTAGTGGTTAAGAGCGGTAGTCTCGTAATCTGGGGAACCGGGTTCGCTTCCCCGCTCCTCCACATGCAGCTGCTGGGTGACCTTGGGCTAGTCACACTTCTCTGGAGTCTCTCAGCCTCACTCACCTCACAGAGTGTTTGTTGTGGGGGAGGAAGGGAAAGGAGAATGTTAGCCGCTTTGAGACTCCTGAAGGGGAGTGAAAGGCGGGATATCAAATCCAAACTCTTCTTCTTCTTCTGAAGGCACCCCTAAACCAACACAGATGTTGCAGCTTCTCTTTATGCAAAATGTTATTATCAGATGAGATGCTTGCTGGCAGGGATATAATTCAGCCAATTCAGTTCCAGGTGTCTAATGTCATTTAAACAAACTCTGCACAGCACTCTTCTGCCCTAGTGCCAGCATGGCCCAGCAACCGTGGGTGCCCGGAGCCGTGGGTGCCATGCAGGATGCATGGCCCTGGCACCAAAATTTGTGGGTGCCTGGCCCCTTCATGGGGAATTTTGTGTGCGCGCAAGCACCCAGGTCCCCAGGGAGTTTGCACCTAAGGTGGCTAATATTGCGAGCAACCTGAAGGTGGAACAGGTAAAATATGTTTTGAGAAAATGTAAGAACAGGCATGCAAAATTTTCAGAGACTGTCTCCAATTTTTTTTGGGGGGGAGGGGGGGTTCTTTGTGGAGGAGGGAGCATTTGAAGGCTGCAGAATAAGCACTTGCAATTAAAGAAAATGCAAAACAGCTGCATCCCTCAGGTGAATGGTGCTTTGCAACCACTCTAGCACTGGGGAAAAGGTGGCAGAGCCACCCTAGGGCACACAAGCTACTCCCAATGAACTCACAGGGCCATGAATCATTCTCATTTAAGCATCACATGCCCGAGCGATGCTAAAAGCTGCTGAGCTAAGACTTGGCCTCTGTAGCCAGACTTTTGCTATAGGGCTGCTGCCACCACCAGCCGTATTAAAACACGCCCTTCTGTGCTCAATGGCTGATGGCGAAAGGACACATTGCAGGTGCCTTGTAGCAACCTGAGAGAAGGGGACGAAATTGCAGCGGAGAGCAGCAGGACTAGCCTGTTCTGCATCTTGCAGAGTCGTGCATTTGCATGTGAGGTTCCAGCAAGTCTCGCATCTTTGTGACAAAAGATGCTTCCTCTGTTTGGGCTAACGAGACAAGGGACTGGGGACCCGAGCCTGAGTTCATTGCTGGTCTTTGAGACTCACGAAGCAGGACCAAACAGAAGGTAGACTGGGATATACTGGGAGATGTCTCAGTGGCTTGCAGTAGGTCAGTGGTGGGGAGCCTCTCCCACCCGTGGACCTAATTAAGTCTGGCAGGGTCCTCATTAGGACTGTGAGGCTGTTTTATCCAAAGCACGTCCACTTGCCCCACACTTGAGGTCAGAGATGGCCCCCTACTCAGTCTCATCCGAGGTTCCTGCCTCCTCAGCCCCAGATCAAGCCTGATCCAAGGTCTAGAGCAATGGCAGGGCCTCCCAGTAATCTTCAGCTGAGACGTGCGTGACTTGCAGGCCCTGTTTCTAGGCAGACGTTTACATGGACATCCTTTTCCTCCCAGTAAACCCATATGATGGGGCAAGCTGAGTCCTTTGCCTGTGGATCTGAAGCTGCCATCTTTCCCTGGGAGTGATGGGAGCCGGGTTGGGGGAATCCAGCTGGGAGCCTAGACCCCCAACGTGGAGGCCTCTGAGGATCATCTAGTCCAACCCCCTGGAATACAGGAATATGCAGCTGTTTCATATGAGGATCGAATCTTTCTTCAGGAAGGAAGCCTCTGACCCGGTGACGCACTCATGCATGATAACTTGCATTTTGCAGCGGTATGTTCCTGCTTGCTGGCTGGCTTCTATCCATGATCTCCCCTTTTTTTACAGCAAACCATTTGGGAGAAATTAGCTCCTGTTGAATGAATAAGTCAATAGGTGGAAGCAGAGAGTAGACAGGGAACTGGATGGCTGTAACCTAAGGTGGGCACGAGGTGGCAGCAGAGTGAAACAGGCAAGGAAGCACCAGATAAACAAAGAAGATTGTGGCAGGAACATTTATAACCAGAGTGGTAGGGTTGGAAAGGACCAGCAAGGACTGTCTATTTCCCCCCCCCCCAATGTTATGATGTTACAGATTATGGTCATGCAATAAATGACATACAGTCACCACGGTGCATGCACAAACATAAAGGGTATACAGTGCTTTGCACAGAAAAAATGTGTACTTAAAATGCAACTGTTGCTCCACTTAGTACCGTGTGTGTGTCTTGAATGATTAAAACCATTGCATAAAACAATATTATAAAACCCTCCTGCAGATGTCTATAGTCTCCTCTTGGGAACTTCGGATCTTATTTAGTTATGAAAATTTTTGTACAGTGGATGCTCAGGTTGCGAACGTTATCTGTGCTTGATGCATGTTCACAACCCGCAGCGTTCGCAACCCGAAGCGGCGTGTCTGCGCACGCGCGGGTTGTGATTCGGCACTTCTGCGCATGAGCGACTGCCGAAACCCAGAAGTAACCCGTTCCAGTGCTTCCGGGTTTTGGCGGTCCATAACCCAAAAAACACACAACCTGAAGCGGCTGTAACCCGAGGTATGACTGTATTCCACTATTCATTTAAGAAAATATGGAGCAGTTTACAACAATTATACATGAAACCATTGTAGCAGGAAACACCCCCCCATCATTCTGTTTGTACAGACTTCACACACACTCACACTCACACACTACATACGCTACACTTCTGTTATAAATTCATAGAAAATCAACCATACATCAGATTTGCACTGTTCCACTTTTATTTTACTCCATGAAGGAAGGACTACAAAATGGGGAAGGTTTGATATACAGGCCACCATAATCCCTTGAGCATAGCAGCACATCCACAGGAGCCCTGCCCAGTTGCTATGCCAACCCTGATGGTCCTAGACAGAAGGCCATCAACTACACTACAGACTGCATACAGGAGTGGATTCAACACGGACTATAACAAAAGAACAGTGATTGGATTTCCCCTCAGGGGGCAGGAAACTGCAAGCTCCCCTTTGTCACCTGGGAAGTACTCATGGGGAGGGGGGGGGAAAGGAGGAACCAGCCAGGTGACAGGACACTCAGGTTACCACCACAACTCCTCCCTCAACCCCTCCTTTCTGTAATGTATGCATGATGTTTCTGGGGGTGGGCTTGACCTAGGGGATGGGAATTTCAAAAGTTTTTATAAGGTCATGCACACCATTTTCTGTGTCTTTCCTCTCTCCTGCAAGTGAGGGGAACACCCTGCTGCAACAGTTCAATAAAGGCCAAGCCTACAGGCTGCTGATTTGCTCCAATTTACTTTGGTTGGTGTCTTTACTTTTTGTCCAAGGGAGCCCTCGGATTTTTCCGGTAACACCATACAATAAAAACTGGATAAAAAGCCACATTTACAAATCAGCTAACTGTTATGGAAAGATGTATTAAAAGTTGGCACAGAAGGTGCCCGCTGAATCTCTATTGGCAAGGAGTTCCACCAGACTGGATCAATGACACAACTGGTCATCTTTGTGGTCAATTGAGCCTCACCAACTTGGGGAAGGACAGGAGATGCTCCGGCAGATGTCCTCTGTGATCGAGCTGAGATGTAAGGGTTCAAGTGATCACTAAGGTAGCCTGGACTTCAGCTGTTCAGAGCTTTGTAAATTAATGCAAGGACTTTGAATCTAGTTCAACAGCAGATGCGCAGCCAGTGTAGATGCTTCAGATTTTCTGACAAGGCCCCACTCCTAATCCAAACTGATATCTGTGGACCCTTAAGGCTGTGCACACACTATATATTTAAAGCACATTCAGTGCACTTTCCGCTCTCAAAAGGATTCTGGGAACTGCAGTTCATTGAGGATTGCTGGGTATCGTAACTCTGAGCATGGTAAACTACAGGGCCTGGGATTCTTTGAGGGGAAGAATGTGCCAGGAATGTGGTAAAACAATCCATAAAACAATAACAATCAATACAATTAATTTTCATTTGGAAAAAAACCCAGAATTCTTTCTCCTAGATATCATGTGAGAGGAAATAAATAAACAGTCAGACCAATATTTATGTATGTGACTATGGCGGAAAGGTTATTAATTGACAAGCAGCAGCGTCCCAACTAAAACAGACTGGCTATCTAAAATGATGGAATACTTTTATATTGCCGAATTAACAGGGAGGATAAGAGGAGATATGGTACAAAAAGTGAATAAGGAGTGTGCTATCTTTAAGGAATACATCAAAATCTATGTGGAAAAAGTAGAACCTTTGACAGATATTGAGTGAATCCAGAAAATGATTAGAGTGAAAGGAGAGTAAAATTAAGATGTTTGTTTGTTTAGTCGTTCAGTCGTGTCCGACTCTTCGTGACCCCATGGACCAGAGCACGCCAGGCACTTCTGTCTTCCACTGCCACCCGCAGTTTGGTAAGATAGAAGAGATTAAAGAAATTAGAGAAATGCATTTAAGCTAATTGGAAAAATAAAATAACAAGAACGGCTGGAAGTCAAGTCACTTGGTGGGTGTCCATGTGGGGTAGGTGTGTAGGTATGCTGCTATGTATAGTATAGGTAGGTATTATATAGAGTAATGTAGGTATGTTTTATGCTATGAAAATAAGATAGTATGTTGTGTATATGTATTGTGTAAATGTAAATGTAAATGTATGCGTTCTATATGTTAATTTTAAAAAAAGGAATGTGGTTTCCATGTACAGTCATACCTTGGGTTACAGATGCTTTGGGTTGCACGTTTTTGGGTTGCGCACTGTGCCGAACCCAGAAGTACCGGAACAGGTTACTTCCGGGTTTCGGTGCTTGTGCATAAACACTAAATCACACTTTGCGCACGCACAGAAGCGCCGAATCACAACCCGCATGTGCGCAGACGCAACGCTGCGGGTTGCGAATGCTGCAGGTTGTGGATGTGCCTCCCACACGGACCATGTTCGCAACCCGAGCGTCCACTGTATAGTGTGCACACACAGCCCTTTTCTCACTTTCCCCAGGCAAGGCAGAAGGTCCCTGGCATGCAGGTCTCAGGTCCAGCCCTGAGGACCACCAGTTACAAAGAGTGATGTAGCAGCCTGAAATGGTGGAGTGCAGGTGCAGTTTTAGCATCAACGGGAAATAACCCTCGGAGGTTAGGTTGAAGGCTGCACAGAAAAGGAGATTTAGAACAGGAGTTTGAAGAGAACAGGAAGTGGGCAGGAAGGCTCTGGGCACGAGGAACAAAGGATGGATGTCCCCTCTGCTGGTTGGAGTTCATCACTCCATAAAGGAAAAGAAAGCTGTGACCTGTAGATAATCCAAGAGAGCCGGTATGTTTCTGAAGCACCAATTCCAAGAATCCCCTCTCTGTACAGACAAGGGTTATTGTCTCAGGATAATGACTTCTGTGTCAGGAAAGAAATTTATTAATCCCTGTGGACCCACTGTGTGGGTGAACAACTAAAGAATCAGCTATGTGCCTGGATTCGAAACAAAAGGCCTGCACGCAAGAGAGCCCCCAGTAGGAAAAATATTAAACTCACAAAAGTTAAGCAGCACTGTGAAGCATTAGGAATATAGTTTGTTTGACCCTTCTTATCCCATTTACAATGTTCTCTTCTTTCTATCCCTTTTTCAAGGAACAAACCACACACTACTAAGCAAGTTTAGAATGCTTTACTTACATATTCATATGCCTGATACGTGTGTTGTTTCATGCAGCGGCAAGGAAAAGCACAAGCAGAACACTCTTGGATATAAAGTACAGAATATAATTCCAAGCAGAAGGTAACTAAAACTATTAACAGAACTGTACGAAACAACCTAACATTTACAGAGCAAAATATCCTCTTGAATGATATACCTAGCACATGGAACCTTAAAAAGGTAAAGGTACCCCTGCCCGTACGGGCCAGTTGTGTCTGACTCTGGGGTTGCGCGCCCATCTCGCTTAAGAGGCTGGGGGCCAGCGCTGTCCGAAGACACTTCCGGGTCACGTGGCCAGCGTGACAAGCTGCATCTGGCGAGCCAGCGCAGCACATGGAAACGCCGTTTACCTTCCCGCTAGTAAGCGGTCCCTATTTATCTACTTGCACCCGGGGGTGCTTTCGAACTGCTAGGTTGGCAGGCGCTGGGACCGAGCAACGGGAGCGCACCCTGCCGTGGGGATATGAACCGCCGACCTGACGATCGGCAAGTCCTAGGCACTGAGGTTTTACCCACAGCACCACCCGCGTCCCACTACATGGAACCTTACAAAAGGACAATATGAGTGGTCTCTCCGTGCCCTTACCACAACAAAAAGACTGATCCTGATGAACTGGAAAAATTGAAAATGCAGCTCCCTTCTACAATTGGATTGAAGACTTATACAAACTCTCAACATATGAACTTGCATATAAATGCAGACTTGCTATGGAGAAATCAAATGATATTTAGAATCCATTCTTACAAATATTATAATAGGTGAAGATCTGGTGAAGTACATTAACAACCTTATAAAGTACAGTTTTGGGTTTTCCCCTCCCGCCTTCATTTTCCCTTCTACATGGGTTGTTTCTTTCTCTTTTTCTCTCTTTTATTTACGTCTCAGTGTGTTTAGTGCACATATAATTATGTACTTTTTGAACTTTCAATAAAGATATTTTTTTTAAAGCAAGTTTAGAATGTTTTACTTACATATTCATAGGCCTGATACATGTGTTGTTCCATGCAGCTGCGGGGGAAAGCATAAGCAGAACACTCTTGGACAGAAGGTACAGAATATAATTCCAAGCATGTGCTGTAAGTTAGTAAGCACTAACTAGCAGGTGTGCATATTGTAATCTCCCACATTCTGAACATTCACCTGGGCAAATGAGACAAAATAACACTTCCACTGGGACAAGCTGTTCCCCTTTCAGTGCACAGCACAGGTAGAGTAAGCTTGGGGCCTCAGTGTGAAGGTGACTTCGGCGGTGAGGTCCAAATCTGAAACGGTCTTTCCAGGAGGAGGACAAAACGTAAACCTTTGGAGCAACCCAACAAAGAACAAGAAGATCTCCATCAAGGCCAGGCTTTCTCCGGGACAATTCCTACGGCCTGCAACAAACCAGTGGTTTGGACTTTCAATGAAAACAGCAAATAGAAGCAAGAGTCCAACAGTTTGCAATATTATTTTTGTAAGTTCTTTTGCGGGGCGGGGCAGTGGTAGTCCGGATGATACCCATGGGTCAGTTCCAAACTTGGGAAAGAACCTGGTCAATCAGCCAACCTGGTTGCTTTGTTACTGTAGCGGTCTTAGTCGGCCAGTTAAGTGCCACCATTCACATGTCCATTCACAAGAGGTTGTCATAGAGACAAATGAGTGGAGCTTTTCCCACCTCACCTGGCTGGATGGCACTCTCATCCAAGGATGGAGAACGACAAGGCCAAGGCAGGGGAGGTGCTGTGTATGGGAGAGTTGTGTGTGTGACTTGGACTGATGCTGGAAGCCAAAGAAACAGAGGCACATCTTGCTCTGTGCTGAACCCAAACCTGAGTTGGGGGAATCCCCTGGACCCCTAAGGGGGAGGTAAGACCGGCTGGTGTGTTAATGCTGCAAGACCCTTCCATCCATTGCTCAGGTTACATATACGTGTAAATAAAACCATACATCCTAAAGACACCACAGTCTCCATGGACTTTAGTTTCCAGGAAACTGAACCCTAGGAGACTACGGTTGAGCACAACATTATCAATTATTTGGTGAGTGCATGCCCTGTCTTAATACTCCAAGGGAGTGTCGCTGGGACCCAGTGACTGGAGCACTGATAATAAGAAGGTGCCCTAAGTCCTGGGGAGCCAAGAGGGGCTGTGATGTGGGAAGTGGCACAGACTCTGACACTGAGGCAGGACCTAGCAGCCTCCAGCTCCAAGCCAGTCACCCCTGGCAGGGAACCTTCAGAAGAACCACTGAGAGACCCTTGTTCTCCATCCCTGCCTGGCAACGCACACAGGTACCCTTGGCAGAGTGGCGATGCGGCCCAAAGCTGCAGGTGTGCAGACTGCCCCTTTAAAGACCTTGACAAGAGGGGACAGAGCTCTGGGTGGATAGCCAGGCCCAGGGGAGGATATGAGTGCAGGTCAACTCCACTGCCATCCTTGGAGCTTTCTGAGGTTCAGCCACTCAGACCAAATCAGCCACTTGCTCTCCTAGCTAGCTGTGGTCCTGTTGGTCCTCAAGGGCTGTGTCTGGGGCCGCAAGAAGCTGATCTCATCTCATGTGCATAATAAAGCCAGGTCACATACACGACACTCCCAGGTGGTCTCCATGTCTCATGCCTAGAACTGACTGAGTGGAGGCGAATCTGCCTGTTGTGTAAGAACACGAGCCCATGGCCCACCTGGTCCAGCAACCTGTTCTCGCAGCAGCCAACCAGATGCCCCAGTGGGAAGCCTGCGATCTGGATAGGAGCACAACAGCGCTCTGCCCACCTGCGATTCCCAGCAATGGGTAGTCAGAGACACAAGGCCTCTGACGGTGGAGGCAGAGCATAGCTATACCCTTGGAAGACAGGGTGGTCGTCATCAAGCACCATCTTTGCCTGCAGGAAGAATTTGTGTTACCTATAGTGAAGGGCAGGAAGGCGTCCCTCTTCACAAAGTTCCCCTCGGCATCCAGAAAGTGGTTGGGGTTAAACTGGGTGGGGGTTTCCCACTGGGTCTTGTCATACAGCACGGAGGTGAGAGAGGGGATCACGGGTGTGCCCTGGGAGGCAAGCAGAGTTTACATTGTTAAATGGGGGGGGGGGGAATCGGAGGGAAGGCATTCCATTGCCCACAGCTTTTTTATTATTATTATTATTATTATTATTATTATTATTATTATTATTATTATTATCATTTATTCCATTTATAATCCCACCATTCTGCCAAACAGCTCAAGGTGGCATACCTGGTTGTCTCTCTTTTATCAGCTTCAGCTGAGAAATAATGACTGCCTCAAAGCCTCTTATTGATCTTCAAGGCCAAGTGAGGATTTGAACTCTAGTCTCCCAGGTCTTATCCTGACACTCTAACCACTACTCCACATTGCCTCTCAAGTTCTCAAGGAAGGAAAAGCCACAGCAGGAACACAGGGAAGGCCTTAGACAACTTCCTTTTTCAGCCTGCATTCAGACATGCAGTTTATTGCATTTGTTTTCTGGGTTATAATGCTAGTGCTTCTGTACTGAGTTCTAACAACCCTTTTGCTCTGCAGTTCCTGCTGCATTACAGAACTGGGCCTTTTTGACTGATATACTCCCATGCTGCACTAAAGCTTAAATGTCAGGAAATTCCAATTACGTGAGATTCCAACACAAACAAGCACACCTTTCTGAGCTAATCGGGTTGCAACGGGATTTCCCCCCTGGACACCATTATTGTGGTAATGAGTGCTAAGCTTCTGCTAGACCCCACTTGACATTGTGTGAATGATCACACGAAACATGGAAATTGACAGGTCAGGGAAGATCAGGAAAGAGGAACGTGCTGCCTGAACGCAGCCTCGGAGGTCAGCTTTGACGCCAGACGTCCTCTTTCAGACACGGCGCACTCCCGGCCTACCTTGCCCACTTGGCCGGACCAGCAGGGCAAGCTTCCTACCTTGGGAATGAAGTAGCCGCGGAAGCAAGTGTCCACTGCGGTGCAGCGGGGGAACTGCTGCAGGATACTGGCAAACCTCTGCACCTCGTGGACTATGGCGTTGTTGAAGGGCAGCTGCTTCCTGTCTTCAGAGGTGGGCGGGCGTTCCAGCCCAATCACCCTTTCGATTTCCTCTCGTGCCTGCCCTGAAATGGAGTTCTCTGACAGTTATTATAAAAAAAGAGGTGGAACCAGGTATGAACGCAACAACTTAACACAGGCTTTTATACTTGCAATGGCTGCTTTATCACTCATTCACATAGTTTGGAGAGGCCCCCTTGCAGCTCTTCGCAATTTCTTTTTGGTTTAATGACCCTCAACAATTTAGTATCGTCAGCAAACTTGGCCACTTCACAGATCCCCCTTAACTCTACATCAGGGGTCAGCAAAGTTTTTGTGGCTTGGGCCAGTTCATGGTCCCACAGACGCCCCGGTGGGCCAGAGACTCTGTGTGTGTGCGCGCGAGCGAACGCTATTTCCGGTGCTCCTTCTGGCGCGGAGGAGGCATGCGCAGCTTCCCATTGGCTGCAGGAGTGGGCAGCAGAGGTCCATGGGCCGGTTAAACGACCCCCATGGGCTGTTTGTGGCCCATGGGCCTTAGGTTGCTGACCCCTGCTCTAGATAGTTCATGAACAAGTTAAAAACCACAGGTCCCAATACTGATCCTTGGGGGACTCCCCTTTCCACATCTTCCCATTTATTCCTACTCTTTGCTTCCTGTGATCTACTCAAACCGCAGTCCACAATAGGACCTCTCCTTTTATTCATCCCTCCCAGTGCATCTTTGTCACGGCGACGAGAGTTTGGCTGGTGCATGGTAAAAATCAGAATGCAACACTGTCCAACTTTGAAAGACAAAAGTATGGCTTACGTTGAATATCGGGGTATTTCATCATCAGCAGGATAGCCCACTGCAGTGTGGTGCCTGTGGTCTCTGTCCCAGCTAGGACCAGGTCAAAGACTGCTGCCACAATGTTGGTGTCGTGGAACAAGTTCTTGTCTTTGCTCCTTTCCTTGGAGTAAGAAGAGCAAGGTGCAAATGCTGTGGTTTATTTATATTTAAACAAAACAAAGCAAAACAAAACAACAACAGCAAGAATTTTGTATACTGCCCTTAATCCAAAGATCCCTGGGCGGTTTCCAGCAGAAAAATACAAAATGAGAACATAATAAAACAAAAACAAACAAATAGCACACACACATACACACCAACACATTTAAAAAGCCACAGAATGTTAATCAGTCGAATTCCTGGTTGAAGAGAAATGTTTTTGCCTGGCACCTAAAGATATATAACAAAGGTGTGGGCCTGCTCCTTCATTATGTTACAGACAAGGAATCAGTTTCTGGGGAGGGTCTCAGCAGTGCAGTCTCTCAGTGCTCTGCTGTGTTCCTTCCTCCATCTCCCTGGCTGCGCTGCCCCTGAGTCACATGCCGGCTTTGGTGCCAGCTGCTGCTGCTGCGCTGAAGTTGTGCCTGCTCCATTCCCATAGAACAGGAGGCATGTTTGTTTGTTGGATCAAGCTTGCTTAGCCTTCTCGGTAGTGGCGCCCTCCCTGTGGAATGCCCTCCTTTCAGATGTCAAGGAGATAAAGAATTGCACAACTTTTAGAAGACATCTGAAGACAGCCTGGTATCGGGAGGTTTTTGATGTTTGATGGTTGATGTTTTTAGATATGCTGTAAACCGCCCAGATAGGTGGGGTATAAATTAAATTATTATTATCATTATTATTATTATTAGCCATGCTTTGCCTACATATCATGCTGAAGGCAGCCCTGTTTAGGGAAGCTTTTAATGTTTGATGTATTATAGTATTTTAATATTTTTTTTGGAAGCCGCCCAGAGTGGCTGGGGAAGCCCAGCCAGATGGGCGGGGTATAAATAATAAATTAATATTATTATTATTAAATATTATGGAACGAACCATGCTCCAAGCTTGAGTTTTTCAACCAGGGTTAGAGCCAGGACACAAAGCTCAAAGTGGCTAACAGGGAAATACTGTTATGAGTTTGTGGGTGTTAGACACCCTAAATTTCTGGGTCTAGCAGGAGTTAGAATTTCATCAGGGCTTGATGTTAAGACTAGGTGCCAGACCCGTATAGATTAAGCCAGTGTGCATTAAGCTGTGTGTTAGACACCTCTAATCCTTTAATTAAGCCAAGTGTTAAGAGCTAATTAAGCCAGGTTAACTTCCTCATGAGGTGATACCCTGGCTAATGAGCCATTAGGAAGAACAAAGGATCCAGGGACTCTGTCTAAGATGGCAAACAGAAGGGGCCCCTCTCTCCCTCAACATATACAGCCAGAGTTTAGAGAGAATTAGGGTTGCTATGATGTGAATGAGACAGAAAAAGATGCCTCACTGCCAGAAGGAAACACGAACCCTGGGTAAGTGTGCCTGGAACCCCATGAAACTTGCAATGTTCAGAGATTGGGGTGATGTGCAACAATATCACAACACAGTAAAACAGCAGAACCGATGAACCACAGAATGGCAAAATCTGCTTCTCAAGGCAAGGAATGGAAAATAAGCCAAAAGGTTATCTTATAATAATAATAATAATTTTTATTTATACCCCGCCCTCCCCAGCCAAGGCTGGGCTCAGGGCGGCTAACAAGCAATAATAAAAACAAGTTGAATGAATACAACTTAAAAACAAGATTAAAATACAACATTAAAATATTGAAACATTAAAATGTTAAAATGCAGCCTCATCACAGGAGGAGAAAGGAAAAAGGAAAAAGAAAGGGGGGGGAGGGAATCAAATTGGCTCCAAGCCAAAGGCCAGGCGGAACAACTCTGTCTTACCGGCCCTGCGGAAAGAAATCAGATCCCGCAGGGCCCTGGTCTCATGAGACAGAGCGTTCCACCAGGCCGGAGCCAGAGTTGAAAAGGCCCTGGCTCTGGCTGAGGCTAATCTAACTTCTTTAGGGCTCGGGACCACTAGGGTTGTCATCTTAGCTGATGAATTTGCTGCTAATATGTTTCCTTGACCAACAACTGCCCTGGGAAAATAAATACTGAATCTTCTCAACAAGCAAATAAACAATTTCTCATTTGTCACTCTAGCCATTCTCTCATTGGCCCACCGGCTAACCTTGGCAGGCTGTTCTGAGACTTACTCAGCATCATGGTTGGGATTGCCCACTTCTGTCCCTTTCCCTGAATTTTGTACCACTTTCAAACTCAGCTAATGCACTGTTTAGGGACATGATTTATCCTCTGCACATAACTTACTGGGGAACAGACATGCAGATACACACAAACACCCCACCAAGCGCCAAATAAGCACTGGAAAAGTTGGCCTTATATCTAGATAGATGATAGATAGATAGATAGATAGATAGATAGATAGATAGATATACCTCTGACTGTTGCTTGGTTAGCATATAGTCGTAGAAGTTTTGTAAGAGGTTCTCATTGATACTCTTCTTGCCTGTTGCAAGGTATTCCCTCAGAATGACACGGGTCTTTTCCATTGTGTCCAAGATCATCTTGTGGGGTTTTAAAAGGAATCCAAGGAACGGATAGACATTGTATACCTAGAGAAGAACCCAAAAAGAGAAGTACAGTGGTGCCCCGCAAGACGAATGCCTCGCAAGACGGAAAACCCGCAAGACGAAAGGGTTTTCCGTTTTCAGAGGCGCTTCGCAAGACGAATTTCCCTATGGGCTTGCTTCGCAAGACGAAAATGACGAAAATTTTTGAGTTTTTTCCCCGCTCCCCAACCCCTTTTTCTAAAGCGCTAAGCTGCTAATAGCCTTTTAGCAGCTAAACCGCTAATCCCTTAAGCCTTTAATAGCCGTTAATAGCCCTTAAACTGCCAATAGCGCTAATAGCGCTAATCCGCTAATGGGCTTGCTTCGCAAGACGAAAAAACCACAAGACGAAAAGACTCACGGAACGGATTCTTTTTGTCTTGCGAGGCACCACTGTAAATGAAAAGTCAAGTAAAGATTGCATGCAAGAAAGATTGTGACAGTAATTCTGTGCCAGATAGTGTGCTCTTGCACAACTCCCATTTCTTCCCGTTGGGTTTGTGCAACGGGCCTTTGAGTCACCTTGGTGGCGTTCCTGAAAGTGGCATGCTATGCGATAGAGACTGAATTAGGGGAATCGTTTGAAAGGCTATGGGAATGCCTCATTGGAATCTGACATTTTGGAGAGATAGCGTGAGCTTAGCACCACAGATTTGCCTTCTGTCCTCCATTCCTTTCCCAGTGACCCGAAGCGTTTTAGTGTCCCTTGAAGGGAGGGATAGGGCAGGGCAAGTGGGGGGGGGGAATGGTGAGGAGAACCCTCACAAAGACTTTCAGATTTGGGGCTTGAAAGGTTATTGATGGGTGGAGCAACAGTGGCTTAATCCCAGCCTTAAAAGGCTTCGCTCCGTTTACATGTGGTTTTAATTTAAACACCAGCTACGCACTGTGCAACAGGATCTGCGTGGGAGGGCTGCAAAGACTTCCAGGACAAACTGATGTTTGTAGATGGGTTGGCGGGAACCTACAGGCTAGGCCCCCGCTCAGTAAGGAGAGCGGGGAGAGAGAGATGATGGGAGCCCAAACTCATTTTGGCTTCAAATAAAAACATTTCTTTCCAGCCTGACTCAAGGACAGTTCCAGTTTTCCACTTGGAGAGTAAAGCCAGCTTCGTACAGCTGCTCTGCAGGGGGCACTGTGGTCTAAACCACCAAGCGTTTGGGGCTTGCCGATCGTAAGGTTGGCAGTTCGAATCCCCGTGACAGTGTGAGCTCCGTTGCTCTGTCCCAGCTCCTGCCAACCTAGCAGTTCGAAAGCACACCAGCACAAGTAGATAAAATAGGTATCGCTGCGGCAGGAAGGTAAACAGCATTTGCACGCACACTGGCACTCATCACATTGTTCCATGCGCCAGAAGCAGTTTATTCATGCTTGCTTTAATGCTGTTTGAATTTCATTACTTTTTAATGGTTGTCTTTTAAATGTCATTAGCTTTTTGTATTTTATCGATGATCTTTTAATTTGGTTGTAAGGCACCTTGAGTCCCAGTCTGGGGGAAAGGCATGATGTCAACATATATAATAATAAAAGTTGTTGATATCTAAGTGCCCATCACATTGTTGCTTTGCCTGTGGTGTGTTTACAAAGCACACTTGGTTGTGGTTTTACTGCTACAAAATGATTAGTGTACACAGCGGTACCTCGGGTTACATACGCTTCAGGTTACATATGCTACAGACTCCGCTAACCCAGAAATATTACCTCAGGTTAAGAACTTTGCTTCAGGATGAGATCAGAAATCGTGCTCCGGTGGTGCAGCGGCAGCAGGAGGCCCCATTAGCTAAAGTGGTGCTTCAGGTTAAGAACAGTTTCAGGTTAAGTACAGACCTCCAGAACGAATTAAGTACTTAACCAGAGGTACCACTGTACCTGACAAATCTGCGGGATTCTAGACTGCATCAAACCAGTTTCTAAGGCACGGCACCTTTTTCCACTGGCCAGCATGTGGAGTTTCTAAAACCACCAGCCAAGTCTGGATTATTTTTGCAATGGAAGATGCAGGAAGGATCGCCTACCTGCAGCTGTGGTTCTCCCAGGTGGACCACCACGTCATCCATGTGTTTTAACAGAGTGAGAAAAGTCTCGTCGGCATAGTCAAACCTGTCTCCAAACACCATGCCATAGGTGATGTTTGTTGCAGCTAAAGTTAATGTCTTCAGTGGAAAGGGTTCACCTTTAAAACATAAAAGAAGAAGAAAAGAATGGAGAATAAACACAGTGGCACTTGCCAGATGGCAGGCATAGAAAAGGAGCAATAAAAGTGCAAAAAAATGCATCACCTTTAAAAGACTCGATCAGCTCAACCAGGAATTGCAGCTCTTCTTGAATCTTTCCCTCTATCCGTTTTTTGCCCATCCCGAGATCCCGCAAGCTGGCCAAGGTGTATCGACGTGTGGCTTTCCAAAGTTCCCCATCAGAGAAAATTACACCTGAGGAACACAACCCAGGAAACACAAGGATGAAGTTTTCTTCCACAAGAAGCTGTGTGGACTGGGATCCCAACCCACCTGTCTGGAAATATTCTTACCTCTGGCTCTAACACATGTGGGGGGGGGGGGGAGTTGAACGTATGGCATATCCTACCCCTGGAAGCTCCCACTCTGGAAAAGACCCTTCTCAGCCAGGCTGCAGGTGCCACTGCCTAGTTGCCACGGTCTAGTTGACCTTCCACACTCATCCCTCAGCAGCAGGCGCAGTACCAAGCCTAAGCTGAACCGCAGATCAGCAGCAGCCCCAACACACACCTAGCAGCAGTGCTGGATGGTGCCCAATGCGACTAGTAGGGTGGAGGACAGCAGAGGTGGTTTTAGGGTAGAGTGACTGGTGCAGCTGCACTGGGCACCACAACAATGCTGTAGAACAGAGTGCAAGAGGCAGGGGTCGCTGAATTTTAGTGTCGCACAGGGCGCCGCTGAAATGTGAGAGCCCAAAGTCTGACCCTGAAGGCAGGGAGGCTAAGAGTAGGTGGCACCCGAGCTGATGACTCGAAGAGCCAACTAATTCAAGATTTGCCCCCATCTTCCTCCCTGCTGAGTTCTGTAAGGGCAGCACTGAGACTGAAGAAGAGGAGGAGAAAGATGACAGGCAGTGATTGGATGCAAGTGGAGGCTGGCTGAGGTTGGTAGGGCAGTGCGCCATCTTTCCAAATGAACCAGCCTCCACTGCCAACCAGCACAAAGCCTTTTGTCGGTGAAAAAAAACTCAGGAGCAGGAAGCAATAACTGAGGCATGCTCTTCATGAAGTCCTACCAAGGCACCAGGAAGTGGCCACAGAAGCTGTAAGACTGATGCATTGCTTCGTTCTACCCAGCTCCTTCTGCTCTGCTGCAGCCTTTGCCAATATGGTGCCCTTTTAGAGGTTGTGGACTACATCTCCCATCAGCCCGAGCCAATACACCCAGGAAGGTATGCTGCTGGGTAAGCAGGAAAATTAGATCTCCGTATGCAAGGTTGAACCAAAAACATCCTTTTTGATAGGTTAGAGGGGAGTTGTTGATTTTAAGGAAAAAATGTATTCTTTGAGGGTATTAACAAACGAAAGACACAAAGAAGAATTTTCGGGGGAGTTATCGAATCCAAGTAATAGTTCTGTGGGAGCTTAAGTGATCAGAACATGAAGACCTAAGAGGGTCTTGCTGGATAAGATCAAAGGATTCATCTAGTCCGGCAAGTGGCTCTCTAGAGGGTCCCATCAGATGCCCCTGGGAACAAGCAGGCAAGTGTGTGTGTGTGTGTGTATAAATATACACACATGCACATAGACCCACAGCTCTTTCTCACATAAACACATGCAAGGCACCTCCCTTGTTCTCTCACACCCACTCTGGGAAAGCAAGTGAGTTAATCAGGAAGGGAGAAGACCCTCTTGCTCCCCACTTTCTGCCCCTCTCTCCACTTGGCTTCTTCTTCCTTCACCCCACCCCCGCAAATGCTAGCAAAGTAGAACATGTCTGGAGAGAAAATTCCACATGTGAGGCGTGGCTGCAGAGAAGACCTTCTCCCAAGTAGCCAGCTACCTCACACTGGAACGCACAGACGCATGGAGCAGGGCTTTGGCAAAGGATCCGAAAAATTAGGCAGGTTTCGGTACTCCTTCAGATATGGGACATGAGCTGCATATACGCCATACATTCAAAGCACATTTCCACCACCCCTAAAGAATCCTGGGAAATGTAGCTCTTTAAGGGTGCTGGGAATTGCAGCTCTGTGGGGGCCAGCTCTGTGATATTGTTGTTTAGTCGTTTAGTCGTGTCCGACTCTTCGTGACCCCATGGACCAGAGCACGCCAGGCACTTCTGTCTTCCACTGCCTCCCGCAGTTTGGTCAGACTCATGCTGGTAGCTTCGAGAACACTGTCCAACCATCTTGTCCTCTGTCGTCCCCTTCTCCTTGTGTTCTCCATCTTTCCCAAAATCAGGGTCTTTTCCAGGGAGTCTTCTCTTCTCATGAGGTGGCCAAAGTATTGGAGCCTCAGCTTCAGGATCTGTCCTTCCAGTGAGCACTCAGGGCTGATTTCCTTCAGAATGGAGAGGTTTGATCTTCTTGCAGTCCATGGGACTCTCAAGAGTCTCCTCCAGCACCATAATTCAAAAGCATAATTCAAACTCTGTGATACAACTAATTAAAAGGAACAGACACAAATTCTGACCTTTAAGAGCACCCAAATTCTAGTGCTTCTCCCTGCCTTCCTTCAGCTGCCCTTGCAGCACCGTTTAAGAACAATATGCATCAGAAAGTATTCTTCCCATGTTGCTCTTACCGTGTCCATTCTGCATCTGCTGGAATATTGGGAGTGGAGGCCTGTTTATGAATTCATTGCCTTTGCTCGTAAGCGCCTCTTTCACAGCCTCGTAGCCAGTCAGCACCAAAAACTTCTGGAAACCTAAATAGACCGTGAAGACTGGGCCATATTTTTCTGAAAGCTGGAAGAGAAGATGAGCTTGCTGTTACGTTTTTCTTGATTATAATTTAAGTAATGATTTATTGCAATTGTTGAGAGTGAATTTCTGTTTGTCGATGTTTCAAGAGTTAATTCTATAGCATGCTATTACACTCTAATAGATCGTTGCATATTACTTTCTTTTATATAAGTTGTTTATTTTAAGTCACCAGGAAGAACTTTCTTAAAGTAAGAGCTGTTCGACAGTGGGAGAGACTCCCTTGGGAGGGAGCTGCAAGTATTTGGCAATTGTTTTTAATTATTTCTATGCAATTTTACATCCATTTTACTTACTAAGGGAAACTAAATTATTTTAATTTAACCAAAATATCTTTTGAATTCCCAAGTCATTTTACAACTTTTCAGCGCCTCTCATTTTTGGAATTTGAAAGCTGAAAAATTTCACATGCAGTGCTGCAGGCTGCCAGAGGAGGATGCAAGAGCTAAACTCTTCAACTTTTCCAAGTGGTGAAAAGCATTCTGTTGTGCAACAGTTCTGCAGTTGTGTGGCTCTTGGAGAATGGAAATAGGGTTGCAATAGTCCATTCTTGCCCCCCCCCCCGCCCTTCCACTATTCCAGTGAGGGGGAGGGGGATCCACTGCCTTGTCGGAACATGAGAAAATCAATACGGCAAGATGAATGGAAGCTTCCTGTGAAGATGAAATAAAGTTTATCTCCGTTCATAATCATTCTTTGGTGCCACTTCGGGTGGGGGGAAGAAGCCCAAGCAAATATAAAACACCTTATTGCCACTGTTATAAGAACTTAAGGTCTCAAATATATAATTTAAATGTTCATAAATTTACAAGGCAAACATATACATAAGTATGTAAACCGCGTGTCTGAAATCGTACAGGAGAACAATCCTGAAACCATTCTGATTCTCCCAAATTGACCTCAAATGTTTCTCTGCAAGGAGGAAGGAAATGGAAAAGCCTCTCTATTGTCTTTTGCTTACCTGTCTTTAGGGCATCTTTGTGTATGAATAGGGCGAGCCTGTGACCTGGATTCAGGAATTAAAGTATTTACCATCACAAAAGAATCTGGCCATTGTCAGGTATCCTGGTAGACAGGATTTCTGTTGTAGACTGCCTCCTTCTGTGCGGTATGTATGATGTTTTGGGGAGTGTTCTTGAGCTACAGGGTGGGCAATTTCAAAAGTCTATGGAAGGGCTTGCGCACCATTGTTCTGGGTTCCTCCTCCCTCCTGCGTGTGGTGAGTGAGGACCCTGTTGCAACAGTTCAATAAAGATCAGGCTTACTAGCCGCTTGGCTTCTCAATATTCTCTGGTTGGCCTCTGTTATTTCTCCTACCGAGCCTCGTATACAGGCTCTTGGATACCCCATAAGGCAAAAGGAGCAGATTTTGTTAACATCACCACACAACTGTTCTTTGCCTTTGTGTTGAACTTTACAACGAGGCAGGGCATGTCGATGGTTTGCTTTCCATCTTTCATCTCTTTTTTAGTCTAGCCAAAGCACAGCAATGCTACAAGAATGGTGGTGGTGGTAGAAATTCGGAGAAGGGGGGAACTCTGGGAATTGTAGTTCTGTGAGGGGAACATGGGTGTGAATGAGAAATGGTCACAGGCAGGGCTCAATTGGAAAAGTAGGATCAAAAGCAGCTACATTTGCACCGTACATATAAAGCACTATGATACACTTTAAACAGTCATGGCTCCCCATCCTCCAAAGAATTATGGGAGCTGTAGTTTGTTAAGGGTGCTGAGAGTTGCTAGGAGACACCCTATTCCCCTCACAGGACTACAGTTTCCAGTGTTCCCTGGGAAGAGGGATTGATTGGGAAGTTTGATCTTTCAAATTTCAGCAGCACCCTGTGCAAGGCCAAAATGTGGAACCCCTCTGCCTCTTGCCCTCCATTCTGCTAAATTCACTACATCATGGTTGCAACACCCTGCGGCACCCGCTAGGCTCAGTGCCCGGTCCAGCGGAACTGGTCATGCAGTCCTAAATCTGCTTCTGGCTTTGTACATGCTAGACCTTTAAAAACACATTCAAAGCACATCCTTTCCTTCAAAGAAATCTGGGCACTGTAGTTTGTTAAGAGTCACTGGGAATTGGAACTCTGAGAGGGGTAAACTAAAGTGCCCAAAAATTTTTTGGGGGAGAAAGAATCTGCTTCCAATCTGTTTTAAGATGTTCCCAACGCAAACAGTGGTATGGCCCAAACTGAAACGGATCCTACTTTTGTTTTTTAAAAAAGAACAAATTTCAGTTTGTGCTGGAGACTTCAATATTTTTTAAGTAGTTCCACTGAATCATTTAGGTGAAACAAGAGGGCTGTTTATGTCTACAACAGATCTTTTTTTCCCCCCTTTTTTACAAACAATACCTTATGTGCTAAAGTGCTCATTCTCTGGTATTCAGAACCTCATGAAATTTCAAAACAATAAGAGAAAATAGTTTGCCAGGTTAAAAGGGGCAGGAGGGTTCCTTCAACTTTTAAAAAAACCAAAACCACAGCTGTGCTGATTGCGAGTTTGTTTCCAGGAAATTTTAGGAGCTGAAAATGCACCTTATTTAATAAATAATTGATAAACAATGTGAATTTCTGTGTGCACAATGTGATTTATTGTGTGTGCGCAACCTTCAATGGGTCAGTGATTTCTGCTCCCCCACCCCCCATGAACAACAAGTGATCAGAGATAGCCCCACTGCTGCTGGAAACCTTGAGGCTGGAATACTGCAATGCGCCCTATGTGTGGGTGCCCTTGGAGCTTGTTCGGAAGCTCCAATGGGTGCAGGATTGTTGTTTTGAATACCGGTAACTTTTTAATGGGTTTCATGAACAAAGCTCATAGGAATAATAAATGACACAAATAAGTATACCAAATCTCCTCATGTCATTTCTGCATCACAAAAACAGCATAATAAATTTGCAGTAATATCTACATCATATGGTTCATTATTAGTAGCCATGTGACTCCATGATTAAAGCATTTGTCACCTGCTACCGAGCCAGGTTCAAGTCCTTGCATTAAAGCCCTCCGCAACTTGGGTCTAAGGTACTTCTGGGTCTGCCTGGACCCTTATATCCCAGCTTGATCACAGAGATCATCTGCAAGAGCGTCTCTTTTCATTCCCCGAGTTTGTGAGGCTCACTTGACAACAACATGAAACCGAGCCATTGTCATCAGTCCAGTCCTGTGTCAATAGAGATTCAGAAGGCACCTTCTGTTTCAACCTTTTAAACACCTGCTGTAAACAAACGCAAGCAATGAAGAAGGTATCTTTCCGCCATAGTCAGCTGATTTCTAATTTTAAGTTTTTAAATATGGTTTCTATTGTATGGTTTTATTGTTCCAATTGTGAATTGCCCTGGCATCTTTTTTTATTTTTTATGAATAGCGGTGTGTGAATATTTTCAGTCAAATAAACCAGTGCAAAAGAGGGGATTTTATCTCCCCTGCCCCACAGCTGGAAAAAAGGCCTTGCTGGTGGTGGCAGAGAAACAAGTACGCATCTTCCCTGGCTACTTTAGATCCTTGTGACCTGTCACCTCTCCAAAAACTGCGCTCTCAGCTGTCAAGAGGGCCAAGGTGTCGGCGAGGGGAGTGGGGACAATCTCATTGGACGACTCATCAGATGCTGATCACAGCACTGGGTCAGGATGGATGAAGCTACAAAATACCCCAGAAAACTTATGTAACTGATTTGCTTCTGCTCTGCAAATCAGGTGCTGCTGCAGGCAGTCAGGCCCCAGGTTCTCTTCATGCCACTGCCAAAATTGGTAGGTGGTCTCTGAGGTGGGGGAGACCTGGAGCGGCCCTCTAATTCTGAACCCTGGTTTTCTGCCCCTGGTATGTAGGACTACAGCCTTGGACCTTGAATATTATTTAAGGAGTTTAACATTTTCACCATCACAATCGCAAGTGATCCGCTCTGAAAATCACACTGTGAAACGATACTCAGGGATTTACGGAAAGCTAAACTCTCTGTGGGTAAAACCTCAGTGCCTAGAGCTTGCCGATCGCATGGTCGGCGGTTCGAATCCCCGCGGCGGGGTGAGCTCCCGTCTTTCGGTCCCAGCTCCTGCCCACCTAGCAGTTCAAAAGCACCCTTAAGTGCAAGTAGATAAATAGGTACCGCGTTATAGCGGGAAGGTAAACAGCGTTTCTGTGTGCTGCGCTGGTGCTGGCTCGCCAGAGCAGCTTCGTCACGCTGGCCACGTGACCCAGAAGTGTCTCCGGACAGCGCTGGCCCTCGGCCTCTTAAGTGAGATGGGCGCACAACCCTAGAGTCGGACACGACTGGCCCATGCGGGCAGGGGTACCTTTACCTTTACTTAAACTCTACGTTGGCTGCACTGAAATGGGAAGGTTTAAAAACAGAACCAACGCCTCCCCCCCTCCCACCACAAGCCATCACCACATCTCACCTTCATATATGATAAATCTTGTCTTCTGATATCTATCAAATGCAAATTGCCAATGACTGGGAGTGGACGAGGACCTGGAGGCAGGGGCAGAGGTGGTTTCCCATGGCTGTTGCTCAGAAACCAGAATGTCGTTAGGAAGATCAGCGCAAGCAGCAAGAAAACTGAGACTGGGTCAAGGAGGATGAATGTCCACAGAGCCATGTTGAGGCTGACTTGGAAGGAAGAGAGTGAGAGCAAAAATTGATGGAGCAACTCTCAAATACTGCTTATCTGCTCAGCGTTTTGTTTTGCATGGGGGGGGCACGTTACATAACATCTAAGTTCTGCACTCCACTTTACAGGTCCACTTGGCTGCCCTGGGCAAAGTCTTCCTATCTGCTGAAAGCCAAACATTATGAGGCAATACTGAAAGAGGCCTACGCCATCCATGAGGATTTCACCAGTTGCCATTTAGAGCTTCCAAGATATGGACTGTTCCAGTGCATTCTTCCACCTTTTTATCCTTGGCACATCAACTTTCTTAGCATCTGGGTAGGTGTGCCTAAGCAATAATGTTTTGGGTTTTCTTTAGGAGCTGGCAAAAAGAATACAGTAAAGATGCCTGCTTGCTATCAACAGGGAGGGCGTTCCAAAGCGTAGGTGATACCACACTAAATGAGTTCTTACAAATGTCAATTTTACCAGTCTTAGTAGATGAGTGGGCACATGAGGGGAAAGGCAATCTCACAGGTAAACTGGTCCCAAGTTGTTAAGAGCTTTATATACCAAGAGTAGCTCCTTGAACCTGGCCTGGTAGCAACCAGCAACCAGTGTAGACCTCTACAGCAAAGGTTTTATATGGTGATGAGGCCTGTTAGCAATCGTGCTGCAGCATTCTACACTCACTGCAGCATCCAGATCAAGCGCAAGGGAAGCCCCACAAAAAGCGCATTGCACTAATCCAGTCTGAAAGTAACCAGCACATATAGCAGGGTCTCCCAAACTTGAATCTCCAGCTGTTTTTGGACTACAATTCCCATCATCCCTGACCACAGGTCTTGCTAGCTAGGGATGATGGGAGTTGTAGCCCCAAAACAGTTGGAGACCTAAGTTTTGGAAACCCTGGCATAAAGTACTGTGGCGAGGCTTTCGTGGTCCAGGAATGTTGGCCTTTGAGCAGATGTGAGGCAGTCTGGGCATGTATCTTGATTAACCAGATGGGTTGGGGGAAATAATAATAAAATTATTATTATTATGGTCATAACTGTACATGTCAATTTGGTATGGGCATTCCACACATCAAATTATAGGAAATGAGTTGGCTGACAGATATATAATAGGTTTGAAATGCCTGTGTAAAGGGACCCCTGACCATTAGGTCCAGTCGTGACCGAATCTGGGGTTGCAGCGCTCATCTAGCTTTACTGGCAGAGGGTGCCGGCGTACAGCTTCCGGGTCATGTGGCCAGCATGACTAAGCCACCCCTGGAGAACCAGAGCAGCGCATGGAAACGCCGTTTACCTTCCCGCAGGAGTGGTACCTATTTATGTACTTGCACTTTGACGTGCTTTTGAACTGCTAGGTGGGCAGGAGCAGGGACCGAGCAACGGGAACTCACCCCGTCGGGGGGATTCAAGCTGCCGACCTTCTGATCAGCAAGTCCTAGGCTCTGTGGTTTAACCCACAGCGCCACCCGAGTCCCAAAATGCCTGTGAAGGACGGTTAAATCAATAAATCAAGTCTAAAACTCCATGTCTGCTGTCCAGAGCACCTCAGAGGAAGAGCAATGTTGTATTGTTCTTTTTTGTGTAAATTATTAATAATTAATAATAAAATAAATTATTAATAAATTCACCATGACATGCATATGAATATATCTCTCTGTCTCTTGATCTATATCTGAAGCAACTAAATACTGACTAAAGGTCCACCTATAAGCCAGAACTGTGTGTTTGGACTGGCAGTTGTTCTTCATGGTCTACATCTCAGGTCTTTCTTAGTCCTGCTACTGAAAACCCATACCTTCCAACATTTCTCCAATGATTAGGGATGTCCTATTCCATAATATTATTTTTAATAATAATAGTTTTATTACTTATGCCCCACAGATCTGACTGGGTTGCCCCAGTCACTCTAGGTGGCTTCCAACACATATAAAAACATATTATTATTTTTTTAAACTTCCCTATACAGAGCTGCCTTCAGATGTCTTCTAAAGGTTGTATAGATACTTATCTCTGGTGGTCACGTAACTCCATACCACCCCCACCCCCAATGAAAATAGGGACATCCTACCATACCCTCCAACATTTCTCCCATGAAAATAGGGACATCCTAAGGAAAAGTGGGACTATTCTGGGATGAAGTCAGAAACCGGGATGGCTTCTGTAAATCCAGTACTGTCTCTGGAAAATATGGACATTTGAAGAGTCTGGAAGCCCTTTTCAGATGGTTAAAACCTAAAGAATGAATCTTGGGCCTTGTGTAAAAAAACCGGAGTAGTGGACTTATGGCTCTCCTGCTGTTGTGAAACCTCACTCTAATCACTCCAAACCACGTTCCACGCTGTCTGGGGCTGATGCCCAGAAACATCCGGGGGGGGGGGGCACAAGTTCACCACCCCCTGATATGAAGCAAGTTCACAACCACAGAGCCAGAGCTCCTCCCCACTTACAGACAACAGCAAGCTGGCCCATAGATATGTCATATTATGGGATGCAGAACTGGATGATGTAAGGGAGGTCTGCCCAAAGGACTCTACCAAACCAATCACTTATGTTCACTTGTGGAACAGATGGGAACTGTCAATAGAAAGTGAATTTCTAACTAGCACACATGGCCTTGAGGCAGTTCCAATAGGGGCACTGCTGACTCTTCAATAATTTGGCTGACCTACATAAAATAAACCAAAGTGGATGCCCCTGGTTAAATATTAAAACAGAGAGAAGTAACCTTGAAGCCAATAGCCCTTGCAAAAAAAATTAACTGCTGCAACAGCAGTGGACTTGGCACTGACATGATGGAATTGGCACTGTGTAGTGGGGAATGTTCTCAGTGCCCATAATGCACCTGTAAAAGGAGGGGCGTCCAAATGGACTACCTGACACGCTTGTTGTGAAGACCGTTAAAATAAAGTGCTACAAGTACGAAGGTAGGGGGTTCTGTAAAATAAAATTTAAAGACAGACATTTATTCCAGCTGGAAAGTATGTAACTTCACAAGAACAGTCATATGGCCAATGAGACATAGAAATGCAATCAATAATGTGTAGCTTCACATCAATAAAATACAATGAATGTATATAATCACACAAAGTATGGTGGTACCTTGGTTTACAACCATAATCTGTTCCGGAGGTCCGTTTGTAAACCAAAACAGGTTGTAACCCAAGGCGTGCTTTTGCCAACGGGGCCTCCAAAAAAATTGGGTTGTAATCCAAAAAAAGGTTGCAAACCGGGACATACACTTCTGGGTTTGTAATCCAAAATGTATGCAAACCAAGGTACCACTGTAACGTGTTCTGTGCAAACATATGTATTTATTTTATATGAAGCTGTAAACGATTGTTTGCATTTGTACATCTCATTGGGCCATTGCTATACGACTGTTTGTATAAAGTTATTTTTAGCCCTATATATGGCATAGGAATATACTGTGTCCATGGAGTACCCTGACTTCATTATTTTGCATTTGCCAAGTGGTCTGGGAATATAGTTGCCAAGTTTGTTTTCTTAGTCCAGCTGGGGCCAAGAGGACTGATATGAAAGCTTGCCAGTTCCCTTCCACCCTCCATCTCACCACTGCAAAAATGCACATTGGAGAGGATTCTCCAGAGGAACTCAATACTCACCAAAGGCCATGAGGCAGGGAAGGAGAATTGGAGCGAAGCTTGCTCGAGTTGAGATGCAAATGGAGTGTGAAAAATAATGCCTCAAAAGGGGAATGAATTCCCAGGCCAGGAGACGTGGGTGGTCCTCTAGAAGCTCTTGTCTTGACAGCATCACAGTGCTTGATGGTTAGGCCAACTGCCTTTACGAAACCACAGCATCTGAAAAGTTTCCAAATTAAACACGTGAGGCGATTTGCAGGTTTTCTCTTTCTCTCTCACCCACACATATTCCAGGAAAAAAGTTGTTCAAAGCACCAAAATCACCAGATTTTCAACCTCGCACTAGTCTGGAAAATAAGCAGTTAAAATCGAGATTAAAGCAAATTCCACAGGGAAATTCAAACTGCAGTTTTTTTCTTAACAAAGGGGGATGGACAATGCAGGACATATTCTTACTACAAGCAGTGCATGCATTCCAATCCTTACCTTTTGAAAGGCTGCAGTTTCTGGGCCACAGACAGATGCTTTTTCTCTTGAGACGGCTTGGTAGTCAGGTTTCGGTGCATGCAAAAACTAAAACCACACGCACCAAAACTTTGGTCTTCATTTTACATAATGTACCGTATTTTTTGCTCTATAAGACTCACTTTTTCCCTCCTAAAAAGGGGAAATGTGTGTGTGTCTTATGGAGCGAATGCAGGCTGCTATCCCAGAAGCCAGAACAGCAAGAGGGATTGCTGCTTTCGCTGCGCAGCGATCCCTCTTGTTGTTCTGGCTTCTGAGATTCAGAATATTTTTTTTCTTGTTTTCCTCCTCCAAAAACTAGGTGCGTCTTGTGGTCTGGTGCGTCTTATAGAGCGAAAAATACGGTATTTATTTTGGTGTCTTGGGATTGTAAACTGCCTCAGTGCCGAGGGAGAAAGGCAGTATATACATAATACTAGTAAAAAAAAAGAATAATACAGTTTCAAAGTTGAGTCAAATCAAATTATCATCATATCATAATGTAAGCTATTCAGCGGTAATAGCAATCCAGCAACTGGGGTGGGGGGACTTGTAGAGGTTTTTGGAATGCAGTTGTGGGCAGTTAAATGTTAAATGAAAAATGACTTTTTTTACCAAAGAGCTCTAAGAAGAACAGAGGTTGGTATAATTAATATACTTTGCGACTAAGGGAGAAAGGACTAGAAAAACAAACTTCAAAAATACTTAGTTCTAACTTCTTTGTTAGAGTCTTAGTGCCACCAGATGTCACTGCCACATCATGACAAGCAGTCAAGAGATGTACCCAGCGACACAAACTGTTCAGCCACAGGAGTTTCTGTACTCCTTTCGCTCACTCAAGCAATGAGCAAGTGACTGAACAAGCCTCCCTTTCTTCCCAGAGGCAATAGATCCCCAGTCCCATCATGTTTTACAGATTTTAACATGCTCTGGAAAGCTGTCCTATTTTGTCAGTCGAAAGCGTTATTTAACTACTAATAAACGACAGTAAAATGAAGATCATTGACAGGTTTCGATAGCCATCGTCAAATAACTAAAAGTCTGTCAGATGGAAAATGGAGCAAACGTGTTTTTTTCTCCTGCTTCGGAGGGTAGGACTCAAACCAATGGCTTCAAGTTACAAGAAAGGAGATTCTGACTCAACATCAAGAACTTTCTGATGGTAGGAACTGTTTGGCAGTAGAATGGACTCTCCTTCCATGGAGGTTTTTAAGCAGAGGTTGGGTGGCCATTTGTCATGGATGCTTTAGCTGAGATTTCTGCAGTGCAGGGGGTTGGACTAAATGACCCTCAGGGTCCCTCTCAACTCTACAATTCTATAAGTCTTAAGCAATTAATTTCCTGAAGCAGGAAATGTTAATTACTTCCTGCGTCTAATAAGCTAGCAGATATGGAGAGCTAGGGCTTCAGCAAATGCTGTAGCTACTACATGCAAGGAGTTTGCTAAAACGTGCTGCAGTTTGAACTGGGAAAGGCCTGATTTCTACCATCTCAGCCTACCAACTACCAAAATTTGCTTTGAAATTGGATTAAGAGGGGGTTAGACAAATGCAGAGGTAAGAGGTCTAGCAATGGCTATTAGCTATGATGGTGACATGGAACCACTAGGATGCTGCTGAAAACTACTGTATTTTTTGCTCTATAAGACTCACTTTTTCCCTCCTAAAAAGTAAGGGGAAATGTGTGTGCGTCTTATGGAGCGAATGCAGGCTGCGCAGCTATCCCAGAAGCCAGAACAGCAAGAGGGATTGCTGCTTTCACTGCGCAGCGATCCCTCTTGCTGTTCTAGCTTCTGAGATTCAGAATTTTTTCCCTTGTTTTCCTCCTCCAAAAACCAGGTGCGTCTTGTGGTCTGGTGCGTCTTATGGAGCGAAAAATACGGTATTTGCTGTAGAGCAAGAATGGGAGAGGGCTGTTCCCTTTGTGCTTGAGGGCTTCCCATTGGGATATCCGTTTGGTCACCACAGGAAGCAGAATGCTGGACTACAAAGACCTTTGGTCTGAGCCAGCAAGGCTCTTCTGATGTTTTTATGAAGATTGAATACCAGTTGCCATATGATAGCTAAATGGAACCATAGCAGTTTCATGTCACAAGGAAGCACACATCTGAATGGCAGCTCCTGAGTGGAAAGACCATCATCTCCAGGTAAAGCCTGCCCACTCATGAGGCAAGGTGAGGTGACCGCCTCAGACAGCAGGATCCATAGGGGCAGCAGATCTGGCCTCCAGGGAATATATCGCTCAATGCTGCTGCTGTGGTAGCAGTAACAGGTTTGGTGCGCTCATTGGTGCGCTGGACCTGCTGCCTCCTTAGCAGCAGCCGCAGTGCTGCATCTGCAGTTGTCTTTTGGTGAATAGGAGGCATTGCGGGTCTCCCACCCTTGTTCTTAATGTAGATCTTTATTTCTTTTTCCTGATGCAGATCTTCACTCACCCCTTGGAGGCACCAATGTGTGGTTCGCCTCAGGTGCCAAAATGCCTTGGGCTGGTCCCGACTGCCGGAAGCAAGATGGACTAGATGAGCTTTGGTTTGATCTATCAGGGTTCCTCCAACACAGAGGGATCCCATGGCAGATCAAGCAATCTGGAAAGGGCTCCCTGTAGGTAACAAGTTTGAAAAGCACTGATCTAGAGCAGGCACGTCCAGCTCCCAAGAGACTGCGATCTACTACCAGTATAAAAATATTGGCTATGATCTACCCATTGTCATTGCCAGGAGTTGTTGAGCTGCTTTTTTTTTAGGGGAGGGTTGACCAAAGTTGTTGAGCTTTTTTAGGGGGGGGAATAAGGAACACTACAGGAATCCAAAGTCAGTCAATATTTTAGGCATGCACTTCCCTTTACCACAAGGTATTCTTTGACGCTATCAAAACTTTTAATTATGTTGGATGTGAAACAATCTCTCCGAATTATGGATAATCCAAATTGAATAGAGTCTCGTAAAATCACCCATGAATTCCTACTTTGACAGCGATGGGAATTTAAGGGAAAGGGCTTGCTCTAGAATGCTCCAGGCATGCAAAACTACTGTTATAAAAAAAATTGCCATGATGTTGGAGGATGTAATATTTGTGAATACCAGTTGCTGGAAACCACGGGGGGGGGGTACTTTCACCTGGGTTCTGTTCATGGGTTTTCCAAAAGAGGCATCTGGTTGGCCACTGTGAGACCACGATGCTGGACTAGATGGGCTTGATCCAGCAAGCTCTTATTGCCTTCTTCTTAATATTTTGGCATTTCAAAGATAGCAATCACAAAGCATATTTTGAAAAACAGCCCAGAACTGCTGGATGCACTTCAGCATTGATGAAGAAGAAGCTCACTCTCCCACTCACCCCATGTTCCTCTGGCCTTTCTTCTTTCTCCTCTAGTATTGCATCAGTGCAATCACCACTACATTCCAAATTGTTGTTTATTTAAAAAAATCTTTGCACACAGAAAGAGAGAGAGAGCACGCAGATGGAAAGTTTATCTCCTTGTAGACCATTCTGCTGCTAGTGCTAGGTGACCATTTTATGCTAGAGGGTTGTCCCAGATCTCAGAACATCAGACCCCACAGCACACAACCTACTTCCCAACACTGCTGCTTTTTTGCAGTGCCATGGAACACACATTTGACTCTGCTACTTATGGGATACATTCTCCCTTAAATGCTTTTATATATGGAACTCTGCCCTCAAGAGTTTGTGTGGAGCCACCTCTCCCTTCAAATGCTTGCTCAGAAACCACAATTTCTGCGAAACTTACAGTGCAAAGGTTTTAGCTTAACCTGTTAATTCCCATGCCCACCTAAGAATGTATGATTGTATCTGCATGCAGCCATCCTCAGAAATCCATTGGCCTCCAGGGGAAGGCCATCTTAATGGGTCCACCACTCATGTCCATAAACGGGGGAATGGGGACGACAACAACATCATCATCTGTGGCCTTCCAGAGGTTGTTGGGACTCCAACTGCTATCACCCCCGACCACTGAGTATGTTGGCTAGGGCTGATGGGAGTCGGAATTATTATTATAATTTTAAGGTACACACACATACAGTATGCCACACTCCACAGAAAACCAACCAGTCACCCTTCAAAATTAGGAAATATTCCCTGAAAAATAAATACATTTTATATGAGTACACAGAGCAATCCTGAAGCCATCTTGACTCTCTTAAATGACCCCAAATATTTTCTCTGCAGTAGAAGTATCTTGGAAAAACTTTTCCCAATAGTTTTTTTCCCCACTTACGCCCTCAAACCTGTAAATGGATTACCTTCCAACTTCTTTCATTCTGGTTTCTTCCCCACTCTTGGTATTATTTGACTCCTATACGTTAACATGGAAAAGCCAATAAAACTTTGTATTTTCTTATGTACTTTGTACTCTTGATCTTTGCATTTGTAGGTTTTTTGGTTTGCTTTGTTCAGAGACAGCTGAAATAATATTCAAATGGATTTAGAAAACAAAGACACGGATGCCTTTGGAAAAGAAAAAGCTGCCAGGCTGAGAATTTTATATAGTTTAGCCAGTTTCTGGAAACAATAGCAAAAATTACTGTACTTTTCATGTCATATATATGGTTTGCAACCACAACTTTAAAATATAATATAATGTAGAATACAACTTTGTTTCAAATTATTGCACAGATGGTCACTTTTAGCCTCAGTTATTTAAATACCACGAAGACTTGAAATCTAAACAGCACTCCAGGCTGTTTTGAAGCCAAAGCCAACTTCTGCCTTTAATGCCTAAGGATTATTCCATAACCTTGATAAAAAAATTTCCTTCTGGTCTCACATGCAAATTTGCTTAGATACATTTTTTCACCTACTAATTAGGCTTAGCTTTAATTTGTTCAGGAAATTCTGGTACAGGAAGAAAGGAAAGGAGACTGGATACATTTTCAGTGCAGTCATCCGCTTGTCAAAGATTTATCTATTGTTATAAAACAAAAAACACATTGCATGTGATAAAACCTTGAGATAGGAACACACACGTTTTTCCTCCTTTTGTGTATTGCCCACAACCATTAACAGGCACCAAAACCAGGGAGGTGTTCCTTCCGGTTACTGGAAAAGCAACAACTGGCATTTGTACAGAGCTTATGCAGATTCAAAGCTCTCAATTCCTTTAGGAAGGGATCAGAAGAGGGCAATAGGACTATGTTGTCCTCTCCTGTGTGTATGAATTCCTAGCAACCCCCCGCATTCATCAGGAAACTTAATGAACTGGCTGTGACTGACTCATTGCAAACTAGTTGGGATCAAAAAAATCTTAAAATTGATATACAGTTGTACCTCGGAAACCAAACGGAATCCGTTCCATAAGTTCGACTTCCAAAACGTTCGGAAACCAAGGCACGGCTTCCGATTGGCTGCAGGAAGCTTCTACATTATACCAATCTATGGTGTGGCTGTATGTGGAATACTGTGTATGGTTCTGATTGCCTCACTTCAAAAGGGGTATTGTAGAGTTGGAAAATGTTCAGAAAAGGGCAACCAAAATGATACCTGAAGGAGTGTCTCCACCCCCATCGTTCAGCCCGGACACTGAGGTCCAGCGCCAAGGGCCTTCTGGCAGTTCTCTCATTGCGAGAAGCAAAGCTACAGGGAACCAGGCAGAGGGCCTTCTCGGTAGTGGCACTTGCCCTGTGGAACGCCCTCCCATCAGATGTCAAAGCGATAAACAACTACCTGACATTCAGAAGACATCTTAAGGCAGCCCTGTTCAGGGAAGTTTTTAATATTTAACGCTGTTCTGTTTTTAACACTTGATTGGGAGCTGCCCAGAGTGGCTGGGGAAACTCAGCCAGATGGGCGGGGTATAAATAATAAAATTATTATTATTATTATTATTATTATTATTATTATTATTAGGGGGTGGAGGAAGCTCTCCCCTAAGGAAAGGGTACCACATTTGCAGATTTTTAGCTTACAGGAAAGGAGAGTATGAGGTGCATGATAATAGATAAAATTATGTGTGACATGGAGAAAGTAAATAGAGATTTTGTTTTTCTTCCTTTCTCATAACACTAGAACTTGTGGACACCCGAGGAAGCTCAGTGTGGGAAGATTCAGGATAGACAGAAAAGAAAGTACTTCTTCACACAGTGCATAAACTTGGGAACTTGTTCTAACAAGAAGCGTGGTGGCCACCAATGCCGATGGCTTAAAAAGATTAGACACATTCATGAAGGATAAGACTCCCAATGGCTACTAGCCATGATGGCTATGTGCTGCCTCCACAGTTGAAGGCAGCAATGCTTCTGAATAGAAGTTGCTGGAAAAAGCAGGAGGGAAGGGTACTGTTGTGATGTTGTCCTGCTTGCTGGCTTCCCAAAGGCATCTGGTCAGCTACTGTGAGAAGAGGGTGCTGCAGAGGACTGGTCACTGGCTTGATCCAGCATGAGTCTTATTTTGTCCTTAAAACCAACCATGATTTGAAGCTGGTTTCAACTGGCACCACGTTTGTGTCAACCAGGCATTCTTAACACTGTTAACTGTGGTGCTAATGTAAGATATAACCACTGTTAGGTTGTGAGAATTCACATGCAAGAGAGGAAGGACTGGGGAGAAAGGGAAGGGATAGAAGGACCACCTTCTCTTACCTGAGCCTGCCTGTCAATTAAGATCTTCTCTAGAGACCCTTCTTTAAGTATCCTCACCTTCTGTAGCCAGGTGGGAGGCTAGCAGAGAGGTCTCTTCTGTGGTGGAGCCCTAATAATGGACATATCCCTCTGATGGCAGCTCTGGTATCCTTTAGGCCAAAATTAAGTATATATTGTTATTATGGGCTTTTAACTGTATCTGAGCTGATCTGTAGACAGCTGTCAGAGTAGAGCCAGGAGCTCTACCGGGGGTTCAGAGTTGGGAAGCAAAGCCAGGAGACAGAAAATCTAAAGACAGCAGAGCGAGGAAGACAGCAGTTATTCCGGCAAGGTTCCAGACAAATTGATTTACAATTATTTCTGCCTAGGAAGTCCCAAAGAGTAGCCCATAACCTGAGGTTACTTCACTTAAGGTGGTCACAGGCAAAACAGCAGGTTCCCTGTTCTAGCACTGATATCTTGTAACAGAAAGCCTCTTCTTGCTGGTTTGCCTTTTCATTTTGTTTAATTAATCAGTTATTGCATTGTGCTGTGCTTTATTATCGTAAGCCACCTTGAAGCATTACGATTTTTGCAATTAAATGCATACATCCATAAAAGCCCTCTTCCAGCCATGCGTCAGGTTTGGGAGTGTTATTCCTGCATAGGCTTTATAATAGCAAGGACTGCAGGTGGATAATTTGTTGTTGTTGGCATCTGTCTGTCATGAGAGACAATGGAGTGCGCCTCTGGGGTGAAGTCAAACTGCACCGAAATGACCTTGCTGGGGAGGTGGCTAATTAGCTGCAAGTGAAATGATAGCATTTCAAGACAAGGTTCACTTCCATTTGTGCTGCAATTTTCTTACAGAAATGCACAGCTATGTATACAAATGTTACATTCATACAACCGACTAATAAATATAGGCAAAGAGCAATTGCTTTTCCTTCTGAAATACCTTCACTCTCAGCCTCCTGGCTCTCTCTCACCCAGAGCTCCACCCAACCACTCTGGCTCTCACCCAGCACCTAAACAAGCTCACAGGTCACCCACAAAATCTCACTAAGAAGAGGGTTCCTGTAAACTGCTGACCTCGCCCTGGTTTCCCACTCTAGGCTTGCCTTTTATGGGCAGGCACCAGTACCAAGGTAAAGCAGATTTGGCAAGTTTCCGGGGGGGGGGGGGGCAATGACGGCAAATAAGACACCCTTCCACTCACCCTTGTTTCTCTGCCCTCTGCACACTTCTCCTCTTCCAGCTGCTTCTCATATTGCCATTGTGGGTTAAATTATATTTGCCTCTCTTCAACACTGTACTATGATAGAATGAAGATGGAGAGAAATCAGTGATGGGACCTGAGTATTACACCTTCCTTTCCAAAAATTGACTAAACTTTTTAAAATAGCATCCTGCCCACCACAGAACTGGGTAAAAGCTTACATGTGACTTTTGGGGAAGAGGACTGAAGAAACTGGTGAAGCAATGTTTAACGATCCTCTTCGTATCAGGAATCATCTCTGCTCTTGTAGCAAGGCGGCCATATTCCTAATTTTGGAACCTGTGGTAGCCAAGAGTCTTGCCTGTGGCCCTGTGTGGGGTTACGCTCCTTGCAGCCTTTCCAACCCTCGGGCTCATCATGGCATCTTGGCTGCCTCTAGCAAGCATACTACTCTTCACTGGAAGAGAATTGCATCTTGAAAAACAGGATTTTTCTTTTCTTTACAAGTAAAAGCGTCCAACAATCAGCAACATCATTATGTAAAAGCCGCCTTTTCTACAGTGTGAGAGAGACAGGAGAAGCCATTTGCATAGCTATTCTCTTGACAGTGGGCTTTAGCTTCCAATATGCCCACACAGCTTTTGTCTTGTGGCCTACAGAAAGAAATAGTAAAGGGAAAGGGACCCCTGACCATTAGGTCCAGTTGTGACAGACACCGGGGTTGCGGCGCTCATCTCGCTTTACTGGCCGAGGGAGCCGGCGTACAGCTTCCGGGTCATGTGGCCAGCATGACTAAGCCGCTTCTGGCAAACCAGAGCAGCTCATGGAAACGCCGTTTACCTTCCTGCTGGAGCGGTACCTATTGATCTACTTGCACTTTGACGTGCTTTCAAACTGCTAGGTTGGCAGGAGCAGGGACCGAGCAACGGGAGCTCACCCCGTCGCGGGGATTCAAACTGCCGACCTTCTGACTGGCAAGTCCTAGGCTCTGTGGTTTAACCCACAGCGCCACCCGCATCCCCACAGAAAGAAATAAGGCTGTAACAATTGGAGGCTTATATCTGCAGCCTCAGGTGGCAAGTGGGCAGCTGCAACTTACTCAGCTCGGCCGAGGGGGGATGTGATGTAAGTGCACCAGCCCCATGCTGCTTTTGCGGGTAGTGCTGGGCCTGCAGGCTGCACAAGCTGCCACATCCCTCCTGGGTGCCTTCCACTTGGGAGGATGGTTCACCGGGGACACAGTGGGTGTGCATTGCCCCTGCACTGCTTTTGCAGTCAGTGGTGGGCCTACAGGCGCCTGGGAGGCTGCGGGTAGGGGAGGAAACAGTAGGTTGGACATGCTGCAAGCCCAGCCCCACACTGCTTTTGTGAGCGGGTGCACTGGGATTTTGGGACGCCCGGGCTTGCGTGCCACCTTCCACTCTGTGCCCGATGTGCTGCCCCAAAAGATAAGTGCCCCCTGAGGCGACCCACACACCACTGGCATCATGCAAGGGCTGCCCATGCCTGTAAATGTTGTTGTTAGGTTCTCAGGATCTTTGCGTCTGGCCTGTGGTTGACACCTGGGTGGACTGTGTGAACCCCAGCCTCAGAGCCCTTTACAGGCAGAGAAGGGAACCTCAATAGGCAACACTCAAACCTGTGCAGGCAGCACAAATCCTCTGTATTGGTCTTCTCTCATCAAAACCAGGCATTCTGCCATTGCCAGGTCAAAAGCTCAGGACTTTTCCTTGCTGCTCTTTCAAGACCCGCCTTACAGCCCCAGACTCAAAACGACTGACCTCAGGGACATTGTGCTGGAGAATATGCATTTTTAGATTTGTATTGAGTACAGCTGTGCATAGCTCTAGCCTGGTCCTGGCAGTGATCTATAATATCTTTCACATACGGGTGGCCAACTGGATGAGATAAACATTAGAATGACTGATTTATGCATATTATTTCACTCTAACAATTAATCATACGATTCTTCAACATCAACTTTGTTGGACTGGTCATGTTGTGCGGATGCCTGATTATCGTCTTCCAAAGCAATTACTCTATTCTGAACTTAAAAATGGAAAGCGTAATGCTGGTGGTCAACAAAGGAGGTTTAAAGACTCTCTCAAGGCAAATCTAAAAACTGAAGTATAAACACCATCAACTGGGAAACACTGGCCTGTGAGCGCTCCAGTTGGAGGACAGCCTTTACCAAAGATGTCGTGGGCTTTGAAGATGCTCCAACTCAGGATGAAAGGGAGAAACATGCTAAGAGGAAGGTACACTTGGCAAACCGTCCACAGTCATTTACAGACTTACTGTTGAAACCATGTTCATGGAAGACAATCTTACTTGGTTATGAGTGATCGCCAAAGAAGATATCATCAACCTTGTAAAAAAATGAGCAGCTCCATAGCATACACTTTACACAAGTCCTAAGAAAATTCAATAGTGGGGTGCTTTGTTTTGTTTTTAAAATGCTTCAAAAATCAGAACTGGCGTTCAAACAATATCTCAGCTTTGTATGTTAGGAGAATGTGGGAGGTCTGTGTTCTTGCAACAACTATGGCAATAAGGAGATTTTGTTTAATTTTCTTGCTCATTTTTGATTATTATGCTAAGTTTATAAAACACTGAAGTATGACTGACCAAGTGTGAGGTTAATCTACTTTCACCTTTCTCTACAGTTCAACTAATGGCAATGGGCCAGACTTCTGAAGTGCTGGTTAAATAATACATACACAACATACGCAATACATCTTTCCCAATTTAAGATGATGGATCTATTTCCCTAGTACAATTTTATTTATAAAGCAATGGTTTCAAATTAAAAATGAGAACAGACATCATAGATCTCTGAAATTTACAATGTGTGGCAAAGACCAGTCAAATTAAAGGGAAGACCACTACATTGACAATGCTTTTAGCAATTAGCACCATAATTAGAGGCAGATCTACTGGGTTCAGCAGTCCTCAGCAATGATTTGGTTTTATACGGCATCAATCCCTGACTTCAGCATTCTCTTACTACCATATATGAATTCTCCCAGAAAACACATACACAATGATTAACTCATCCGAGAGCCAATTAGAGTTGGCAAATGACCATTCAATTTTGTGCTCTGTGCATATACTCTTTGTCTTGGATTTTAGGTTTATTATTAACACAACAGGGTGATTTGACTCACATAATTTTGCTGAACCCTGCCCCCAGTTCTCACTAGACCATGTTAAAAGAAATAACTGGAAGATATAAATGTGCAGGCAAACAGGCCAGATAACTCGGGGGGCCGCTAGGGGCCCACTGGAAGATGGCCGACAATACCGTCTCTCCGGCTCACACGAGGTAATTAAGAGGCTGATATGGGAGTATGCAGCCTCCCTCGTTGCCCCAAGGAAATGGGGAACGCTGCCTTGCCTGCTGTGGCCATAAATCACCCCCGATTCGAAAGAAGGGGGTGAGGGCACTAGGCACAAAGCCCTTGTGTGGGTCCGGCTCTCCCGGACGCTGTTTCTGGTTGCAGCAGCTCGAAATAAACAATTAGAAAGAAGCAAATGCACATATTTCAAGTGAAGAACGGGAGTGAAGACTGCTAATTGAAGAGACCTCTGTGAAAGTAGAGCAACGGGTTGGACTTAACAGGAATATATCACGAAGAAGATACATCAAAGGTTCGGTAATGTCAGAGCAGGACGGTATGGGGGGGGGAAACTTTTTTTCTTTTCTTCTATGTGATTAACCAATAACCCCTCCCCAAGAAAGAACCGTCACATAACTGACCTAAGCAGGATGATTAAAAACTGTGTGGAAATGAATTACTAACCAAAAGTTTGGCTTATGGCGATCGAGAAAAGAACAAGGGCTTTTGGAATGACGCAGCAATAAAAAGAGTTGCCATGTTGGCAGGTTCTGTCGAAAGATTGGTGAGCGGGAGGAGGAAGCTATGGATTTGTTTTCATATTGGATTCCTGGCAGAACCTCCTCAGAGGACTGAGAAAGTGAGTGACAGACCTGTGAAGATTAACGAGTAGACAGTAAGAGTGTTTTTTCTTTATGGAAGCGATGAAATGCGGTAGCCGTTTGAATATGACTCTTGGATGAATGGAAAAACCCACACAGGATTACAATTTGTTTCAACCCGCTTGTGGAGACTATCAGAGGTCACAAAGAGAAAGGAAAAATATATGAAAATAACAAGAAGAGATGTGGAAAACAACAAGAAAGGACTGGATAGAATTGTGAACATTATTTGGACAGATTTGTGGACATTAAAGCAGCAGCAATAAGATGATTAGATCCCCTTCGGAACTTGAAATATGGGTACCCCCAACAAAAATTTAAAATTCGGCTTTGTAATTTGTAATTTATGTGATTTGATTTGATTGGTCGGTTAATAATTTTTTTTTTTAAAGAGTTCCTGGATCTCCACATGACTGAATCTAAGGTTTCAGACATAGTGAAATCATGCTATTAAGGAATTGATGCCATCCACATTCCAACCATAAAGTGATACAGTGGTACAGAAAGATGGCTGAATTAATGACAATTAAAAGTCTTCTCACAGCAGAACATTATAATCACTTGGGTCATCCTGGGTGGTCTATGAACCCTTCACAGGTACATTTCCAATTCCAAAGGAAGACTCTGTATGTTGTAATATTTGCAGCTTTACCAACAAATAAACTCCAAACTTAGGTAGTGAACACATCTGAGGGTTGTGGGTGCCACACAAACCTCAGTTTTGTTTTTAATAAAGATCTGCATTGCACATAGGAGACAAATCACCTGTTATTTTTGTGTTCTTTGATTTTTCTGCTTTAAGTGATCAACAGTACTTGGGATTATTTAGTTTAGTTGAACAAAGTTCACTTAACAAGTTCAAAAATCTGTGAATGCCACCCGAAAATCATTCTCATAACTGCTGCCTAAACTAAAGGTGAAATAAGTTCATTTTGGGGCAGAACTTTCTTCTAGTTCACATTGGTTTGCAGGGCAGCGGCTGAAGAAGGAGCCAAAAGGGGTTTCTTGTGTGTGTGATTCTTGTGGCTGATTAGCTGCTTTCCCTGGTTTGAACCATCTTTTAGATTTAGGGGAGCTAGTCTCAAGCCCAACGACACATTCTCAAGATGGAGGGGGAGGGAACAGCTGCAGTCGCCTGCGGTTCCTGCGCAATGTTTGCCATCTTGCCAAAGGTTGCAGGCAGCTTTACGTGCAGCAATTGCATGTTGATTGCCCTCCTAAAAGACAAAGTCCAGCAACTGGAGGAACGTGTAGCTACGCTCCAAAGAATTAGAGAGCTGGAGCTCTTCTTGGAAGCAACAGAGCACACCGTCTCCACCAAGGAGGAGACAGGGGACTCCCCTGAGAAGGAGGCTAGTTCACCAACACAGGAGCCCGATATGTGGAGAAACGTGACTCAAAGAAGTAGGAGGCCCAGGGTTCGCTCTGATTGTCTAGAAATACACAATCGCTTTGAGGTCCTCTCCCCTAGCATGGAAGACGAAGAGCAGACTCCATTTGAGGATCTCTCCCTCATTACAGTCGATCACGTATATGAAGATGAGCAGCAAAGTCAGTCCTCAGGGAATGTGCAGGCGACCTTGGAACGGACCGCTCACGGAAGAACCCTGACCAAACCTAAGAGAAGGCGTGTAGTGGTGATAGGGGATTCCCTACTGAGGGGAACAGAAGCAGTGATCTGTGGGCCTGACAAGATGTCTCGGGAAGTGTGCTGTCTCCCCGGGGCTAAGATCCAAGATGTAACTGAACGACTGCAAGGAATCATAAAACCCACTGACAAATACCCCTTCCTCTTGGTTCATGTGGGAACCAATGACACTGCAAGCAATAGCCTCCAGAAGATCAAAAGAGACTACGAGGCTCTGGGCAGGAAATTGAAGCAATTAAATGCACAAATCGTCATCTCATCTGTCCTCCCAGTTGAACGACGTGGCCCAGGGAGAGAGAGGAAAATAGTGGAAGTAAACAGCTGGCTTCGCAAATGGTGTAAACAGGAACGGTTTGGATTCTTAGATCACGGACTGCAGTTTCTTGAGGATGGACTTCTGGCAAGCGATGGGCTGCACCTCACAACGGTTGGGAGGAATGTTTTTGCCAAAAAACTAAGAAACCTCATCAGGAGGGCTTTAAACTGACTAATGTGGGGGAGGGAGACAGTGCTCCTGAAGGTAGGAGTCTATTAATTGATGAAGATGATCATCCAAATGTCATAGACCAAATGGAGCAAACAGCAAGCAGACCTAGTGGTGGGAGGAAAAAATCCTTAAATAAGAGACACGGGGGAATGACTAATGGACTTCAATGTCTGTACACTAATGCACAAAGCATGGGAAATAAACAAGATGAGCTTGAGCTCTTGGTACAGCAAACTAAATATGACATAATAGGCATCACTGAAACCTGGTGGGATAAGTCCCACGATTGGAATGTAAAAATGGAGGGATACAATCTATTTCAGAGAAACAGACCAGACAAGAAAGGAGGAGGAGTGGCGTTATATGTCAGGGATGTGTATACCTGTGAAGAGATCCAAGATTTAGAACCTCAAAGCCAAAGTGAGAGCATTTGGGTCAAAATTAAGGGAGAGAAGAATAATAGTGACCTCATTGTGGGAGTTTACTATAGATCCCCAAGCCAAACGGAGGACATAGATGATGCCTTCCTGGAACAGATGGCCAAGCATGCAAAAGGAAGGGAGATAGTAGTAATGGGGGACTTCAATTACCCAGATATTTGTTGGATGTCAAACTCAGCCAAGAGCATAAGGTCAAACAGATTCCTCACTGGCCTTGCAGACAACTTCATTGTCCAGAAAGTGGGAGAAGCAACAAGAGGAACAGCCATTTTAGATCTGGTCCTAACCAATGTCGATGACCTGGTTAATGGGGTAGAAGTGGAAGGATCATTAGGCGCAAGTGATCATGCTCTTCTGAAGTTTACTATACAACGGAAAGGAGCAGCCAAGCATACTAGGACTCAATTTCTTGACTTTAAGAAAGCCGACTTCATAAAACTTAGGGAAGTGCTGGGTGAGATCCCATGGACAGTAATACTAAAAGGAAAGGGAGTTCATGATGGCTGGGAGTTTGTTAAGAGGGAGATAGTAAAAGCACAACTTCAGGCAATACCAATGAGACGGAAACATGGAAGGTGCCTAAAGAAGCCAGGGTGGCTATCTAAAGAACTTTTAACTGAGTTAAGATTAAAAAAGGATGTGTACAAAAAATGGAAAAGGGGGGAAACCACCAAAGAGGAATTCAAACAAATAGCCAGCACGTGTAGACACAAAGTCAGAAAAGCTAAAGCACAGAATGAACTCAGGCTTGCTAGAGAGGTTAAAAGCAACAAAAAAGGCTTCTATGGGTATGTTCGTAGCAAAAGGAAGAACAAAGAAACAGTGGGGTCACTCAGAGGAGAAGATGGTGAAATGCAAACAGGGGACACAGAAAGGGCTGAACTCCTCAATGCCTTCTTTGCCTCAGTCTTCTCCGATAAAGAAAACAATGCCCGACCTGAAGAATTTGGAGGAAATGATTCAGCAGAGGAAACACAGCCCAGAATAACTAAGGAGATAGTACAAGAATACTTGGCTAGTTTAGATGTATTCAAGTCTCCAGGGCCAGATGAACTGCATCCAAGAGTATTAAAAGAACTGGCAGATGTGATCTCAGAACCACTGGCAGTCATCTTTGAGAATTCCTGGAGAACAGGCAAAGTCCCGGCAGACTGGAGGAGGGCAAATGTTGTCCCTATTTTCAAAAAGGGGAAAAGAGAGGACCCGAATAATTACCGCCCAGTCAGTCTAACATCAATACCAGGGAAGATTCTGGAGCAGATCATTAAGCAAACAATCTGTGAGCACCTAGAAAGGAATGCTGTGATCACCAATAGTCAGCATGGATTTCTGAAAAATAAGTCATGTCAGACTAACCTGATCTCATTTTTTGACAGAATTACAAGCCTGGTAGATGAAGGGAATGCAGTGGATGTAGTCTACCTTGATTTCAGCAAGGCATTTGACAAGGTGCCCCATGATATTCTTGTAAAGAAGCTGGTAAAATGCGGTCTTGACTATGCTACCACTCAGTGGATTTGTAACTGGCTGACTGACCGGACCCAAAGGGTGCTCATCAATGGTTCCTCTTCATCCTGGAGAAGAGTGACTAGTGGGGTGCCACAGGGTTCTGTCTTGGGCCCGGTCTTATTCAACATCTTTATCAACGACTTGGATGATGGACTCAAGGGCATCCTGATCAAATTTGCAGATGACACCAAACTGGGAGGGGTGGCTAACACCCCAGAAGACAGGATCACACTTCAAAACGACCTTGACAGATTAGAGAACTGGGCCAAAACAAACAAGATGAATTTTAACAGGAAGAAATGTAAAGTATTGCACTTGGGCAAAAAAAATGAGAGGCACAAATACAAGATGGGTGACACCTGGCTTGAGAGCAGTACATGTGAAAAGGATCTAGGAGTCTTGGTTGACCACAAACTTAACATGAGCCAACAGTGTGACGCGGCAGCTAAAAAAGCCAATGCAATTCTGGGCTGCATCAATAGGAGTATAGCATCTAGATCAAGGGAAGTTATAGTGCCACTGTATTCTGCTCTGGTCGGACCTCACCTGGAGTACTGTGTCCAGTTCTGGGCACCACAGTTCAAGAAGGACACTGACAAACTAGAACGTGTACAGAGGAGGGCAACCAAAATGGTCAAAGGCCTGGAAACAATGCCTTATGAGGATTGGCTAAGGGAGCTGGGCATGTTTAGCCTGGAGAAGAGGAGGTTAAGGGGTGATATGATAGCCATGTTCAAATATATAAAAGGATGTCACATAGAGGAGGGAGAAAGGTTGTTTTCTGCTGCTCCAGAGAAGCGGACACGGAGCAATGGATACAAACTACAAGAAAGAAGATTCCACCTAAACATTAGGAAGAACTTCCTGACAGTAAGAGCTGTTCGACAGTGGAATTTGCTGCCAAGGAGTGTGGTGGAGTCTCCTTCTTTGGAGGTCTTTAAGCAGAGGCTTGACAACCATATGTCAGGAGTGCTCTGATGGTGTTTCCTGCTTGGCAGGGGGTTGGACTCGATGACCCTTGTGGTCTCTTCCAACTCTATGATTCTATGATTCTATGATTCTATGATTCACTTCGTCCATCCAACCACAGCTGGTCTGAGCCATTAGTTTTCATTTTTAAAAAAGTCAGTTGCATATCTATAAAGGAAGTTAGAAAGCAAAACTTTGGGCAAATTTCTAAAGCTTATTAGGCAGATATGGAGTAACCGCTGTTGCTACGGTCTCTTAAGTCACTTAATCACTGTAGGTAAGCAATCAGAAGGAAGCAATGGAAGGTATTTTCAGCATCTTCCCTGCTGAAAGGATTCTCTGGCTTCAGGAACAAAGCGGAACAAAGCAGGTTCAGGAACAAAGCGGATGACGGCTTGTGCCTTTAACAGCTGTGTAGAGGCAGGGTAATCTTTTTTCTAGTATGTAAGTACAATTATGAGAAAAGCTGTCTGTCATAAATTTGATTGCTAGTGTGTGGCCCTGATTTGCTTTTGAATCCTATACTTCAGCACAGCAACTGAATTCTGAATGCTGATTTTCTTTTTCTGCCAAGAATGAACTTTTTATGAACTAATGTTTAGATGACCTTGAACCATTCTTTTTGTGAAAGGATGAGCTTGAACCAGAACTAGTTCCTTTTTGGAGAGGATGAACTTGACTCAGAACTAGTTCCTTTTTAAAAATGAACTTTTGAAGAACTGGCAATCAATATACAGTAGTACCTCCGGTTACGTAACCCTCTGGTTATGTAAACTTCAGGATGCGAAAGCAGCAAAACTGGAAGTATGTGACCGGGTTTCGTTGCGCACGCATGCGCAGAAGCGGTCCTCAGGTTGTGAAAACCTCGGGATCCAACCAGATCTCCAGAATTGATCCCATCCACAACTGGAGGCACCACTGTACTGAGGAACATAAGACACCAGAAGAAGGGAGGAAATGAAAGAGAACAATAGAAAAGTTAGTCAGGTAGTCCAGAAAATGTATGTGATGGGTTTTGCTGCCTCCCACTGCTTTCTGTCTCTCTCTTTTTCTCTGATTCATACATACCTTGGCTTGTTCCAGTATATTAAATTCCATTATAGTTACTGTATTAGCATAGCACATATTGATTCACTTAAGTATTTGGCTCTCAGATGAAGTTGTCTTAAAGGGAATGCAATATGTTAGCAACTTTCAGAATTCCTAATATCTTCCATGCTTTTTCCAAGAACTCTAGCAAGTCAAGCTGGTGATGGGTTGTCAAAAACCTAGACAAATGCTACAATTAAAAACAGTAAAAGGTTTCGAAAATCTGGTAACCAAAGTTAGACAACAGTTCAATTAACACCTGTGACATTTTAGTAATAGATATGTTTGTCATTCCAGCTCTCTGAATTCACTATTCCTGCATGACTATTTGCAGAAGTCTTCTCTCTTATGATAAGGATGGACTGCCGGACAAAAGAACTGAACGCAAGATTTACTCATCAGGAAAACAATCACACAAGGACAGTATGAAGGCCAGGTATGCACCAAAATGGCAACAATGTATCCTTTTATTGATCATAACACATGAAAGAGTCCATAATTTTGTTATCTCACATGAGCATGTAGGTAATTAAAATAAAAATCTGCCAGAATTTTGGACCCTTGAAGTGGTATTATCCTCTGGGAATCAGGTACCTTCTTGGAGAAAAAACATTCCTGAAGTCCTCCCAGTTGAAAACTGCAATCAGGGCCTTGAAATGTTTTTGAGGTGATTATCTATCATCTGAGGAAGATCTTCAAAACAGGACCTTATCTGGAAGCCTGTCTGCTGTCAGCTTAAAATAATGCTTGGAGCATTCTTCAATACAGTACAATTACTTTTGTGCTTTATGGTTCTTTGTAAGCCTTGCTGAAATGTACTTTGCAAGTGTGATGATATTTTGTCTACTTTACTGTAAACTTCTCATAATTGTTGTTTTTACAGTTGTGTGCATTTCAGCACTATTTTGTGGTTGCTGATTAAAAGAAACAAAACTTTCAAGAAAAATAAAGGAAGACCAACATAAGCAAACAGCTTCCAGACCTTCAACTTTGACTACAAGTTGAGTAAGGAAACCTGCAGTTAACAGACTAAAGACGCCTCAAGCAATTAAAGATTTCAGCTGCTTCAATGGAAGTTAATCATTTCAGTTGGGTTTAAAACCATTATTATGGAGGGAATTGCCACAGATGCAAAGCCCTTAATAATAATTATATAGGAAAAAGCTAAAGGAAATGGTTCCCAAAAGAAGAGCAGAAAAATACCGGTAGAAGTCAAAGTCTTGTAGCTGCTGCTGTTTTAATATGGATCAATTATTATTCATCACCTTTGCAATACTGGAATAAATTTGCTTAAAAAGAGAGAGGACAAAGATGGGGGTAAACACTGCTTTTGAAAGAGAGTTTGAATTTCACAGGACTGTTTAAAGGCTAGGAACTATATTCAGCTCTGGTCCTATAATAAAATGCAGATATATGGGTGTGGGAAGGCTTGATAGGATGATGTTTTCATGATAACAACTGTAGAACTTTTCGGATCCGCTCACATTTCTCCAGTTGGCTTGAATCTTCTCTTTCAGAATTGTCATATTCCTTCATGACAGCTTCTGCTTTCTGCACAGTTACGTCTCGCGCACTGCCCTGGAGTCCTTCAAGGTACCGCAGCAAAATGGAAAAATATTCATCAGGGACCTTTATGATGAAAAGGAAGAGAAAGTGAAGGACCCATTACTCAATGACTTTGGGTTGAGACACCAGCAACACCGACAGAATGGTGTTTAAGTTAAACCATCCCTCCCATTGGGGAAAAAAAATTCTTTTTTACTGAAGACTTTTCATGGCGACTGTGCAGGCAACAGGACTGATTCTAAGATTTTCAATATTATCACCTTCATGAGGAGCAACCACCACCCCAAGAAAACATTTTTCAGAACCTTCCACGTGGTCATATGTGAGCTAAGTATTAGCTGGATAACTGATTTATTTTTTATTTGCTCTTGTCTACACACAAAAACCCCCTTATACAAGTACACAGCCATAAAATATACTGCATGACTGAGGTCAGTCCAAATCTCTCAGCATACCCTGCCTCACATCTTGTTTTTAAAATGGAACAATGGCTTAAACTCCTTGGAGGAAGGGTGGGATAAAAATACAAAGTACACAATGGCGATTTCCTTAAAAACACCACTGCTGCCACACTGGACCAACAGTCTTCAAAGGAACTGAATACAGAGGGCTAGGAGAGTTCACATTAAGCCAACCCCCTCCTTCTTCTCCTGTTGATGCAATTCTTGGAAGTCGGATATAAAGGCATAGCATAGATCCCAGGCTTTTAATTTCCAACTATACCCATGGGGTGCCTTCTAAGAAACCAGTAGCCAGCTCACCCCATGCCCAAACTGGAAACAGGGAGGGGTTAGGGGTTAGGGGAAAGACGACATAGAACCACACACACAAAAAGGAGTGGAAACGTGACAACACAGACTGTGGGAAAAGTTCAAAATGAAGTGTCAGAATGAAGGGTAGATTGCAGATAAAACAGAGGGTGGGAGACTTCACAAAAGGAAAGCCTCTAAAGAGAACTTTTTAGACCCAACTTCCTTTGACCTTCGGCTCACTCTGGAGTGCAGGATGCCTCCTCCCCTTGGAGAGGATGTAAAAGGCTGTAAGTGACTCTGCTCAATCTGCACAGGAGGAGGTGCTGCGCCATGGGTTAGGAATATGCAGTATAATCTAACAAATTAATGATTAACTATGTGCTGGTAGTTTGTTTTATCATGTAACATGCAACAAGACTTTTGCTCAGCCCCGTGACTATATAAAGATGCACATTTTGCTGCTGTTTAAAGGGGGGGGGGCACCAGAACATACCTTGTCTTTTTCATACATGTGTAAAAGAAGCCAAGTTTGCCTTGTCTTCTGAAACTTCCACTCTTTGGGATTTTCAGACCAGCTGAAAGAAGAGAAATAAATTGAAGTCATTCAACATTATAATATAAAAAAAGAAAATGAACTTCTGTTTCTCATGCAACCTTAAATGAGAGCCTCAAACCTTCCAAAACCATACCTTAGTTCAAACAGAGATTGCACTAGGGAGGGGGAAAACCGCTGGAGAACACAGAGATTGGGAGGATAGAAGCATGTGAAAAGTACCTTTCCTTCAAGTAGCCACAGGTTCACCAACATTGTTGGGAGGAAAACTCCTCTGGTGCTGTCCCTGAGTGCAGAAACAGTTCAGAAGTTTCAGTCCCTTCCCAGCTGTGTGAAATTCAAGGAGTTCAATTGCCAACACAGTTTGATTGGCGCTTTGTGTTTCCAGGTGTATGTATTTATTTTTTGCCCCAAAGAGATGTGGTCTTTTTAGCTGTTTTATTTTACACACTGTACATATTAAACTATTTGCAATATCTGCAAATGCTTTCCAAACTATCTCACTGGCAAACTTTAAATATACAGAAATAGTTCAAGGGTTTCAGGTGTCAACATGAAGCTGCTTTCTGTGCAATTGCTACAGAGGAAACATGGCCTAAAAGCTAATGCATGTTGCTGGAAATTGAGGCTGTATCCATGCTAAGGCTTTAGCATTTAAGAAGAGCCTGCTGGAATTAGGCAATGGTCCATCAAGTCCAGAATCCTGCTCTCACAATAGCCAACCAGGTGCCTGTAGGAAAACCGCAAGCAGGATTTCAGCACAAGAGCACTGTCTCTTCCTGTGGTTTCCAACAACTGCTCTTCAGAAGCATTGCTGCAGCTGCAGAGGCAGAGCACAGCCATCATGGAGCCTTCTCCTCCACTGATTTGTCTGATCTTATTTTAAAGCCATCTCTGCCTCCTGTGTGAGTTGCACAGTTTAACCATGTGCTATGTACACGGATTGAACAGAACTGATTTTCCTGTATGCACTTTTGTTTAACTTTGCCCACATATGAGCACCTTCAGCCTTAAGCTTCCCAAATCTATCTTGACATTTCCCATTCACACTAGTGGGCAGTGCTTGATGGGCTATATTAGGATGGTAGACCCTTGTCCTCCCCCTCAATTACTGCTTTCTCTGTTAGAGAAACCTGAGGTCCTTTGAGGGCATGTGCACAGGTGGAAGGAGGTACCTTCACTCTCTAGACCAGGGGTCAGCAAACTTTTTCAGCAGGGGGCCGGTTCACTGTCCCTCAGACCTTGTGGGGGCCGGACTATATTCTGGGGGAAAAAATAATGCCCCACAAATAACCCAGAGATGCATTTTAAATAAAAGGACACATTCTACTCATGTAAAAACGCTTTGATTCCCAGACCATCTGTGGGCCAGATTTAGAAGGTGATTGGGTCAGATCCGGCCCCTGGGCCTTAGTTTGCCTACCCATGCTCTAGACCCTTTCCTCCCCACACACAGAAAGCAGAGGGGATGGCTTAGAGGAGGTTGCCTTCAACAGCCATTGTAAATCTGCACAAAACCTACGGTATGTATTACAAATAAAATAAGAAGCATGACTCTCTCTCTCTCTCTCTCTCTCTCTCTCTCTCTCTCTCTCTCACACACACACACACACACACACACAGAGCCAAAACAGGATGGGATAACAAATAGATTTTTGTTTATGACCTGAAAGGCCAGTTTTGTGAAAAACAGCTGCATTAAAAATGAATATATGTGTGCATTTACTGAGAAAGTGGCTTCACCAACAGCGGAAGTGGTTGACAAAATGAAAATGTCTAGGATGTGCTCAGGTGAGAAGCAAATGGAAGCAGAGGGCGTGGTGATAGAGACCACCCAATGAAACACCACCACATATATCACCCACCAAAATGTGGTCTTATAATGTGCTTCAGCACATCTACATCCAGGTAACACGTATTGGATCCCTCTCTCCCCACATTGGACCATCTGTTGACTGGCAAAATCTGAATTGGGGAAAAGGTGCAGGCTGCCACTTGCATGAGTGGGGAATATTATGTTGGCACCAGGGGGAAAAGGCTGAGGCACATTAAACTCCCATGTGGACAAGCTCATAGAGAGAAGAAAAGAACTGAAGTTGAACTCTCATTACAAAATATTCTAGTATAGATTTTTTGTCTATATTATCGGTGTGTGAGAGAGGATGGTGAAATGTAAAACTTAAAGATGCGAAACTTTAAAATTGAATGTTCCTACAGCCTCAACCACTATTTTGTAGAGGTATGGGTGCAAGGAAGATCTAGTGTATGATTCTTCACTTGACATAGTAATATTAAACTCAAAAATAAATTGGAAAGGGAATTCTGCAAGAGTGCTAATATAGTTCAAACGCTGTCAAGTCTGATACACTGAAACAGACCACAAATTAAATTTGTTCTACCCTAGTGAATAAATGGCTCAGTGAACTCAGTATAATCGCAAGATTTGGCCAGGAGGGCTTTGTGAGAACTAAATATAAAAATATCCGCTTCCTTTTCTAGACTCAAAAGTCCCTAAAATTATCAGAAAATGGGTTGATTGGGCTGCATTTTCAGCCAGAGCACTTACACAATACAATCAATGTATATCTATCTTAAATAACAATGGGAACAATGAGGAAAGAAATATATAATATAGCACAAAAAATAGCTTCAGAACATTAACTGAATTCAAAGTTTGAAAAGTCTTTGGCATAGCCCCTTAGACACTATATCCTAATTAAGCCAAAATATGTGTATCTGAAATAAATGCATATACTTCCCCAGCTTCCACCTTTCTGTCTTTTGCCTTATGTAGAATGTTATACAGTGGTACCTTGGCTTACATACGCTTCAGGTTACAGACTCTGCTAACTCAGAAATAGTGCTTCAGGTTAAGAACTTTGCTTCAGGATGAGAACACAAATCGTGCTCCGGCGGCACAGCGGCAGCGGGAGGCCCCATTAGCTAAAGTGGTGCTTCAGGTTAAAAACAGTTTCAGGTTAAGAACGGACCGCAGGAACGAATTAAGTACTTAACCCGTGGTACCACTGTGCTGTAAGCTTATCGGGGTCTGTAAGGTGCCATACACAACAAACTCTCTCTCTCTCCAACAGCAGCTCCAACAACAGCTCTACTACTGAATCAATAAGTTGCAAAAGCCACAATTTATTGGACATATGTAAGCCTCCAGGTGTGTCCAAAATAAATTTTCAAGCAGAGCAGTCTTGCAAATGTCAATCACTGCAACCCTTCATTTCAATATTGAGCTTGGAATTCAAAGCAAAGGTTAACAGGGAACCTTTTTGGGCCCATGGGCGCATTTGAAATTTTGAAAAAGGGCCACCAGCATTGGTCACAAAATGGCTGTTGTGGGACTGTGGCATAACACAAAATGGCTGTGACATATAAAAGAGCAGAATAAAAGACAGAACTATGAGGTGGTGCAGGTGTGCCCCCCTCCACCGGGAAAAGAGGCACTTACATCAGCCATCTCTGCACTTGCTCACAGAGTGAAAAGATTTGCTCCTACCCTCTGTTCAGAACAGAAGAAAAAGTGAGTATCCAATCTTGTTAAGTTATGCCACCTTTCAGCCAAGAAGGCTGCCAAGAATAAACAGATCCATGAAAATAGATACAAACGATACAATACAAATCTTGACATCCAACCAACGATGGACATGTCTAAGCAAAGTGCCTCACACTGCAAATAGATTCTGGAGCTTTCTGCTTCCTTCTGACCCCCCTGCAAATATGCTCCTTGTTGTTACTGCAAAAAGAAGGGCATAAAGGGCATAAAAAAGGATGAACGCTGAATATAAACCTTCTACCTTCTGTGATTAGTAACAACAGCAGTAGCTACTAGGTCCAATCTTAAGAGAAAGACCCGCACAAAGTAAACCAAGGAAATTTAACAGGGAAATGATTACATTACCATGTCAGTATGCCTCCGATCACCCACCTCCTTCAACTGGAAGTCATTTAGCTTATAGGCTGCCCATGTGTGTGGCATTATTGTGCAAACACTGTGTAAAACCTACATGTGGGTTTGGGAGAAAGCCAGCTGCTCCATCAGAGACCTATGCACTGAGCATCATGTCCAAACAGGGGCATGCAAAGGACTGATAAGGCTGCCATATGAGAGGTGTGCCCCAGTCTCATTGCATGGACCAGTCCTGTGCTAATTTGTGTCCCCACTACATACGATACAATATGATAATCTTTATTGTCATTGTCCCATACAGAACAATGAAATTGAAAAAAATCTACATCAGACATTCAAAAACCAACAAGCCTGCTATCCCAGCCTGGCTGTGCAGAATTAGTAAAGCCATTATCTGCATAGCGTTAAAATATTTATCAGACTACTTATTTTTATTCTGTGCTGACTATGAGACAATGCAGATGTGCTAATACTTCTGTCCAGATGTCCATGTTATCTTACACCTAATTCTGGTCAGCTTCAGGGTTGAGGTCAGCACTGATTAGGCAACACTGCAACATGAAAGAGGAAAAGCAACTTATTTTCATTTCCCTCCCACAACGAACATCTTGGGGGGTAGCTGAGGAGGGGAAAGTGGGCCCCAACTGCTGGCACGAGTATCGCTCAAGCATGCGGGATCATTTACAAACAGGGTGGCTAATCCCTCTCATTTATACACATTTTTTTAAAACAACCACCAGGCGATGGATATGTTACCAGCCTCAGGGGAATGTAAAAAAAAAAAAGAAAAGAGGCATAATACTGTCTCATTTTCTTCTTCCCCCGCAATACCACAATGTCACAAACTGTCTGATACATGCATTAAAAATATTCTTGGTGGGGAGCAGATCTGAGCTTGGCTAAGCTTGACAGCTTATTTTGGATGTTTCCAACGGATTAGAGGGTTTTCTGGTTGGTTTCATTTTTTATTTATTTTTCATTTGGAGAGGATTCCACCCTCCCCCCTTCTTCCTGGCCTCATTTGAGTTTTAAGAGGAAAAACAACATGGAAGAATATGGGAGGGGAAAGTGCTCTCATTAAAACACCCAAAACCAAACTATTTGCTCATGTCACATATTATGTATCTGAACAGCTTCTAAGGTCCCAAGTGCTGTAGTGTCCCCCTCATTCGGCTTCACCATTTTCTCTTTGAAATCTCAAAAGATGACTTTTTAAACAAGCAAGTTAGTTTTTGCTTTTTTCATTGTACATTGTACAATAATTCGCAGTGTCTAAGCAGTATGTAGGATATAATATGCAGCTGGATAATGATGATGACAGAAAAAGGCACAGGGAATACTTTGCACATCACAAAATCCTCACACAAAAGCTTCTTCTATGAAGGTGTTAATGTGTAATCTACACATAGCTCACCCCATGCAATGGTGTCACACATGAAAATGCCTCCCTCCTGGATTAGAAGCTGCTTGTAACATGTGAAGTAGCCCATGTCTGTAGTCTGCCCCATGACAGGCATCCCAAGGCAAGTCACTCCTTCTGCCTTGGCTCTTCCTGCCCCCATCCAACTGCAATATGGGATAATAGTGACCTAGCTTACAGGGTTGTTGTAAAGGACAACATAATATATGAAAAGTGCTTTGAACACTCACCCCAGAGCACTATATAAATGCTATTACAGATTGTTCCCTAAAATGCAGTGTCACAGGAGAAATTTGGCTTATATGTACAGTGGAAACTCGTGTTACGTACTGCCCTCCTTGCGAACACTTTGGGTTACGAGCTCCGCTAACCTGGAAGTAGATGCCCCTTGTTGCGAACTTTGCCCCAGGATGCGAGCGGAAGTCACACACCGGCAGCGCAGCAGGCGCCATTAGTGAAAGTGCGCCTCATGTTACGAGCGGTTTCGGGTTACAAATGGACCTCCGGAATGGATTACGTTCGTAACCGGCGGTACCACTGTACAGTATGTACTGGCTAAACATTCCCCCGTTGGCTAGCAAGAGCGAATTTACACCTTAATAACTTTTAATATATTCTATTGTTGTACTGTGTATTTTGGGTCTCTGGACCGCAATGAAGTGCTCTCTCTCTCTCTCTCTCTCTGTATTAGGTGCTCAAAATCACACCTTCAGTCCATGGTCACAATGGTGAGACACAACAGCACCCTGTGCAATGTAAGCGCAGGAACACCTCCCAGAATCTTTCAGAACAAGGAGTTTGGCTGAAGAGCTTCTGAACTACCCCTTTCCAGCCATGCAGGAGGATGAGGAGAATGTGTGTTAGCCTGGAAGGTGGTTAGGCTTGTTCATGTCTTGCTAAACCATTACTTACGAATGCAGCCAACAAATCCTAAGATACTTTTTGATACTAACCCAGGTAGTATCAAACTTGTCTACACACAATCTCTAGCAAAGATATTCTATCCAACAGAAACCTGCAGAAGAACGTTAATAATCTGACGCTGTCTGATGTTGTCATTACAAGATCTAATGTAGCATTATAATATGAGCATCTCACCATCAGTATGACATTACAGCAAAATTATTAAGATAACTTTCTGAAGTGTTTCTGCTGTATCATAAAAAAACACCACTCAAGTTAAAACTGAGTAAAAAGAACAGAGGAGCTATAAAGCAACTGGAGATCTGAAACTCTTCAGATGACTTTGGGCGTTGCTAGGATGCCAAAGACCAGATTACAACCAGGCACATTTCGTAAGGAACTTGTGCTGTTTACTCTCATGCTTGGTCTATTTTAAGAGATTTGAAACTGGGTAGCTGTTAGAAGGTACATCACCCTGATTAAGACTTACTGGTAATCAGGCACTGCCTAATATGAATGAACAGATGTTTCTAATAAAATTTTAGGCCGTGTATTCTTCTATTAGTCAGTCCTTCCTCCACCATAATGGACAAAGGGAAAACTAGGGATTATAATGGTAAAAAAAGAAAGCACCCAGTTCTTGCATCTTCATGAAGGCACATTTTGCAGAAATGCATTCAAGTGAAATACATTATCAACTCTAGTTCATATGGAAGATGGTAAATTTGCTGCAGGACCCTTATTTATTTATAGCAATACCCCAAGCATGTTTACTCAGACTCCACAAAACTTACCCTATATAAGTGTGTTTGTGGCTTTAGACTTTCAACCTGCTCTGTATCCTGAGAGTTAGGACAAATTTTAACAACTTATTTGGTGATAAGCAGCATGCATTATTTAAGAATGCAGAACAGAAATGATAATATTTTTGTACTGACAGCTGCTGATGCTTTATTTATAAAAAAATTATCACTTAACAAAAATATCTAAGAAGTTGACATAAAAGCACAATCTTAAATAACATTTCCTAAAAATGAGATACAAAACAAAATGCAGCCAATTCTTACAAATAAAACTGAGCCATATATAAAACAAAGAAATTAAAAACTAAGAGTGCAGGAAAACTTGGGTATACATAAAAGTTTTAAAGTATCATTTAATGGTCATTACTGTCTCTGCCTCACAAATTACCTGAAAGAGGGTGTTCTAGAGGATTGAATGTATCAACACGAAGGCCTGCTTCTGTGTTGTCATCAAGTGATAATTTGTTGGTTGTGGTACAGCAGGGACGTCCAGCTCCCAAGAGACTGCGATCTACTCCCGGAATAAAAAACCGACACTGATCTACCCATGGGGAGGGGAGCAAAACTGTTGAGCTTCTTTTCGGGGGGCAGGCTACAATTCTTGAGCTTTTTTGGAGGGGGTGGACAGGCCAAAATTGTTGAGCTTTTTTGGGGTGGGCGCCACAGTTCTTCTGCTTTTTTGGGGGGGGGCACCATAGATCACTTACAAAATAATATACACTGGTACCTCGGGTTACATATGCTTCAGGTTACAGACGCTTCAGGTTACAGACTCTGCTAACCCAGAAACAGTACCTCGGCTTAAGAACTTTGCTTCAGGATGAGAACAGAAATCGTGCTCCGGCGGCGTGGCGGCAGCAGGAGGCCCCATTAGCTAAAGTCGTGCTTCAGGTTAAGAACAGTTTCAGGTTAAGAACGGACCTCCGGGACGAATTAAGTACGTAACCAGAGGTACCACTGTACACACCGCCGCTCTCACCTCACCTCCGATACAGCACTTAGGCAGGCCTTCGGTAGAGCCGTCACGGGGAAGAGGACAGGCACCAGGAACGGTCTACCAATGCCCAATCACATGGGTAGACCAGCACGCCCAGGGATCCGTGAAGCCTCCTGCTGGAGTGAAGTTGACACAGCCTGCTGGCAGGGGCTTCATACACACCAGCGTAGCAGGGCGCCAGCGCCAGTGGGCGAGCAATGAGAGATGCTCACCAGGTCAGGATGACATGCACATGGATGCTCTTTCCCCCCTCCAAAGGAAAATGAGCCTGCGATCTACCGCAATCACCCGAGGATCAACCTGTCGATCGTGGTTGACTGGTTGGGCATCCCTGTGGTATAGCAGGGTCTCCTGAAAAGATCTTAAAGGTGAAAACAACCTGGGGCCAGGATAACTAGCAAGCCACCTTCCATGGTACAGACCAGACCAATCTTTAATTTTCAGCAACCCTGAATGTGGCTTGTTAGCTTTTGAGGCAACTTTTAAAACAACTTTTAGCCACGGCAACTGATGGGAAGTTCTGAGTCGCTCAAAACTTGGTGCACTCCAGCGTCAACAAAACATTGTTCAAAAACACAGTGGCTCACCTATTTTGCATTTCTCTTTCACTTCCCAAGCAAAATGGGACAAACAGGGAACTCAGGCATGAATTCAATAGAGCTTATGCTACATACAGATCTGGTCCTGCAATTATTTATTTAATGGAATTATGCACTGCCTTTCTGCCAAGGCACCCAATGTGATATAGAATTTTGAAACACGCACAAAGACAAATTTAGAGTGACAGAGGTCTCTCAGGCCAACTGGGACCCATTAGTGTGTGTCTCCCTGGTCTGTTGCAGCCCCAGGGATGCTGGAAGAGGAACTGCCTCAACATTGGTTAGACCATGGTGCTGATAACACCAAGGTTGCAGGTTCGATCCCTGTATGGACCAGCTGCATATTCCTGCATTGAGGGGTTGGACTAGATGATCCTCAGGGTCCCTTCCAACTCTACAGTTCTATGATTCTATGATCTCTTTCAGGTCCTTGATGGTTCTTTCAGGAGCTGATGTGTGCTCCCTGGCCTAGGCTCCTTCACTTCTCAAATTCCAAAATGTTAAGGTACAAAGAAAGTAATGCAGCAGACATTCATAAGAAATTTTCAAGCAGCCTGAAAGTTTATCGAAGAATTTAAACACAAAAATATTCCCGAACTGAAAAGAGAAATCTCATTTCCCCCCCATCTTTGTTCCTGTGGCAGTGGCAGATGAACTCAGAAGAAAAAGAAGGAACACTTTGTACTAAGATATCTACATTTCTAAAACTAACTACACCTTTTCTGGCACCACCCCTTTAATGAAAAATGGAAGAAGTAATAATCGTATGAAAATTCTTCATGTATTTATAGATGTAATCTATTATTTGTACTCAGAGGTTGGGAAATTTTAATGACTCCCTGGAGCTGAATGATTAATAATCATGTTCAGCTGTTTTAAATTTTAATTTTATCTTTGGTTGACAAGCTTAAATGCTTCACTGGAACAAGGATGGACTAGTGTATTTCACAGGGCTGGGCCATAAACGAGGAGCTTTCATGTTTCCCAGGAGTAAGTCAGAGCTATTAATTCTTTACAAGACGTAGTATAAAACTGTTCAACAAGGAAAATGTTAGTAAATCACACTAAGTCAACAAATATCTTTTCAGATAAATTTTTATTTTACCCATTTGATTTGCCAACATGGTTTTAAAGTGTTTTACACCACTCCACACACTGAGCCTGTGTGCCACGAAAACACTTCCTGCAGAAAGTGGAAAGGGTCGATGACTGGAGCAGCTCAGAGAAATATGTAAGCACCAGTGGCAAGACAGAGATCCCTCATTATTTAATAATTCACAATACGTAACAATATGTACTGGAATGCAGAGAAAATGCAGCTGGAACCAGTATCTGCAAAGGAACACTTGGGCAAGGATCCAGAAAGAGAGATGCACTGTTTTTGAGGATCTTGGCAGCGGGGCTAATGTTTTTGTTTATGAGCTCTCTATAATCTGGACAAATTACTCTTTTAAATACTTGACCAGCATTTGATTTATTAAATGGACAGCTCTCTCTCTCTTCCTCACACATGCACACACGCACACATAGACCCCATATGTTAGAGTGGTGCCTGTTCTTTAAAGACTATAACTTTTTAAAGTTTTTTTAAAATCCCACTGGGCAATCTAAACCAGCCCCTTGGATTCTTGCCCAAGTTAGGGTCAAAGCACATGTGATGTGGGTGTTCTATAACTGGAACTCCCAGTATCTTTTTCTATTACAAAAATCAGCCAAGGGCAGTTGACGTGGGACACACCAGTTTGGATAAGGGCTACGTCTTTCCAGCTACTATTTGTAAATTAAAAAGCTGTTAAGAATCATAGCTATAGTATTCCCACATGAAGTGTGGTTTGACCCTCCTCTGGAAGAAAGAAAGAAAGAAAGAAAGAAAGAAAGAAAGAAAGAAAGAAAGAAAAAGAAATCACACACTTGTAGAGTTAGAAGGGACCATAAGGATCATTCTAGTCCAGGGGTAGGCAACCTAAGGCCTGGGGCCCGGATGCCGCCCAATCGCCGGATGGTCCGGGAATCAGCATGTTTTTACATGAGTAGAATGTGACCTTTTATTCAAAATGCATCTCTGGGTTATTTGTGGGGCCTGCCAAGTGTTTTTACATAAATAGAATGTGTGCTTTTATTTAAAATGCATCTCTGGGTTATTTATGGGGCATAGAAATTCATAGGTGCCCCTCCCGTACGGGCCAGTCTTGACAGACTCTAGGGTTGTGCGCCCATCTCACTCAAGAGGCCGGGGGCCAGCGCTGTCCGAAGACACTTCCGGGTCACGTTGCCAGCGTGACATCGCTGCTCTGGCGAGCCAGAGCCGCACACGGAAACGCCGTTTACCTTCCCGCTAGTAAGCGGTCCCTATTTATCTACTTGCCCCCGGGGGTGCTTTCGAACAGCTAGGTTGGCAGGCGCTGGGACTGAGCGACGGGAGCGCACCCCGCCGCGGGGATTCGAACCGCCGACCTTTCAATCGGCAAGCCCTAGGCGCTGAGGCTTTTACCCACAGCGCCACCCGCGTGTGCTTTTATTTAAAATGCATCTCTGGGTTATTTGTGGGGCATAGGAATTCATATTTCCCCCCAAAATATAGTCTGGCCCACCACATGGTCTGAGGGACGGTGGAGTGGCCCACAGCTGAAAAAGATTGCTGACCCCTGTTCTAGCCCAAACCCCTGCAGTGTAGGAATCTTTAACCCAATGTGGGGCTCAAACCCACAACCCTGAGATTAAGAGTCTCATGCTCTACCAACTGAGCAATCCCTCCAGTAATCAAAGTTCAGTATTTCATATGGTTATGCTATAGCACAGGACAGTGATATTCTGCCCTATTTCTCACTAATAACAGATGAGATAAACTAGTGTCAAGACTGCAGTATGACACTCATAGATGGAGTGCACCTCCATATAAAAAGAAAATTTGCATACAGATAAGTAGATTTGATGGAGCTGTTTGTATGAAGGGGAAGAGAAGTCTGATGCAAATACGCAATGGCCATTTGTTAAGTGTCCCTGATTATGTTAAGAGTGTGAACACTCAAACTGAAGGTCAGTTTCTAGATTTAGCCAGATGCTGATTCATTTCCCTTTTGCGACATTTTCAAGTTTAGTAAAGAACTGTTCAGAGACACAGAAAATCCACATCAAGTATGCTTAACAGCTTCAGAGCTTCTTGCATTGTGCATAGTGCAAATGTCAATTAAACTAACATAATTACTACATATCCTGAAGTTTAATGAATCGCTAAGAAAATTCACTTACACAACATTTTATTTTGCTGGAAATGAGAATCATTAAGAAGGAAAGTATTTTGTTGGAATTAAATTTGCAAATTAAACTGCTATTTTGCAGGAAGGATTCAGGCAGAGAAATATGAGCTTTGTACTCAGATATTTAACACCTGTTACGTACTTTTATGTGCTGGAGGAAGTGCTCACAGCAGGATGGCTAGCTTCAATATTAATTCAGTTTTACAGCTGTTATATTTTATCTGAGAATGTTTATGATTAGATAAACTCATGGACCAGACTGAAGCAGGGGGAGGAAATACCAGATTATTGTATTTTTTAAAAAAATGAAGTCCTAATAAAGTAAGTTAATTTTGAAATGTCTAATAAAGCAACATGTAGTCGCTTTTCAGACATCCTCAGAACCTCCTCTACTACAATTCATTTTCAATATAAGTTTATTCTTCTAGCCAAAGGCAATGACAAACCTGCAGCAAAAGTACCAATAAAGCAATACAGATCATACATCCATAATATGAACCAACAGCCACGAGGTAAGAGGGAGGTTACCAGAAACACCAACAAATTCAAATCCAGATTGATTTCAAATTAAACCTCCAAATCACTACTACTATTTATAGCGATTTTATTTCAAGATTTTTTCCTGATTCCCACCCCCCCCCCCAGCTAGTGCATAGAGGGCCACTCTGTGTGCTATACAGCCATTACTGTCATTCAAATGAAACCAGACCACTTAAACTAAATGTAAAACTAAACATATTATTTATTAAATTCATATATGGCCCTTCATCAAGAGATCCCAGGGCAGTTCACAGAATAAAATACAAAATAAAACACAAGTAAATAATTAAACCAAAACAACAGATCCACTTTGCCAGTATGTTGCAACTGACCTTAGAACTATTCAAAATAAAAACAAATTAAAACAGATCCCAAAGCTCAAGGACAAGCAACATTACACATCACCATCTTCACTCAGAATTCCTCTTTTACTACAGGAGAGCAAATGTAGCAAGATTGTGCCTTCTCCCTAACAGCCACAGGTGCCTTCAAGGAGGAAGAGCCTTTGAGGAGTAGGGCAAGGAACGAGCTCTGAGGAAGACCTGTTTTTTTTAATCATGCAAAATTGTCTCATAGCATAGAATCATAGAGTTGGAAGAGACCACAAGGGCCATCGAGTCCAACCCCCTGCCAAGCAGGAAACACCATCAGAGCACTCCTGACCTATGGTTGTCAAGCCTCTGCTTAAAGACCTCCAAAGAAGGAGACTCCACCACACTCCTTGGCAGCAAATTCCACTGTCAAACAGCTCTTACTGTCAGGAAGTTCTTCCTAATGTTTAGGTGGAATCTTCTTTCTTGTAGTTTGGATCCTTTGCTCCGTGTCTGCTTCTCTGGAGCAGCAGAAAACAACCTTTCTCCCTCCTCTATGTGACATCCTTTTATAGATTTGAACATGGCTATCCTATCACCCCTTAACCTCCTCTTCTCCAGGCTAAACATGCCCAGCTCCCTTAGCCGTTCCTCATAAGGCATCGTTTCCAGGCCTTTGACCATTTTGGTTGCCCTCCTCTGGACACGTTCCAGTTTGCTCAGGTTCCAATATAGTTTTGCTTAAAAGTCCCAACCCTGTGGAAGTATTTTTCTTAAAGGACATACAGAACTAGCACCTGCTCTTAATCTGTTCTTATTTGCTTCTCTCTCCTGCTCATTTCTAATATGGCCTGCAGCATATTTATATCCTAAGGAAGGTGGCAAGATGATCTACAAATAAAGTAATCAGTTCTCTGGGAAAGAAGGTGCACTAGGGAGATGTGCAGTTTGTTCCTCACCAACAGGCAGTTAATTGCACCCTTGTGCAATAAAGCCTTCAGTCCCTTCCCCCGCCCCAGATGATCTCCGGTAAAAGACATGCTGCGCATGAATTGCTAGTTCTGTAGCTAGAAGGCTGTTGCTCCACTCTCAAGTTTAGGGGTCAAGGGGTTGTTCAACAGTGGGTCTGCAGGGTGGGGCGGCTTAGCCTCTCCCCTTGAGAGGAGGCAAAAGGCTTCAGGGGACTCTGCCTGGTCCTTCCTGTAGGTGGCATCATCCCTATCAAGAATATCCTTCAGCAGCATCTTCAAACAGAAATTCACAGTGCAAACAGTAAAACGATTTATTTTTTTAAACCAAAGGTAAGATTACCAAGCTCAAAATTTAATGCACTCTCAAATGACAAACCTAGACAGCATCTTAAAAAGTAGAGACATCACCTTGCCAACAAAGCTCCGTATAATAAAAGCTATGGTTTTCCCAGTAGTGATGTATGGAAGTGAGAGCTGGACCATAAAGAAGGCTGATTGCCGAAGAATTGACGCTTTTGAATTATGGTGCTGGAGGAGACTCTTGAGAGTCCCATGGACTGCAAGAAGATCAAACCTCTCCATTCTGAAGGAAATCAGCCCTGAGTGCTCACTGGAAGGACAGATCCTGAAGCCGAGGCTCCAAGAGAAGACTCCCTGGAAAAGACCCTGATGCTGGGAAAGATGGAGGGCACAAGGAGACGGCAGAGGGCACAAGGGGACGGCAGAGGACGAGATGGTTGGACAGTGTTCTCGAAGCTACCAGCATGTGTTTGACCAAATTGCGGGAGGCAGTGGAAGACAGAAGTGCCTGGCGTGCTCTGGTCCATGGGGTCACGAAGAGTCGGACACCAAAAAAATAGTCTTAGTGGCTCCAGTGTTCCTACTACTAATCATCTCTGGGCAACTGTGGCACATAGGGTTGCCATATTCCCAAAAATGAGTTTCCGGACAAAAAATAAGTCCAGGTTTTCCCGGGTGGTGAGCTTCAGCATCTCTTTTTCTAGAAAATAGCACTGGGAATATGGAAAAGGAAATGAAATGTAGGACACTGTCCTCAACCCTGGCATTACTAGCCTTACTGACTTAACCCGAGTAAATGATTTTTTGAGATCCAAGCCTTGATGGTGTTTTGCAAAACACATACTCTCTTGTACTTTGGCCTTAGGGCCCTCCTATTAGCAACAGAAACAACACCAGCTGACTCTGCAAGCAGCAGGTATTTTTCACGCAGAGACCTAAGGCATTATTATTATTATTCTTCATACCATTCACTATTGTATGCTGCAACCCCAAAGAGTGTGTTTGAACCAAAAAAACTGCATAAATATTGTGACAGCTTTGCTGTATGCAGACACGATGGTAGGAGAACAAGGTTGCAGACAATAAATAACTCAGCATCTCCAACAGTTAAACATGCATTCAGTTTGGTAATTTAATTTCCTGTGGCCCCATATTAATTGGATATCAGAAAATGGGAAACAAATCTGGTAACAAGTATAAAGAAATATTAGTTTCTTATTTTTCTGGTTATTTTAAAAATGAGATACTACTTAAGCACAAAGAGCTACTTTAGGAGCACATAGTGGAATTTTTGAAGATAACTTCTACAAGTACCATTGAAATGAATGGGGTGTGTGCAAGAACACTACTCTGCAGGAGAACTTTCAAGTGGACTACACCCTTTGACTATTTTCCTTTCAAAAGCAACCCACCACTCAATGCACATGAGGTGAGTTGCCAGCTTCTCAGATACAACAACAACAACAACAATAATAATTTTATTTATACCCCGCCCATTTGGCTGGGAAATCCAGCCACTCTGGGCGGCCTCCAACAAAATATTAAAAATACATTAAAGCATCAGACATTAAAAACTTCCCTAAACAGGGCTGCCTTCAGATGTCTTCTAAAAGTCAGATAGTTGTTTATTTCCTTGACATCTGATGGGAGGGCGTTCCACAGGGCGGGTGCCACTACCGAGAAGGCCCTCTGCCTGGTTCCCTGTAACTTTGTTTCTCGCAGTGAGGGAACAGTCAGAACGCCCTTGGGGCTAGACCTCAGTGTGAATCTGCCCACTTAGGCTGGTCAATGGTTCTCCCTCATCAGAAAGGTTCAGGCTCAGTAAATAATCTGTGTAAGGAGAAAACCATCCAGCTATTGGTAATCAGGATCCTTAGCTTTGTTTTGTTTCTTTACAAAAATGATTTATTTCAATAATCCAGTGGTGATACCAAATGAACGGAAGTTTGTCCAAAATTACTGACTAGATTTTATTAAGTGTGTCTACTTCTCTAGTCCCTCCCTTCAAAGGAGTGTTAGGGTTGATTCAGATACAGCTTTACTGTTCACTGTATTGTACTACTTACATGGGGATTGCTAATCTGTTTTGTAAAAGAAAAGCACCAGTACACAAAATTATTTTGCAGTGAACTTGAGACAAAATATACTGAAATTGGATATTAGGATTTACAGCAGATTACTAACTTCTTAGTTAAGAAAACACTAGTTTATCCTAACTTCTTAGACTAGAACATAAGTTTTCTTGAAACAAGTATTACAAGAAAATGTTGATAGATTCAAGTGTAATAAACTGACATCTTTCACAAGAAGCTCCTCACTGACGAACTTGAGTTGAGAAAGGTCAGTAGAACCAAAAAAATTATGTTCTCAGAGGCAGAGAAAGCAGTCCCACAGGGGCCCAAAATTTTGATAGAAGTATATTGTTAGACACACCTGCTGAGACTGAGTTAGCTTTACATAATTAAGTCCAGATTTTTCTCAGCATGGGCCTCTTGTCCGGTCATATAAACTGTTGACATGTTTTAAAATATGCTGCATTATATAAATGTAACCACACAACATTAGATAAATTTCCATGACTCAAGCAGGCAAACAACAATAATTCAAGGCAGCATGATAGCTGTGATGGATCTAGGACAGGGAAAAAAGCTCAATCCAGACTTTACAAAGCATTCAATAAAATATGAAACAACACGCTATTTAAAAGAACTATAATACACACACAAATATGTATTCATATTTCCTGCTAGTAAGGGGCAGAGGAAGGAAAGAGTGTTGTGTTTCTGTGCCACAAAGCAAATTTTTCTGGGATCTGAGAAACCAGGTCAGCTGTGGCAACCTCCCCAACCCCACCCTGAAAAAATCATTTGTTACTAGGGCTGTCACTCAAATAAGGAAATCTTAATAAATCATATTAGTTCTAGATGATTAATGAAAACTGCATACCGTATTTTTCGCTCTATAGGACGCACCCGACCATAGGATGCACCTTGTTTTAGAGGGGGAGAACAAGAAAAAAAATTTCTCCTCCTCTCTGCTCAGCGCCCCTTCAGCGAAGCAGCAGGAGAAACAGAGACCCTTCAATTTCTCCTCCCGCTTTGCTGAAGGGGCGCTGAGCAGCTCTCCCTCTCTGCTGAAGCCAGGAGAGTCTTGCTTCCCGGCTTCAGCAAAAGGAACCCGAAGCCTCCGGAGCGCAGTGCAACCTCCCGCTGCGCTCCGGAGGGTTCAGGCAGCTATCCCTGAAGCCTGGAGAGCGAGAGGGGTGGGTGCGCACTGACCCCTCTTGCTCTCCAGGCTTCAGCGAAAGCAACGCAAAGCCTCCGGAGCCTGCATTCGCTCCATAGGACGCACACACACTTCCCCTTAATTTTTGGAGGGGGGAAAGTGCGTCCTATAGAGCGAAAAATACGGTATATTTGTGTGAGAAAGAAGTTTCCCTTCTCATTCGGGGGAATGACTCTCTCCTAAAACAATGCAAGGCATTTGTAGTTAGGTATTTCTGTGTGTGGTATTTATAATCTTAAATCTGTAGACTGGTCTGCTGTTTTTAATAATTTATCGGATTAATCAACAAACATTTAAGCTTCCGTTGTGGCATTTTTATGCTTAGATTTGGATTCAGATAATCAAACTAGTCAAGCTTCTGTTTGTCCTTCACTGTGCTACAGCCAAGACCTGGTTGGCCTTCTGAAGTAGTGCTGATTTCAACAGATACAGTAAAGATTTTGTATTGGTATCTGCCTGATATAAACGTTACTGGTCACTGCAAAGTTACAATACAGGCGGCAACCATTTTAGGCCAATTGAAGAAGGCAGAACAGGGGTGGAATGGGGGACAAAATTTATATGCACTCCACCAACTTCTATCGGGGCTGGGAACCCTCGCAAAATGGTTGCTGCCTCTATGTTGGAGACTGCAAATTCTCCACCTACTTGGCAGGGAATACAAGGTAATCTTACTGAATTTTGCTATCTGACTGGGGCAATTTGATCAAATACCTGTTTAAAAGATATGGCATTCCTAGACATTATTATAGGATAACTGAAGCTGCTGCCATATAAGCACCTCTTTCAAAGTACAGCCAAACATCATCTTCCGACAATGTTGGTATGCCAACCAACCAACACACTTAGGTCCTAAGAAGGTTTGAGTTTCACATGCAAGAGGCAGGAAACAAAGAAAAATAAATAATACAGTGGTGCCTCGCAAGATGAAATTAATTAGTTTCGCGAGTTTTTTCGTTGTGCGAGTTTTTTCGTCTTGCGAAGCACCACTGCATTTAAACACTGACAACGGCGGGGAAGGGCGGGGAGAAGCAGGGCAGCTGCCGCAGCCGGTACCTCAGACTCACCTGCGCATTGTGGCCACCGTGCGACGTGGCTGCTGGAGGGCGGCGGGGCTCAGGAGCGCGACTACAGGGAGAGAGAGGCGCTGGCGGCAACGGCTCTCTGAGGGGAGCGCGCGAGGGGGGTGGGCCGCGGCGCGAGGCACCAACCGGAAGGTGGGAGGGAGCCGGAGGAGCCATCAGCCGGAAGGTGGGAGGGAGCCGGAGGAGCGGGGAAGCGAGCGTGCGTGCGTGCATTGACCGTCGCCATGACAGGAGAGGCAGGGCTGTTTCGTCTAGCGAAGCAAGCCCTTAGGAAAATCCGTCTTGCGAAGCACCTCAGAAAACGAAAAACCCTTTCGTCTAGCGAGTTTTTCGTCTTCCGAGGCATTCGTCTTGCGGGGTACCACTGTAATAAGATTTGGTTTCACTGCTCTCCTGCCTGATCCGGGGGTGGGAAGACTTTAGACATCTGGAATCTACTTTGTTTTTTAATAGAGCCCCAAAGTAGACTAACCAGTCAGGGGCAACACAGTGGTGTGGTGGACATGAGGGCCCACAGGGAGAGAGTACACTTTACTAGGGCCTGGAGATCATCGGTGGCTTGTCCAGACTGCAACCCCATTCCCATGGAGGAGTCCAAAATATGACAGTAATATTTACTGTTTATATAGTGCTGTGGAACATCCAAAGCATTTGAGATAATACAAGCTCAATGAAGCTAACAACCACCCTACAAGGTACAATTATCCACATATTGCTTATCAGCAGTGGAGGCTGAGTGAGCAGGTTGCCTAAATCTGCTTACTGACCTGATGTCTACAGGGAGATTTGAAATGGGGACTTCCTAGTGATTTATAGTGCTATGATGATTTACACCAGGAAATCCATTTAGGACAGGGCGGGCCAACTTTCTTACCAAGTGGCTTGCAGGAGTCCTTCAACATGAACCCATGGGCTGCACAACGCCTTGCTACGTGGTGGAGGGGATGTTGTTGTTGTTTAGTCGTTCAGTCGTGTCCGACTCTTCGTGACCCCATGGACCAGAGCACGCCAGGCACTCCTGTCTTCCACTGCCACCCGCAGTTTGGTCAGATTCATATTTGTAGCTTCGAGAACACTGTCTAGCCATCTCGTCCTCTGTCGTCCCCTTCTCCTTGTGCCCTCCATCTTTCCCAACATCAGGGTCTTTTCCAGTGAGTCTTCTCTTCTCATGAGATGGCCAAAGTATTGGAGCCTCAGCTTCACGATCTGTCCTTCCAGTGAGCACTCAGGGCTGATTTCCTTAAGAATGGATGCGTTTGATCTTCTTGCAGTCCATGGGACTCTCAAGAGTTTCCTCCAGCACCATAATTCAAAAGCGTCAATTCTTCGGCGATCAGCCTTCTTTATGGTCCAGCTCTCACTTCCATACATCACTACTGGGAAAACCATAGCTTTTACTATACGGACCTTTGTTGGCAAGGTGATGTCTCTACTTTTTAAAATGCTATCTAGGTTTGCCATTGCTTTCCTCCCAAGAAGCAGGCGTCTCTTAATTTCGTGGCTGCTGTCACCATCTGCAGTGATCATGGAGCCCAAGAAAGTAAAATCTCTCACTGCCTCCATTTCCTCCCCTTCTATTTGCCAGGAGGTGATGGGACCAGTGGCCATGATCTTTGTTTTTTTGATATTGAGCTTCAGACCATATTTTGCGCTCTCCTCTTTCACCCTCAATAAAAGGTTTTTTAATTCCTCCTCACTTTCTGCCATCAAGGTTGTGTCATCTGCATATCTGAGGTTGTTGATATTTCTTCCAGCAATCTTAATTCCGGCTAGGGATTCATCCAGCCCAGCCTTTCGCATGATGAATTCTGCATATAAGTTAAATAAGCAGGGAGACAAAATACAGCCTTGTCGTACTCCTTTCCCAATTTTGAACCAATCAGTTGTTCCATATCCAGTTCTAACTGTAGCTTCTTGTCCCACATAGAGATTTCTCAGGAGACAGGTGAGGTGATCAGGCACTCCCATTTCTTTAAGAACTTGCCATAGTTTGCTGTGAGGTGGAGGGGATAGCGAAGCCAAAATTTGATGTTGGCACTAGGCTTTGGCAAGGAGGCGCGAGTCTCTGGTAGGGTCCTAGAACCCTGCTACCTCCTTCCCAAAGCTGGGAAAGCATTAACTAGGCTTTGGGAAGGAGGAAGGTGGACTCTAGAACCCTGTCAGAGCCTTGTGACTCCTGCCCAAAGCCCAGCTTTGGGAAGGCAGTGCAATGGCTGTTGTGGGGAATCAAATGTTGCTGAAGGCCACCTCAAAAGGCCTCGAAGGCCACGTGCGGCCCTTGGGCCATGTGTTGGACCACCCTGATTTAGGAGACAGGGCAAACTATTGCTGATCTACAGTGTGAATGCTTAAATCAGCAACATGGCCATCTCACCCACCTACCCGCCCCCCGTATTATGCCTCATTTGATCACTACAAGTATGGCATCACACCCAGAGAAAACAGTGGATATATAAATCTCCAGGAAACAAGGTAAAGGGTAAAGGTAAAGGGACCCCTGACCGTTAGCTCCAGTCGCAGATGACTCTGGGGTTGCGGCGCTCATCTCGCTTTACTGGCCGAGGGAGCCGGTGTACAGCTTCTGGGTCATGTGGCCAGCAGGACTAAGCTGCTTCTGGCGAACCAGAGTAGTGCACGGAAACGCCATTTACTTTCCTGCCAGAGCGGTACCTATTTATCTACTTGCACTTCGTGCTTTTGAACTGCTAGGTTGGCAGGAGCAGGGACCGAGCAACAGGAGCTCACCCCGTCGCGGGGATTCGAACTGCTGACCTCCTGATCGGCAGGCCCTAGGCCAGGGGTCCCCAAACTAAGGCCCACGGGCTGGATAAGGCCTGAGGGACTCGTTTATCCAGCCTGCAGTGACCCCCGCCGCCTGCTTCCACCGCCTGCTCTTACCAGCGCTGCACTGAGCGGCTGCCCACTTCCGGGTCAGAGGTGCACCGGAAATAGCTTGTGCGCATGCGAAAGCGTTATTTCCGGTGCACAACCAGGTCGGAGGAGGCCTGTGCACAAACTATTTCCGGTGCTCCTCCGACCTGGAGGTGCGCCCGAAATAGTGTGTGCTCATGCATATGGGCACGCGCCCCCCCCTGCCCTCCGGCCCACCGCGCAATAGGCGCTGGAGACACCGGCCCAAGGCACGCTAAGTTTGCTGACCCCTGCCCTAGGTTCAGTGGTTTAACCCACAGTGCCACCCGCGTCCCCCAGGAAACAAGAGAACTTGCTAAATGTGACAGACAGGAACCTCCCTAGAACACACAGAGCTGCGAAGGAGGTCATTTAGGTACATGTTTGCTGCAATTCACACTTCCACACATTTCACCATCTTTACCTAAAGTGAATTCTATTCAGACATCTGTAGGAATTTTTCACTAACACTGGAAGCATGTAACAATTATTTTGAAAATGTGATTTTCTTTTTTTAAAAAAGGTTTAAAATTAGTAGCAGGGCATGGTGAAAACCTAAGGAGGCATCCAATACTATTTTTAGACTCCAGATTAAAACTTTTAAAAAAGCAAATTTAACTCAGGATTTTCAAATGCTGTTGCCTGCTCTTTTTTCTATGGTGTGTTGTATAGGCAATTCACGGTACAGTATATTTTCCCAGTTCAGTTGTATACCACCCAGGAATCACTTTCTGAAGAGGAATAATAAGAAATATTTAAATAAAATGCACCAGAAGCTTTTGAGAGTATTTTCCTGTTAAGAGCATTTTGGCCAAAGCATACTAAGGGACAAACATATTCTCATTTCATTAGGGAGCCGGAGAAAACTTAATTATGCCCTCTGCTGGTTCTTTCAGATACTGGAGAGTTGTTTACATGGCCCAGGTCAGAAGTGACCATTTTTAGATAAGGTACCATGTGCTGACTAACATTTGCAATTCCCACCCACTCACTTTTATCTTTGCGGCTGATGCAAAAACATCTAAACATGCTTGTCCATAAGGATCTATCCAAAACAATCAGCCCAAATAAAACAGTAAACAGAACATTTGGGAAATTGTGGGCGAACCCTTCTTTTTTTACTTCCTTGTTAAGAATGTTATCTCAGTATTTCCTGTTTTCTTCTACATCAAAAGCAGAATTATCAGTCTTCTCGTTCCTGAAAATACACCCCCCCCCCCAATAAGGAAGTCTTAGCTGGATCAGTTCTTAGAAGTCTTCCATCTTCTCCTCTTGGGGAAAAAACAAGATAAATGTAGATAACCAAATAACTTGAGAGAAGCTTTTCAAAATTTTGAGGTTGATTTTTTTTCTTCAACTTCAGCCCTTCCAAAGGTTCAATTGACTTAAAGAGAGTGTAGCTCAACAAGACAAAGATTATGATGCCAATAGAAAGCAATGCCAGATATTTCTGCTTAATAACTAAACACAAGTAAACAATACCTGGAATGAACAAACACCACACTACGCAACTTAATTCATCATATTATTTTATTTTATTTATTGTTTATTATTAAAATTATACACCACCCTTTTAGCATTAGTTATACCAAAACACAGGTTCCAGTTGGCTTTCTTTGTGGAAAGCTGCTGCTTGACATGGCTTCTGAAAAGTTAGGTGGATTCTCATCTAAATAGTCATGCAAGTTCTTTCATTAATCTGCTCTTTATACTGCAGGTATTCACACTCCTTCAATTACAAGGTGTTATTAGCATCGGAAGTCACTTTAAGGTGTTTCCTTCAACCATGGAAATTTGTAATGACTATTCCATTATGTTATGAGTGATTTCCTGTTTAAAGTCTGCACTGAGAAAGGCAAGGAGTGATGCCCAGAGGATTGCCAGACGGTATGCCAATGATGATTGGCTAAAGCTGTGTCAGAGCATTCAACTCACTTGCAAAATGTATGAAGGCATGAAGAAAGCCTTTGGACCAATAGTCAGGAAAACCGTACCACTGAAAACCTTGTCTGGAGAGATCATCACAGACTGCAGCAAGCAGATGAGCACTATCAAGAACAGCCCTTGCAGAAAAACATGATTGCTGACACAGCAGTTGACAGCATCCAGACTCTGCCTGTCTTTGGAAGAGCTGGATGTCCCTCCCTTCCTTAACTATCAGGCATGTGATTAAGCCCCAGGACAGGAAGGAATCTCAAGTGAAGTGCTGAAAGCCAGCTTCAACTCCTCCCTCATGATGCAGCTCCACGGCCTTCCCTTGCAATGCTGGGAAACAGGATCTGTGCCACAAGACAAGTGCGACTCCAGCATTCCGGCCCTCTACAAGAACAAAGGTGACCACTATGACTGCAACACCTACCGAAAAGTCTCCCTGCTGAGTACTGTGGGGAAAGTCTTCGCCCATGTCGTTCTCAACAAATTACAGTTACTCACTGACAGGGTTTATCCTGAGTCACAAAGCCGGTTTAAAGCTCAGAGGTCAACAGTGATATTCACACTGCATCAGCTGCAGGAGAAATGCTGAGAGCAGAGTCGCCCCTTGTACATCACCTCCAAAGACTTGACAAAGGACTTTGATATCGTCAACTGAAAAGGACGCTTCATTACTCAATATGATAGTATGCCCACCTAAGCGCCACAAGACGGTTGTCCTTCCACTATGACAGCTCATCCTTGGATGCCTTCCCTTTAAAGAGCAGTGTGGAACAGGGCTGTGTTTTCTCCAGAACAGCATGGGAGAATGTTAGGCTAACGACCAATACCAAGATGAAGGTCTACCAGCCTTGAATGTTGAGCGCACTGCTTCATTGTAGTGAGACATGAGCAACTTACTCCCGCCAGGAGCAATGCGTTAATGCCCTCCATGTGTGCTGCGTCAGAAAGATGTTGGGCATCACATGGCAGGACAGAACCTCAAACAATGATGTGCTCTCCCAAGCCCACATTCCCAACATGTTCATACTCCTGCCTCAGCTACGTCTATGTTGGCTTTGTCATGTCCACAGGATGGAAGATGGCAAGATCCCCAAGGAAGTGCTCTACGGGGAACTGGCTTCAGGCACCTGGTTCTTTGGCAGACTAATTCTGTGTTACAAAGATGTCTGCAAAAGTGACATGAAGATTGGCAACATTAACCCCACCATGGGGAAATCCCTTATAGGCTACTACAGCACCTGGAGACAGTCAGGTTGTGTATTCACAGCAGTGACAAGAGGAAGAATGACCGCCGGGAGGAGCGCAGAAAGAATAAATGCCATGGTCTTCTTCTTCTTCTTTGGTGATCACTCGTAGCCAAGTACGATTGTCTTCCATAAACATTGTTTTAACAATGAGTTTGTAAGTGACTGTGGAGGCCAATTCTGGACCCACACGTCCTTCCACAGTGGGGACATTGGTTCCCGGGTGGGAGTTGATCACAGTGTAGATTTGCCAAGCATGCCTTCCTCTTAGCACATTTCTCCCTTGCGTTCTGAGTTCGAGTGTCTTCAAAGTCCATGACACCTTTGGTAAAGTCTGTTCTCCAACTGGAGTGCTCGCAGGCCAGTGTTTCCCAGTTGTCAGTGTTTATACTACATTTTTTTAGATTTGCCTTGAGACAGTCTTTAAACCTCTTTTGTTGAGATATACCGTATTTTTCGCCCTATAAGACGCACTTTTTCCCCTCCAAAAATGAAGGGGAAATCTGGGTGCGTCCTATGGGGCGAATGCAGGCATCGCGGACCTCTCCGCCAGCAGCGGGAGCGCTCCCGCTGCTGGCGGAGGGGTGCCTGCATGCTGAAGCCTGCGCGCGCTGAGCTCAGCGCGTCCAGGCTTCGCGGACCTCTCCGCTAGCAGCGGGAGCGCTCCCGCTGCTGGCGGAGGGGTGCCTGAATGCTGAAGCCTGCGCGCGCTGAGCTCAGCGCGTCCAGGCTTCGCGGACCTCTCCGCCAGCAGCGGGAGCGCTCCCGCTGCTGGCGGAGGGGTGCCTGCATGCTGAAGCCTGCACGCGCTGAGCTCAGCGCGTCCAGGCTTCGCGGACCTCTCCGCCAGCAGCGGGAGCGCTCCCGCTGCTGGCGGAGGGGTGCCTGCATGCTGAAGCCTGCGCGCGCTGAGCTCAGCGCGTCCAGGCTTCGCGGACCTCTCCGCCAGCAGCGGGAGCGCTCCCGCTGCTGGCGGAGGGGTGCCTGCATGCTGAAGCCTGCGCGCGCTGAGCTCAGCGCGTCCAGGCTTCGCGGACCTCTCCGCTAGCAGCGGGAGCGCTCCCGCTGCTGGCGGAGGGGTGCCTGCATGCTGGAGCCTGCGCGCGCTGAGCTCAGCGCGTCCAGGCTTCGCGGACCTCTCCGCTAGCAGCGGGAGCGCTCCCGCTGCTGGCGGAGGGGTGCCTGCATGCTGGAGCCTGCGCGCGCTGAGCTCAGCGCGCCCAGGCTTCACGGACCTCTCCGCCAGCAGCGGGAGCGCTCCCGCTGCTGGCGGAGAGGTGCCTGCATGCTGAAGCCTGCGCGCGCTGAGCTCAGCGCGCCCAGGCTTCGCGGACCTCTCCGCTAGCAGCGGGAGCCAGCACTGGGCTCCCACGGCTTGCAGAGAGCTGCCTGTTTGGGGGCTGGGGTCGGGGGAAGCTCGGGCTTCCCCAACCCCGCGCCTGGGGGGGAAATAATTTTTTTCCTTTATTTCCCCCCCAAAAAACTAGGTGCGCCTTATGGGACGGTGCGTCCTATAGGGCGAAAAATACGGTAGGTTTTCTGTTGCAGCTGTGGCATATAAAAGCCTTTGGTTGTGTTGATGCACGTGTACAATGGCATTTTTTAAACATTGTGAAAATGTCATGGACACCTGCATCAACACAACCAAATGCCTTTATATGCCACAGCTGCAACAAAACCTATCTCTCCCGTATCGGTCTCTATAGCGACAGCAGGCATGGAACTATCCCATAGTTTGACTTCACCCCAAAGGTACACTCTTCCATTGTCTCCCAAGATGTAACAATGCCAGCCAATCCTAATATGTTAAGAGCAGTGTTAGAAATTGAGATATGAAATCTAGGAGCTTTCTTAAACCTAGGTTATTAGCACATCAGCGGAATGTCTAGGGGCACTTTTTTATAACAAGAATACAAAGCTGAAAATGAATGAACTGCAGTTAAAATATTATGTTCATTTTTCATATGGTTTAGTCCTTCCCTGCCCACCCCCCCAATATTCTTAAGAGGGTCTCTTCTCCAGTCTTCAGAGAGAAGCCGGATGTGGAGAGGCAGAAAAAGGTTCTCCCTTTCCTTCCACTCTGCAGTTTTAATCTGAAATCTTAGGTGCAGTACTGAGCCCAGAACTCAGAAACTGCTCACGCTAATGAAATTCCCTGTCGCAAAATGCGCCTAAAGCAATGGGAGTTTCGAACACTGGTTATGAGTGATTTCCTGTTTAATGTCAGTTGAAAATGATACTCAAAATAGTCCTCAAAATAGGACTATATTCAAAATAGATAAAACATTGACTAAAAGAGGCCACAGTTTCATCCTTTATTCATCAAACCTGACTGCTAATACTGCAGTAATCACTTACCGGTACATTCCAGAGTACTTTTTGAGCAGATGGCATATAACTTGCCCATCCAATTGCCATTTCAAACAATGGTGAAGAATCCCAGCTATGCTCCATATTGAGAATATTGCTGTCATTTTGCTATCACTCCATTATGAGGGTTAAGTCACAAAAAACACACGTTCCCCCAGCTTGGAAGGCAATTAATTTCCTCCCTCCACACTAAAAAGTTATAAGCAACCATTTAGCCTGCCTGTGTGTTTTAGTCCTATGTATTGCTGGAGATCAGATACTGGAGCTATTTCAAGTGGTAACCTATATTTTATAACATGCTAGTCTTCTGGATTTTAGAGTGGAAACTGGGTTGCTGTTGGGAAAAAATAAACACCACCTTTGTGTTTATCTGGGTCCTGTAATTGGCTGTAGCCTGTTATGGAAGCTTTTTTACTTTTAACCACCCCCCTCTCCCTTTTATCCCCTACTGGAATTCTAAGTTGTCCCCCCCCCCACCCTGGCCCAATATCTAATTACAGTAAATCATTATTTGAAGTCTGGAACCACTCACTTACCCTGGCATATAATTATAAAACCCTGGCATTCAAATATAAGGCTTTGTTCTTCACCAAACTTTCTAAAATGTACAACCCTTTTAGCTCTTTTCTATCAACCAAATGTCATGTAATACTTTGCCTCGAATCATTAAAGCTGCATGACTTTAAGACACTTCATGCAATTTCAGTGCATATGGAAAAAACAATGACTTATCTCCATTTAATCATCTTATTAAATACAAAATAACTAACTGCACGAAGGTTGTGTGAATGTTCAAAGTGTGTGCTGCAACCTTTTTGGTTTATTAATGCTTTGATATGTGTTTCTAAAGGTCTGGTTAGGGTTTCTGATCTCTCTCTTTTTCTTCACTTGCAAACCTCTTCTGGGATTCAAGGCACAAATAGTGTTGCCCACTTTTGCAGGAGGATGTCTGGCCTGAATATAATTGGTTTCGCCTGCTTTATGTCACCTTGTTATGGAATCAGTGCCGACATGACGTTGCCTCCCTCCTAAGTACTATTCAGAAACTGAGAGCCAGCATCCAGATTTACACCCTACCCCTTCCCATTCTCATTCCCTCTTGCGAGTGAATTGCCTCTTCTGCATTAACTGTGGTTAAAGGAAATGTCAGCACTCAACTTCCCTGCAGTTACTTGCTGAACAAGGGTTCCCACTTAATTTCAGACCATGTATGTGCTACAACAACCATGTTGAAACTAAGCAGATCTGTGGTTGGTCAGTACCTGGATGGGAGGCGACCTGTGCATCCTACAAATGCCAGCTTGAGAGTGGGAGACAACTATACAAAATAAACCAGGAATTTGGGAGGAGTAAATAGGCCAGGATCCATACACAGAACCAGTTCCATGAGCCCGTGAGGGATTTAAATTTGCTTTTCTATAACACAAGTCCCGCTCCTCATACTGCCACATGGGACGTTGCTTTTGAAATTGCAAGGAGTTTGTGATATTGTGATCACAAGTGGTTTGTGATCACAAGTGGTTTGCGATATTGTGCATATGCATATGGGGAGACAATTTGTAACCCAATCATTCATTTTGTATCACTCTATGCATAGATTTTATATGCTCTTGTTGAAAGGATTGTCAGAAAGTCTGGCTTGCATCAGTCCCACACCAACTGAAGTAGGTCTCCCAATATTAACCTTAACTCTAAGAACTTGTACTTTAACCAACCTGTTGAAGTTATCACCATTTTAACCTAATCCTAAACTTCCTGGAAACAAGTTTCCTTGAAATAACTGGAATTTGCCTCTACTTGGTGCTTCAGGAATAAAATTTGGTAGCAAGTTCAAAACAGATGACATATTCTGAACATTCACCCCAAAGGCACACTCCATTGTCTTCTGAGACAGATGGAAGCCAACAACTCTTGAGGAATCTTCAAAGCTATTGAACTTACCTAGTTAAATAGTTTAGTGCCAACTCTGACGGTGATGGTTTCTTAGATTCTACTTTCTTAACTACGATCCCCTTTTCTCGCATTAATCTCTTTTCTTCCTTCTTGCGCTCTTTCTTCAGCTTTCTTTCCAACGTCCTCTTTTCCTCTGGAGAAAGTTCTTCATCTGAATCCTCCTCCAGTTTATTTTCCTGAATAACAAAAGTACAATACTCAATCTACTGTTTATTAGAAAATGTCCCAGTTTCTATGTTGATAGACAGGGTGCATGTGAGGGGAGGGCCTAAATGCTGGAGAAACGTCAGAGTAGGCTGTATGGTATATCTTTATGAACAGCACACAGATACATATTTGTTCCCACCTTGTCAATGGAGGCAGAACCACCCACTGTCAGGAGACATCTTTACCTCACACAGCAATGCTCCCGTGTGCAGAATGAAAAGCAGCCATTCACTTATATGGGAGAAAAGAAAAGGGCTGCATATAGAGACACCACTGAGGTGAGTAAAACAAACAAGCTTCCTGCTCCTGGAGTAAGGGGTGAGTTTTTTTCACTCCACAGCCCATCTACAGTTGTTCCGCCTGGCCTTTGGCTTGGAGCCAATTTGATTCCCTCTCTTTCTTTTTTCTTTTCCTTCTCCTCCTGCGATGAGGCTACATTTTAATATTTTAATGTTCCATTATTTTAATGTTGTATTTTACTTTTGTTTTTAAGTTGTAATCATTCGTCTTGTTTTTATTATTGCTTGTAAGCCGCTCTGAGCCCGGCCTTGGCTGGGGAGGGCGGGGTATAAATAAAAAATTATTATTATTACTTCATTCCATCAAACTGAATTTTAATTATTTATTAAAAACTTATTTATATGGTCAAACCTCGGTTCCAAAACGCTTCCATTTTGGAATGTTTCGGCTCCCGGAAGTGCTCCGGGTTTCAAATATTTTTCGAAAGCCAAACTTCCGATGCGGCTTCCTCTTGAGTGCAAGAAGCTCCTGCAGCCAATCAGAACGGGCTTCCGGAACGAATTACATTCAACAAATGAGGTTTGACTGTACTGCCTTCCGCATTAAAATTATAACACAAATAAAAGAGAGACAATAGTCCAAGGCAGAGTTAAAGCATAATCAGCACACTGTGACAGCCACTGAAAATTGAACAAGCTTTCATTTGCAAAACCCCACCTATTCACCTACATTATCTTCACTGTGGCTTCCATTCCTTCCCATGATGCTACAGTGTGACAGCATTTTGCTTTCATGAAAGTGAGAGAGAACTTATGCCATAATAAACCTTTTAGTCTTTAACGCAATACTCTTTGTGGCTTTTGCCGCTACTAGCACCTCTGCAAAATGAATGCTGAAAGCTCCCTAGCTGAGGTGCGTCCAACATCCAACAGGTTGCAATCCACCATCCAATATAAAAAAAGGGCTGTGATCTACCACACTCTCCCATGGTCATTCGTCAACTTAAACATATTATATTTAGCTGGGGAAACCCAGCCAGATTATGATTATACGGTGCTACCTCGGGTTAAGTACTTAATTCGTTCCGGAGGTCCGTTCCTAACCTGAAACTGTGCTTAAACTGAAGTACCACTTTAGCTAATGGGGCCTCCCACGGCTGCCGCGCCGCCAGAGCACGATTTCTGTTCTTATCCTGAAGCAAAGTTCTTAACCCAAGGTACTATTCCTGGGTTAGCGGAGTCTGTAACCTGAAGCGTATGTAACCCGAGGTACCACTGTACAATAATATTATACAATAATCATATTATAATCATTATTGTATGATTATACAATAATCATATTATACAAATTATGATTATACAATAATAACAAATTATTACCCCCACACCAGCCCCTTCACAGGGCCGTTGGTGCACACGGGAAGCCAACACGCCCCAGAATGTCCACTTTCCCCTTTACCAGATGAAAGAGCAATGTGGGAAGGGGTAGCAGCGTCTAACTTTTAAATAAATGCAGCTAGGCTGGAGCTGGAAAGGTGGGGAAAGTTCAGCATCCATGCAGAACTAGGAAGGGGAGGGTTTTCTTTCCATGGGAAATGGCGGGAGGGGGGAGGAGGAGAAACGTCATGGTCTCTCTCGCGTGCTCCCCTTCCCTCAGCTCCATTTCGTGGCTGACCAGCTGACCGGACACCTCCGCAGCTGCAGCCCATGCAGAGCCCACACACCTCATTTTCGCCTCCCTGCCCAGGGTTGCGGCTTGCAGGGGGCAGAGGCAGGCACCTTGTGCCTTTTCTGGCTGGCCAGCTGACTGGGCGCCTTTGCAGCTGCAGCCCATGCAGAGCCCACACACTTCATCTTTGCCTCCCTGCCCGGGGCTGCAGCTTGCAGGGGGCAGAGGCAGGAGCCTTGCACCAGTCTGGGCCGGCCAGCTGACTGGGTGTCGGGCAAAGCCGGTGGCCGAGCGGGGTGCTTGAAGCAGCCATGATGGACCAAAATTCTCAAGCGATCCCCGAGTCAATTGTGGTCAACGCATTGGACATACATGCCCTAGATAAATAAAATTAAATATTCATTTACAAATTAAAAACATTTTTACTTGGGTTACCCACATCAGTTTAGTGGTGCCCAAGGAAGATTTCATCTCATACATACATATATCTCACACACATTAGAAATGAAATTAGAAATAAAATAAAAACAGACAGATAGGCTTGCTTTGGTCATAACAGCAGAAAGCTAGCAGCATGTTTTCTCAGAATTAAATCCTACTGTGATTTAAGTGATATTTGCTTCTTATCAGTTTTGTTTCTCTATTTAGAATAATTATATCACAAGCAAAAACAATAACATTCAGCAATGCAAAGAGCAAATACACATACAAAAAGCATTAAAAGCATGGAACCACCTGTCAACACCTCCATGCTGTTAGGATTCAACCTTCATTCAGCTCATTATCAGTTCTAAGCACCTGGACCACCTCACCTGACTCAGCTGACAATGAAAAACAGGGACAAGTGCCACCAGCACATTCATTGCACATCACTATAAATCTTCTAATGACACCACCCTGAGGTTTCACAGAAATGTTAAAAAGCATGGGAGGAGAACTGAAAGCTTACAGGACCCTGCATCACAAATGTTGAGCAGACGTCTTTGAATGCTGCTTTCTGAAATCAACCTTTAGGTACGAGTGGAACCACCATAACGCTGCGCCTCCAACTCCCACCTCATCTCACTGTACAGGCTTTCTTGCAATAACCGTATGTGTCGCTTGTGTGTCCAATGATACTTTGGTGTGACAAATTTTCAGAGAAGCATGTGACTGTCTCACACAAAAGGCCTCACCTCTCTAGGAAGCATGTTTTAGGGTTCAAGTGTGGACACACTTGCACAAATGTAACACGATGTCCATGATTTAACTTCACAGCGTGAATTGAACAAGGCATCCAGGCTTGATAGTATTCCTCTATCTGTACTAAAAGAGAATCTGAGTCGACAGGTGCCCCTTTTAGCATCATTTTACACGTTGTGTGTTAAGATGAGCTGTGCTCCCCATATATCATAAGGCAATTGTAGTGTTTATGGGGGGGGGGAGATATGGAAGTAAGAAGTTGAAAGTCTTGGAGATGAATAAATTGGCTCCAGACCAAGCCATACAGTTGTAGATCACTGTTTCTTTTTGTACCATCATGCAGCAGAGTACTCCAATCAAAGTGGGGGAGGCGTTAACCTTTCTATGCTTTTGATTTAGTTCCAAGGAATTTGTTATGTGTAAAGCTGGAGGCCCTGTCTATTCACAAGAGGCCTTTGTTTTGAATTTGTAAAATGTCTAGTCAAACTGAAATGTAGGTTCACTGTGGACAAGTGAGAACCTCTCTGATCCAATTTCAACTACGAGAAGAGTATATCAAGGATGTGTGTTTTCTCCACTTCTGTTCACTCTTTTAAAAGTGATATTTTACTTTAGCAATTGTCCACTTTTGTTACAGTAACAGTGGTTTCCACAAACACTGAGCTCTAGATTTTTTTAAAGGCTAACTCTGTTATCCGGTTGCTGATTGGAGCTGCAATCTGGATTAAAGATGCTGGGCCATATGTGGATGCCGTGCAGGCACTCATCCTCTGGTCTATTCTTGGCGTTCTTAAATGAGTTGGGGCTTCAGATTTTTATTTGTAAGTTGGATTTCAACCAGTGAGCTTTAGCGCTCATTACCCTGAACCTTTCGATTTGATTATACTGTAATGCAGTTGTACATTCTTTTGGCCAACTATGCTTTGCATCAATGAAAGCTGCTTTGGAACAAGATATATGCATTGGGCTTTTCACCTGAGGCTTTGATAATAATGGTTGCTAATCAGGCTAAAATTAGGGATTTAGACTTCCAAAATATTTTATATCCAGCAAATACGCCTGCTCCCTGTTAATAATTTAATCCAATTGTGGGATTAAATTGACAAAATACTGAATAGAATCATAGAGTTGGAAGGATCATCTAGTCCAACCACTGCAATGCAGGAATCTCAGCTACAGCATCCATGACAAATGGCCATCCAGCCTGTGATGAAAAACCTCCAAGAAAGGAGAGTTCAGAACCAAGGGAAACCGTTCCACTGTCAAACAGCTCCTACTAGTTTATCCTGATGCTTGGTCAGAATCACCTTTCTTGTAACTTGAAGCCATTGGTTTGAATCCTAGCCTACAGAGCAAGAGAAAACAATCTTGCTCCATCTTCCATGTGACAGCCCTTTAGATATTTGAAGGTAACTATCCTATCTCCTCTCAGTTTCCTCTTTTCCAGGATAAACATACCCAGCCCCTTCAACCTTTCCTCATAAGACTTAGTTTCCAGTCCCTTGATCAGCTTAGTTGCCCTCCTCTGCACACGTTCCAGCTTGTCAACATTCTTCTTAAACTGTGGTGCCAAGAATGGATACAGTATTCCAGGTGTGGTCTGACCAAGGCAGAATAGAGTGGTAATATTACTTCCTTTGATCTGGACACTACTGTTGATGTCACTTAGAATAACATTTCCTTTTTTGCTGTTGAATCACACTGTTGTCTCACATTAAGCTTGTGGTCCACCAAGACCCCTAGATCCTTTTCACATGTACTACTGACAAGCTGGGTGTACCCAGTCTTATTTTTGTGCAGCTGATTGTTCCTGCCTAAGTGTAGAACCTTACATTTGTCCCTACTGAAATTCATTTTGTTAGCTCAGGCCCAGTTCTCCAATCTGTTAAGGTTATTTTGAATTCTGAACAACAATGGACACAGGACAGAACCCTGCGGCACCCCACTTGTCAAGCCAGAAATTAGGATCTAAGGGGGAGGCTCTTCTTTGCTTTCTGATAGTGGTGGAGGAGTGAATGGCTAGGATGGCAAGTGCTGTGCCCAAACAGCGGCATCCCTTTCTCTAAGATGTTCAGTTGGCCCCTACTCTTAATCATCTCTTATTTGGTCAAAATGTTTGTTCTGACATGTCAGGTTGCGTGTTTTTAATAGACTAGCATCATATTTTTTTAAAAGGGTTTTGATCTGCTGCCTTGCGTGTTTTTTTAAAGGTTTTGTGGCTATATTGATTTTTTGTTTGTTGTTTCTTGTGGATAGTTGCAAGCTGCCCTGAGCGCTGCAACTGCAAAAAAGGCAGAGGACACCTTTTCTAAATAACTCAGTTTCCCACATTCCATTTCTAAGGGTACACATAAAAAACCACACTCCAGCCTCCTCATTGGAGGTTATGACTAATGCCCTACACACACCCTACTTGTAGCTACTGTAACAACCCTCGCTGTAAATCTTTAGTACAAGCAGGAAAAACAAGACGATGCCCATTCCTTTTAGAATTGATTAGATGTCAGATACCTTGTTCCTGAGCCTGGCTGGATGTTAACCCAGCTTCTTAGTGCTAAATGTTCACTCTGCCTTCCCCCGTGTCTCACCTCCTCAGTCTGTTACAGCGCAACTTTCAAAGAGATGGGGGAAAGAGACACTTTTTAAATAAATAACTGAACAGAGGTCAAAAGCGTGACACAAAGATTCACCCGTCACATGTTGCACAGGGAGATGATAAAACACCTGAGGTCAAAGCCACATTGAGATCAAAGTCCACAGGAGTTTCACCACTGGCTTCTTACCTGATATTAGGATTGATTGTAAGCATCAAAAGCAGGGGCTGCAATTGTTGGCAGAATATTTAATAACTGAAGATGGGCGGGGGGGAATCAAGATCTCAAATAAAAGTAAGGAAATAATTGTATCACAGGATGCAGAATGTTCAGACAATAAGCCATTGTTTAGGGAATGCTATTTAACGAAACGAGAACCAAGTGGGTGTGGGGAGGGAACAGCAAGAAGTTTGCTTATAGCCAAACTGTTTCTTAAAGATTATTTTAACAGCTAGACACACTTGACTTAAGTCTTCTTTGTGGAACAATCTAATTGTTTGTATTTGCCTCAGCTGCAAAGCGTTTGAATTAAAATGAGACTAATTCCTTCATAAGAATGTATCTGATAACATAGGCCTTCCTTCTCTCCACTACAGTATATGCTTATCACTTCTCTCCCTCCTCCACATTCCTCACATTATCAAAAATCTCTTTATTTGCAGTCCTCCTCTGTTTCCCTCCTCCCCCAGTGGGAAACAACCAAAACTATACAAGCAACTGTTGTTCTGTAGCAAGACCCCAGCAGAAAACACCAACCCTTGTAAACACCTCCATTTGGAAGATAATCACATCCATATATCTATACAAGCTATGTGCTGTTCTCCCTTGTCATGAGGTTTACCCAAGTGAGTAAAGGATTCCTTCATCCAGGTAACCTACAAGGGAACAGTCAGTATTTCAACTACATTAAAGCAAGACGTACAAAACTTTCAGATTCAAGCTTCCTAGCGCAAGTATTTAAGAGAATGTGAAATATTTTTATAACTTTTCAAGCACCACTAATTGCTCTGTGCCTTCTGCTCTTAATGATACCCTCATCCACTTTTCTGCATATTGTGGCATATTATTATTGTATTTAATTCAGTAATATACAGTTCTAGGTTGGCCTGGTGGACTGTTTCCCCACAATTTAAGGCTTTGGTAGAGAGTGACGACAAGGGGGTCTCTTTCCACCAAAGTGAAGATTGTAGCTGAATTCAGGGCTGAGCCAGCCTTTTTTCTGAGATGCATTTATCCAAAACCCTGGGAGAGTATCCGCAACAGTGGTTCAGAAAAGATGGGCTTTTTTTTTACAGGTACACATAGCAGCAGTTATATTCTAACCAAATAAAGCAAATAACAAAATGTAAGATAGAATAACAATAAAATAAAAATACAAAGGTAGAAAAGAATGACCAGAGTTTTGGCAGTCAATGCCAAAACATTGCACTAGCTCCAGAAAGTTCCATGACAAGGCTCTGCACAGGTGTCCACACAGAGGCCACAGAGAAGCTTAAAGCGAAAAAACCCCAAAACAACAAGGGAGAGGGCAAAAAAATAATAATATATGGACAGGTGAGTTTAAAACCCAGCAAGTGGCAACTTTTGGATTATTGGAGCAAGAAGTACTACAGTGGTGCCCCGCAAGACGAATGCCTCGCAAGACGGAAAACCCGCAAGACGAAAGGGTTTTCCGTTTGCAGAGGCGCTTCGCAGGACGAATTTCCCTATGGGCTTGCTTCGCAAGACGAAAAATGACGGAAAAAAACGAATTTTTTTTTTTTTTGCTCCAAAACCCCTTATTTTGAATCCCTAAGCTGCTAAAAGCACTTTAGCAGCAAAACCGCTAATCCCCCACCCCTTAAAAAGCCGTTTTTAGCCCTTAAATCACCAATAGCGCTAATAGCGCTACTCCGTCAATGGGCTTGCTTCGCAAGACGAAAAAACCGCAAGACGAAAAGACCCGTGGAACGGATTCTTTTCGTCTTGCGAGGCACCACTGTAATTCCTTCCTATCAGACATCTAGCACTACTGCACAAATGAAGCTGTTGGATTTGGAAAAGGGTGGCTTGCTAGAGGCCATAATAAATAATGGCATAAGCATTAGCTCAGTAATTCTTACAATAACTCTGCAAAGTAGGTATTATCATCCTAGATGGAGGAAGTAGAGATTGAGAGAAAGCGGCTACTCGAGAGAGTTCTTGGCTGAGGCAAGATGCAAACTGTGGATTTCCTGAACAGTATAGTGGTACCTTGGGTTAAGTACTTAATTCATTCTGGAGGTCCGTTCTTAACCTGAAATTGTTCTTAACCTGAAGCACCACTTTAGTTAATGGGGCCTCCTGCTACTGCTGTGCCGCTGGAGCACAAGTTCTGTTCTCCTCCTGAAGCAAGGTTCTTGACCCAAGGTAATATTTCTGGGTTAGCAGAGTCTGTAACCTGAAGCGTATGTAACCCAAGGTACCACAGAATCTTGGTCTACTACATAAGCCAGCTTTTAGGTTATGCTACTGCAATACTTTCTCCCACTTTTATTGGGCTCACATAAAAAATCCTATTAAGGCTGCATCAATCAGTAACTAATTTCCAGGGAAGGTGCCTGCAGTTTACCTGAGCAAGAAGAACAATCTTAACTGCTGTGAAAGCTCGCAAAGGGCCTACGTGGGCTTTCAAACTGAGAAGTATGCCTATGAAGAAGTGGCAAGAAAGTCATTATGGAGTGCACACTAGGAGAGCATAAGTGTGAGGGGAGGAAGCGTACCTCTGAGAATAGATGGACAATATGGGTAGCTATTGGGCAGGACTATTAGAAGCATCAAAACAGTGGGATCTGCTTGTCTCTAACGCCTAGGGCCAGTCCTACAAATATTGCTTACTCCTTATTTTGGAATACAGCCTCTTCAGAGAATAAAAGAACAGATTGTGCTGCATTATTTCTATGATCTGCCTTTGCGAATTAGCCACACACTTTGCACCACGATTCCAAATTAGACTTTGACTAGGTAATAACCCTGTAGACTCACAGCAACTACAACCATGCAAAACACACACACCAAATATGTCACATATGCAAGGATTTCTTAACTGGTATGCCAAGGACTGTGTCAGTTTGCAAACTGCTTGGGATTCACCAGTTCCAATGAAGGGCCCTAACCATAGCAGGCCTTTAAGGAGTCTAAGCTGAGAAAACAGTGAATTTAGAAAGCTGGATTTTATGGCTACAGAACAGGTAAGGCTCGAGGAACAGAATTAGCATACTGCTAAAAGGTGCAAAGAAACTTATGAAGCTAGGTCAGCTTATTTGTCTGCATACCTCAGTGTTGTCTACTTAGAATGGCAGAGAGAAGTATTCTCCAATCAGATGTTACCTGATACTTTTAAACTAGAGATTCCAGGCATTGAAGCTGGGCCCTTCTACATTCAAGGCATGTGCTCTATTACTTGAAATACCTCAAAAAGGGAAGGTAGCAACAAACTGCATCGCTGCTTTGTTTTCGATGGCTAGTAAAAGCATGGCTATTTAAAAAGGCCTTTGCCTGATTATTTTTATGCTTTATCTTTTGATGTTTTCTTACTTTGCTCCCCCCCCCCCCCATGTTAATATTTTGATGGGGACTGTTATTTATTTCAATATTGTTGTCATATATGGATTTGTTATCCACCTTGAGTCTCATACTGTACATAGGTAAAATAAAACTATTCTTCGGAAGAGGAGAACAGAATAAGAAACTGAAAACTGCGAAATATCTAAGAAAGAATACACTGCAAACACCCTTAAGGAAATACTATTGACTACTGTGAATTTTTTTATGGCAAATGACAATTTGATGAGATTGTGAAAGAAAATAAATTAATGAAAGATTCATTGCCCTGCACTTAGTTCAAAGAATACTGATGTTCATTCTATACAGTGCCTGAATATAGATTACCAGGTGCTAGCTCATCAAAATGTGCTAAGATGATGTTCACCTGGTAAGCCTTTTTCATATTTGTCCATAAGCAGTCTCCATCCACTTATTAAAGACATGACAAGAAAACATTTGAGCTATTCCCTTCCTTCTCCTGAGTCCCATAAATGGATGGGAAAGCAATACTCCAGCTAAAATACAGAACAGCTGAACAGAAGTCCAAACAGTTTTTGCCAAATTATGCAGATCTCAAGGTGGTATATTAATGATGAAAGGCTCACTGATAATTAACTAACGGAGGCTCTGCCAAAGAACTGCCCCACCGCCATACAAATCAAATCAAGACAATTAAAACTAGAGACAGTGCAAAACACCATGTGTATGTGGAGTTCAGAATACAAACCCCTCAAATAGCCCCATTTCAAGTTAGGACCAGGCTCCTTTGGGCTATGCTGATTCAAAATGGGATCTCCACTTCTGCATCCTTGCAGCTATAAAACTGTCCCCTGACAGCAAAGCCCACCAAAGGGGAGAGAGCTGTGCTTTGGGGGAAAGAGAAAACAAATGGTGGGGTGAGCTCACCACCTCAGAGAGAACCCTCAGCACCATCTGTTACCACCACCCCTTGGGTGGGACTTCTGGGGCAACATTTCACCCACTTGTGCTCTTCAGAAATACTCAAAAACCCCTCCAAAATGTTTTGTCTTTTACCGAAATACCTGAAAATCCCAATTTTTTTTAGAGATGACCTGGGGTGTGTGCACTGATACGTTACTGATTATAACCATGTGAAGTCATCATGTTCCATATATTTACTACACTTTTGTTATTTCATAAAGAGTTTCAGGTGATACTTAATGTTAGTCATACTCAGAGCAGATCCACTGATTTAAGTGGTCTTTCCATGATCTACTCTTGAGTATGATGAACATATCTCAGACCTCATATTTCACTAAGATAGAAACAGACTGGCACTCCAAATAGTAATGCTTTCCCAATAAAATGGTCATTCCCTCCCAAAGGATGGCTCTCTTTGTGTTCCTTTTCCCCCCATCAATCTACTGTTGGGGAAATTAAACATCACTGGTTCAAAAATCTACTGTTGGGAAAATTAAACATAACTGGTTCAAAAACAAACATTTTCCATATTTCTTAAGTTCAGAGATTAGTGCCTGTCCTTACATATGCAAGTTCAGAGGGCTGAACTTGATTGCTGCTGGATTCAGGGGTCGTGCTGCTGGTATCTGTAGACTTGCAGGAAACCCCAAGGTTTAGAGAAGTACAAAAAAATCTTGGAGGGGATTCCTATGGGAGAACTAACCCCCAAATCTCCAATGTGGACTGAGAGTGGGGTAACAGACTATTGGCGGACGGGCATGCAAAACTAGGTGGGAGGGAAAAGAAAAGGAGTAGCCTGGAGGAAAATGTGGCTGATTGGTTAGAATAATAAACCAGAACACTACACACTGCGCCTTGGTTCAAGCAATCATAAATGAGCCTACTGTCTACAAGGAGCAGGTTTTCTGGGTGGCATCCCGGGTTCTTTGGGATTCCTTCACGAGAGCTCATTAGGATGGTTGGCTCACTGCCAGTTTTTCCATGTTTAGTGAAGACTTTCTGCTTCAGAATGCCTTTGGATGATCTGTGGGTTCCTAGGTATATGCTGGTTCTTGATTTTATTACTCATCACTGTGGTTTTAAAACTGATTTTATAACTATTCTTGAGTGTGGCAATTTTTAAAAAATTGTATGGAATATTTTATTTGGGGGGGGGGGTGGAGTTAATAGTAGCCTTGTAGGCCTAGATACAGTCCAATACGAAACGTTAATCTTTATTCTCAGGCGGCTAGTCCTATTCTTTATAACCCTGTACCTTATTCCAGAAGGCAGAAGCTGATAGAGATCATTTCCAGGGTGCGCACTATCCTGCACTATCTTTGCAGCTTTCTTACGGCACTTGGAAGCATAGATTTGATCCAAGATGGGGAGAGCACACACAATTGTTCTCTCTGCAGTCTTTACAACCCTGGACAACATTGTTTTTCCCCTGACCGTGCAGCTCCCAAACCATAAGTTAATACACTCTCAACAGTACAATGGTAAAATGCCATCAACAGGTCCTTTGAGATTTTATTTTTCTGGAGGATTCTCAGAAAATATCATCTCTGCTGTGCTCTCTTCATCAGGTCTTTGCTGTTTTCTCCCCAGGTCCAAATGGCCAGATATAAATTAACAAATAAGGAACAACGAATAAGATATTCAAACTAATGAAGGAAAATATTTCAAGTGTCATCCTTTGCAAAATACTTTAAATAGCCTTCCTCAAAAATATCTCACAGAATGCTTGGCAGGAGGAAAAACACTGGAAAGAAATTACATTAGCTAGAGAGTTAGAAAGGTTGCTTTATATGCAACTCAAGCAGTAAACCCCCAAACACGTTCTCCAGGAAGCTAAATTTAAATGAAAGCCTTTGTACCTTTCTGAGCTAGGAAAACTTTCAACCATTGGAAAGAAAAAGGAGAATGGTACATCTACACACACACACACACACACACACACGTGTTTGTTACTCCTACGATGCACACTGAAGCAGCCAGCATGTACTCAATTAAAATTCTATTTAGCCCTGATGCCACTTCATACTGAACTAAACATTTTTCTGAACAACACATAATCATCCATAATAGCTGGTGTATATAAAAAAATAAGGGAAAACAGCAGAGTATGGCACCTTCAAGACTAACAAATTGATTATGGCACATGTTATTCTAAGATATATACATACACACAAACACATATGTCCAGAGTTTCAGGGTGGAGGGGGTTGCGCATAGAAAGGTCAGAAGAAAATGAAATGCAGGAGAAAAAAAAAATGATTGCACCCCCGGTCCTTTCATACTAGTAACTGAGCATAGTTTTATCTTCACAAAGGTCCCGTGAAGGAGGTTAAATTGAGAAAGTGACTTTCTCATGCCCACCTAGGTGAATAGGATTCTTTGCTGTTTTCGGTGCCAAAGACTAACACGACCATTATTCGTCTGGAAATTCAAAAGATGAGTAAATTGTTCAGGCCACAATATAAACATCTGCTTGTTTTCAACCAATGTTGTCTGGAAAATGGGTAGAATGTCAGTATCACCTCCTCTTTTGAAATGAATGGCTTAAGTATGGAGAACAAGAAGCTTCTGTATATGAGTAATTTGTGAGTGTATTTATTTATATAAGCCACATTTTTTCTCATTAAAAAGTGGCATCCAGCAAAAAGTTAAAAATACAATTAAACATAATCAATCAAATAAAACATATTGCCAGAGGCAGCAGGATCTTAAACAGCACAAAAGAAGGGACAGCCAGGAGTTACCAATCAGTCTCATAAATGCCAAGAAGATTATACTAAATTATAAACACCAGAATTTTAATTAATAAATAAAGCCTAATTAGTGGTATATGGAGCTACCCAAATTGGGAACTGACAACATATACAGGGTACAGAAAAGTGATAAAATATTGCTAAAGAAATTGCAATATGTATCCTTCCAAGGAATGATAGAAATATAAAGCTTCCTCTGAAGGAGTGTTTGAAGGCAACAGTTTCACCCCTAAACATGACATCTGTACAGGGATGCACGTTCTCCAAGCTGTGACTATAAAACCACCTCCATTTGCTACAATAGGATGCAGGAGAGCCCCAAGCAAACCAGACAGAAACAGGAATATGTTACCCATCAGGAGTGCTTGGCAGACCATGCCCCATCTCTCGTATTGCTTCTCATCACCTCGTTTGCTAAGCTGGACCTTATCATGATACAGAGTGGGAGCATCTGCACACTTCAAATGCGTTTTCTCAGGAATATTGTTTAGGGAGTGGCCTAGTGGGCCTGGGTCTTTTGCCATGGGACCTATATCTCATGCCTCTCTCCACGCCCTTTAATTTTATAAAAACTTTGTTTACAGGATGGCTGGGCATGCTGCAAAGCACCGTGCTGGGAGGACTCCAGCCAGCTTAACTTTTGCAGATGCAAAACTCTGTCATGGCCTGTGCCCCGTTTAAAGTAAAGGTAAAGGGACCCCTGACCATTAGGTCCAGTCGTGGCTGACTCTGGGGTTGCGGCGCTCATCTCGCTTTACTGGCCGAGGGAGCCGGCATACAGCTTCTGGGTCATGTGGGCAGCATGACTAAGCCGCATCTGGTGAACCACAGCAGTGCACGGAAATGCCGTTTACCTTCCTGCCGGAGTGGTACCTATTTATCTACTTGCACTTTGACGTGCTTTTGAACTGCTAGGGTGGCAGGAGGTGGGACCGAACAACGGGAGCTCACCCCATCACGGGGATTCGAACTGCCGACCTTCTGATCGGCAAGTCCTAGTGCCCCGCGTCCCGTGCCCCAAGTTTACCTTACCTATTATTGCCCGTGTTTGCTGCAGACAAAGTTTTTACACCTGTGTTTCCTTAAGCAGCCAGAACAAAATGTGAACAGACATTCATCTTTAAAACACCAATGTTACATGTCCTTAAGAGCCCCAACCCCTCCCCACTCTTTTCACCCCACGCCAGCAACTTCAGGAGCATTGTGCTTCTGAATAAGGGAAAAGAAAAGGTACAGCTTTATTCTTCCCTGATGCATTGGCTGATCCTGAATTTCTAAGCCTGGTATAGAGGCCACTCTGTGGTCCCACTCAAAGCCCAGATAGGCAACTGGCTGCTTCTAAGTCAGCTCGTTGCTCCCCAGCATTGCTAGATAAATGCCAAAGAATTGTAGTACAGAGAGGGGGAAAAGCTTTTAAAATTATTCCCCAGCACTGCTAGATAAATGCCAAAGAATTGTAGTACAGAAGGGGGGAGGGAACTTTTAAAATTGCTCCCCACCCAGCCCCCTAATTTATGCAGCTACATCCAGGCTTTTCTGACGCTGAATATGTGTGTTTTTGTTAAACTGGTGCAAGTTCTGCAGCCATGTTAGCTCCAGCAAAATCATTTCTTTTTTTAGGCTGTGGGTAAACCAGCCAAGGCTCAGAAGGACTGGAGTATTGGGCGGGGGGGGGGGGGGGGAGAAGAAGTGGCAGAGAGAATATGATGTTTTTGAGGTCCTTCGCTGGAGAAGGAAACAAGAACGCAGTCTCCGCCAATGAAAGGAGAAGAAGTACCACAGAGTGTAGGCAGGTTGCCAAGTGAGCTCGGCAGCGTGACGGAGCTGCATTGAGTTTCTTTAATGAAAGCCAGGAAAGAACACATTACACAGTGTTTCTTCAGAGAGCTAAGCTAGCCTCCAGTGATTGAAATCAATAAAAACAGTCGGCAAGGGGCCCAAGTGGGGGGAGAACCAAATCTACACTCCAGGACTCAGTTTGCTTTCCACTTTCCCCCCTTCCTTCAGAAGTTAAACTTTGAAAAACTATATGCTACTCCTTGCAGGACTCTAAAGGTTTTTTAAAAATTATTTTTGGTCCAGGGGCCTGGCGAGTGGACAGCCGCTTTAAGCTTCCTTCCAACTCACCCCCTCCATTCTTTTTTACAGCGTGGGCAGCAATGAAAGGATTGTTTTGAACGTGAAACCTGCTGAGAAGGACACCTCCGGACAAGTGCCTGATCTTACGACTTGGGGTGGGGGTGGGGGGCAGAGAGGATGAAGCCTGTAACAGAAAAACGTGTGAAGAAATGAAAGAGGAAGTAAAACATGGAATTTTGTTCAGAAGAAAGCTCTCTGTCTGGATAGCATGTCAGCTGCTGTTGTGGCGAATTGTGAAGCTGCTGAAGAGACAGCCTTGAAGGGGGTTGATTCCATATTAAAGCAGAAAAACCTGGGAATTCATGTTCAGTTAAGAGTTCAGGATCAATCTCAGGTAAGTCTCTGAGCAGTTTTTAGCCTTCTGGTTGAAAATCTGAAATTAAAAAGACACTTATCTTCATGGTGACTTAAAAATGTTTTCAATGTGCCTTCCTGTTAACTCTTTAAAGGATATTTGAATGCAACGTATTTTAGCAATCTGAAATGAGACATTTTGAAAATTCTGCCAGGACACCAATCATCACAAAGAATGGCGAATACGCACAAAGACTGTGGAATTTCCTTTTTTATTCTTGTCATTGTGTTTTTGTGTAATCTGATTTATTGACCAGAGTCCGGCCATTACGTAACTCTACCCGCTCCCCCAAGGACTTTGTGTTCCATGCGTTTGGGAACCTGATTTGTTGTTTTCATTGTGAAAGATCAGGGAGCCCATAGACTGAAAGAAAGAAAGCTCATTTCTGAAGGTTTCTGTAATGATTTTCAAATGAAGTATGTATCCACTTGATCGGTTTTATAGAGAGCTACATGGAGCATGTAAGCAGTCTGCATGCTTCTTAAAACTAGAGATATTAAAGTATCTGTTGTTCCCTAAACAATTATGACAGAATGCAGCTGAATAATTTTATTTTCATGTGGAGAAGTTAAAAAGTGTGTGTGTAAGTGTGTGTGAGAGAGAGTGAGTGAGAGAGTGAGAGAGAGAGAGAGAGAGAGAAACTGTTGCTAAGGAATGTATAGGAGACTAGGGCAGCAAGTTCTGCTGCCAACACTCATGATTTTAATATGATGAGAAACTTGAAATCATGAAAACTTTATCTTGCTCCCCATAATGGTTGCAGAGAGAAGGGAAAACACTTGATACAAGTCAATAGTATCTTAGGCTGAAAACAAAGAAAGCAAGTGCATATCCTCCAACAATTCCCATATGAAAATAGGGACATGCTTCCAACACTCCTATTTCCATAGTAAGGATCATTAGCTAAGACCCCCCGCCCCTTTCCACTGTTACACATTTCTGAAGGTTCTACTCTGCCTCATTTATTATTTTAAACAGCCTAACTGCCATTAATTTTAAAAGCTAAGGTCCTTGTTCTTTTGGCTAAAGATATGCTAGAAAAACATTATTGCCCTACATGATGTTATCAGTAGTTTAAAATACACCTCAGCAGCTGCAGTCTGTGAAATGATAGGCTGAGCACTACATGGTGTCATCCATGCAAGAGATTTCAGTTCTAGCCACCCCAGAGAGGGAACTAAGGCCAGAATGATGACAACTCTAGAATCTCACACTATTAAAAAGACATATCAAGAACACAAAAATAGAGAGAGTGATTTATCATCCCAGAAAACAGAACAGTCAGAGAGTATGTAAGTGGGGGGAAATATTGTTTTACATCACTGATGATTTATAAATGAATTTTATATAAAGACCTCTAATTTGGACCTGGAATTCTGGTGTCTGTACGGCTCCCACCATTAAAAGAACTTCCCATATGTGAACAGACTAGAAATCAGAACTACACAAATCCATGGCAAAAAAGAGGAAAATATCCAAAAGCTAGTGGAAAAGAAAGAGCATTGTTTTTAAAGGAAATGGTATGAAAAATGAGTAAAATCAGGCTTTTATATCAACTTTTCTCCCAATTTCTTTATGATCAGATATACAAAATCCAGAACCATTTGTTACTTCAAAAACTGTAAAACTGGTTGTCTGCAGGGACACAGTGAATTTCCCCTTCATCCTCTGAATGTTTACTTCACCTCAGGTTTTTTCGCATTGATAAGGGATTAATTTGTAATGTTTTTGTACTAATAAGGAAACTGACTTGATTAAAAACAAATATCTGATTGAGTCTAAGAAAATATGGCAAGACTCGTGAAACTGACTACACCATATGGATATTGCAAATTGTCTTGTATATTAAACTCCATGTCATACATGGTCTATAGAGAAACTGACTTGCAACAGATCAGAAGTTGACAACTCCTTGGCCAAGTATGGGCCACTTACAGATGCCATCTGCTCCTCCCATTGCCCACAACAAAGGCAAAAGGTAGTGGATGGGCAGAATCTATAGTAAGGGGATTCAACAGCAAACCACCAGGGATAGTAGAACCTTTGAGATTCCATAGTTGATGTTTTATTTTGAGGGGACAGACAGGCTTTGTATTCAGATTTCCCAGGTCCCATCGTCTCCAGGTAGGGCTGGAACTTGTCAGAAATCCCAAAGAGCTGTTGTCAGTCAGTACAGCCAACAGTGAGTTAGATGGGCCAGAATATCAGCATATTCTGATTCAGCAAACAACAAGTTTTATGTTTCAGTGGGGGTGGGAGAAGGGACAAACAATTCAGGAATACTTTATGAGCAGAAAAGCTGCAATTAATCTGGTGCCAAATATAACCACAGTTAAAGCTGACCATGATACCCACAGGACTCCTATCTAATCGAGAGAACCTTGATGAGTCTTAACCCAGTACACACCGTACCAACATAATTCTTATCTGTAGTTAAGAATGGTGGATAGGGTACCAACTTTTGATTTCAAAAATTATGGAGCCAGGGGAAGGTCAGAAGGTGGAGTCTCTTGGACGCCAGAGAGGGTAGAGCTAGTAGTAAAGGCTTTCCATTTGCTCCTGCCAAATACAGTGGACTGAGCCCATGTCTGCATTCTAGGGTGGGGTGAAAAAGCTGCATAGGGAAGCAGGTGTAAGAACAATCCCGACTCCCCAGCTGCCACTGAGAACTTGCCAAGTTGCTCTGCCACCACCCACCCTATCTGCCTCAGCTTAAAAATCTTATTTGGGGGAAGTGGAAAGAGAACTATGGAATAAACAGATACGTACATGTACTTTACAGGCTCACAGGCAGGGGTATGTTAAATGCTGAGCTGGTGCTGAGCTTGGACTGAGCTCAACAACATGGCACAGACATTAGATACACATTTTAAGCCTGGGAATTGTGAAAATGATGCTGCTTTTACTTGAAAAAGCAACTGACCAGAAGTAAAAAAGAAAAACAGCTGTATTGCTCCCGCCCTCCCTACCCTGGCCACTTTGGCAACCCTCCGATGGGTCCACTTATTATGTATCCTGCGATCTGCACCAGCCTCAAGCATATTATACCTGGTTCAAAAGAAATGTTCATAAATATGGTAGTTTGGCTAATAAGAACAAAACAAAACATTTTTTAAATGGTGATTCAAAAGGTAGCTGGTAAAATGAAAGTCTAGTATAATGAAAAATGAATGCAGCAAGTGTACAATGGCAAAACTTTGAATGTACCTTTCTTCTACTAGCTTTTTGTTTGCCTTTTGCCTGTCGCTGAAGGCTAAACTTATTTTGTCTAGTCATCCATCTTGACATACTGCCAAAAACTCAATGTTTTCTGGCTGCACAAAGTCCCTCTTGGGGTATGCATTGGCACCAGACTCTCAAGGTTCAGGTGATACGCCTCTTGCCTTCACCACAAGAACAGTGGAATATTTTCCAGTCACTGTCAAATTACATTAGCTAATCCACATTTTGCTTTATCTGAGAATGAAATTCACTCTAGGGCCAACCACAAGGCTTATGAATCATCTATTTGAACAACCAGACTAATTTAAGAATAAGTCTGAAGATAGTAAGCCATTCAATATCCTTCAGTTGAGCACAATTTGCACAGATCCCTTGATACTATGCATTCACTCATATCAATCCCAAAATAGTACAGATACTTTGAACAAACAAACAAAAAATACTCTGTCAGACCATCTTTTTGGCTATAAATTTATCCAAGCCTACAGCCTCAAGCGTTCTCCACATTGAAATCCTTGGAATTTATTTGCGAGAAAACATGTTTAGATTCGGCTGCAAACCAAAAAAAAAAATCAACCCATTATGACACTACTGGCAAGTGGCTCATTCATCATAGTTCTTAGGCACCATACAGAAATAACGATAGACACGTTCAAGTTTGGAACAAAGTTTCATTGATAAGCAACACTACTATATTCCATTTTCCGGTCATACAACTAGTACCATACACACATGCCAACCTGTCACAATGTGAAGATGCTAACCTGTATGCACCCTCTCTCTTTCTGCCAGTAGTGAGCTGGTAGGAACTACAGTGGCACATCGGGTTAAGAACTTAATTCGTTCTGGAGGTCATTTCTTAACCTGAAACTGTTCTTAACCTGAGGTACCACTTTAGCTAATGGGGCCTCCCACTGCCACCGCACGATTTCTGTTCTCATCCTGAAGCAAAGTTCTTAACCCAAGGTACTATTTCAGGGTTAGTGGAGTCTGTAACCTGAAGCGTTTGTAACCCAAGGTACCACTGTACCAGCTTTAGTAGTGGCCCCGGAGCAGCACAACAAGCTAAAATCCTGAAATATAACTCTTATCTGTTGGAGTTAGGAGATCTTCTTATTCAAGCAATGAAAAGATTTAGCCTACATAACAGATTGCATTGGTAATCAAGCTCCAGTCTTCACAAATCACACTAGTGACCCTAAAAGGCTGTACAAAATGCAAAAGGTAGCATAACCTCTGCACAAATGGAGTTCTCACTGGCCAAGCATATAAAGAAGCGACACACAGAAAACCACCAACTCTAAGAACACAAAACATGGAGCCTTAAGCTAGCTTGTTGAGTGGCTTTGTGCACACTCACATGCAGACACACTTTCTTCCTCAGCTTTCCATATTATTGAAGCTGCACAATTATATGTCATCCAATTGCTAGCAATGAAAAGTATTCCATTCCAACAATCTTTTCTTGCATTGAGAGAAGTCTGATATCAAGTGTCAGGCGATAAAATGAGTTCAACCAGGGGGCATATGTTAAGCAGCTGTGACTTAGCTGCTTAACAGTTCAGATTCAATGCCAGTGCAGAAGCTCTGCTTTTCACATCTCCCTTCCTACACCTACACACTTGACCACATATGCATGTGCATATAAAAAGAATCAGGCCAGTTTAGTTTTCATTTCTGGAACCACAGGAAATTATATGTTGACGCTACACTGGCCCCATTTATCCTATTTGTTCACTTCAGATATATTTCAGTGACACACTAAATAATTAAGTTTGTTGTCAAAATGTAGTGTTTTCTCCTTTAAATATTTTCTAATAAGGCAAACATAGGGAGCAGATGAGAATCTGCAAACTTCATTGAAAAAGAGATGAATTGTAACTATGGAAAAGAGTTATCCAAGTAAGTAAAGGCAACAAGTGAAAAAATAAGTCACTAGGAGGTGCGGGGCAGTGTTTTTATCTGCGGGGTACGCAGGGGTATGCACACCCCTAAATATATTGTGAATCTAAGTTTGGCCTCATTAAGGGGCAGTATTTCAATATGAGTAGGAAAATGAGAGTACTCCTAAGCATTTTTTTAAGAAAAAGAGCACTGGTGAGGGGAGAATAATAGAGAGTGAGTGAAGATGCTTGCCCAATGTGTCTAAGCAGGAATTAAGCTGACAAAGACACATTCAGCATACTTTCCTCTGAGAAGAATTGAGCAACCTACATCTGTGCACATCAAACCTGAGTCTTAAACCTGAATTAAATCTCTCCCTCTGTCTACATGTTGGCTTAGCCAGAGAAGGTAGCATCTCCCAATCTATGAAATATGGGAAGAATTGTATTTTTAAAGTTTTGATAAGGTCCCTCACTAAGCTTCTGTGGAGTTATATGTCCTGTTTACCATACATCCATTACTATCCTGGCTCATGACCAGGTTGTTTTTGCAAGATTTTACAACTCTAGGCAGGCAATAAATTTATAATCCTCAAATACGTAGTCCTAATTTACATTTGCAGCAACCAAGAGTAGCCTGAAAGTGGATGGCCAATGCCTGATGCAATCTCAAAAGGAAATTTTCTAGTCTCCAGTTAATTTTCTAGTCCTCAGGCTGGCAATGCACCATAAAACCCATGGTTTGGCTCCTCCAGATATGAGCTGTAAAAGTTTATCTGACAAGCCATGTGTCTGGGTTTGGACATGCTAAGCTAAGCTGTCATGGAACTGCCATTGAAAGGGGGGAGGGGGGGCACAAGAATACAGGGAGCCTCCGACCGTTGCTCAGAAGTAGCTCTTCGTCAGGCAGTGGAGAGAGCCACGCCTCCAGTGAAGCAGAGGGGGAAAGGAGGGGCGAGGTGAGGGAAAGGCTCACAGATGCTACTGTGAGCCCAAGCGCTTCGCTTAGCCAGGCTGGTCAGGAAACAAGCATGTCGCTTCCGTCGCCCAGGGATGAAACGGAAGGAGGGGAGGTGGAGATTTTGGGTGCCTAAGTTCTCACATTGGGGGAGAAACCGGAAGGGGCCAGTCCCGGAATCTGCAAGTGACTGAGACAGACATGAACTTTGGGTTTCTGCACTGTACATAGTTTGCACTAAATAAAACCTGTAAAAGACAGGTCGAAGTCCTGGCTGTTTACTCGCGAGCAACCACCTGCAAACCAATCCATAAGCCACTCCATGGCTTAGCCCTGGGTAGTGCAGCAGGGGGAGGAGCTATGCCATGGTTTGTACAAAGCCAATGTTTGTCTTAGTATTATGTGCAAACTAGGTCATTGTACAAGTTATACACCATATATATAAGTAATAACATTCAGTTTTTCTTAACGCAAGAAAATGCCACTACCCTGGCAGATTTAAGATTTTAAATACACATAGCTCTGCACATAACTTGCATCAAGCACTGATCTGTTTACAGGAATAAGTGCATGAATAACCCTTGGTCAATCTGAGGCTCTTGACTATTTCATTCAATGCTATTATGTGAAAATGTGAAAAGCAGCTTTGGTATTATCATTGGTTTGCTGTGGTAGGCTCAGTGTTGCGTTCCATGAACACACTCTAAAAAGCAAGTGATGAGGCTAAAATCAACTTAGAAACTGGATCTGCAACTTGTAATCAATTAAATAATAATAATTAAAAAACCATTTCCATTGTCCAGTTGGTCAGGCATTTTAATTTTTAATGTAAGTTCCACAAGCTGCAGGTGATAGGCACCATATTAACAAAGGGATTCTACTTTCATTCTCAAATAGGAGGGGATGCTTCTTCAAAGAAGGTCCATATATGTCACAGCAGCATGTAAAACATGTGCCTCTTGTACTCTGGTTACATGTTTCATGTACATTTATTCACTAGTTATCATATTTATACTCCACCTTTCCATTAAAAATGATCACAGCAATAATTAAAAATAAATTGTTTATTTATATGCAACCACATGCAAAACATAAGACTTTAAAACAATGTGCTAAGTGCTCACACCACAACCAACCCTGGGAATCCTTCTTTACATAATTTACTTGGGCTGAAGGAGCTATTATTTCTCAGATCACAGTGTTTTTAGCATTCTTTAATTGTGGGACGTGGGTGGCGCTAAGGGACGCGGGTGGCGCAAGGGACGCGGGTGACGCTGTGGGTAAAACCTCAGCGCCTAGGACTTGCCGATCGCATGGTCGGCGGTTCGAATCCCCGCGGCGGGGTGTGCTCCCATCGTTCGGTCCCAGCTCCTGCCCACCTAGCAGTTCGAAAGCACCCCCGGGTGCAAGTAGATAAATAGGGACCGCTTACCAGCGGGAAGGTAAACGGCGTTCCGTGTGCTGCGCTGGCTCGCCAGATGCAGCTTGTCACGCTGGCCACATGACCCGGAAGTGTCTGCGGACAGCGCTGGCTCCCGGCCTATAGAGTGAGATGAGCGCACAACCCTAGAATCTGTCAAGACTGGCCCGTACGGGCAGGGGTACCTTTACCTTTAATTGTACAGACTTCCTGTTCAAAAAGACAAAACAAAATCAGGAAACAGAAGTGCCACCAGCCAAAAGATCATAAGGGGGCCTAACCTTGCTGGATGCAAATAAGGTATTTTTTGTGGTGTGAGATACTAGTTAATATCCTGTATGTTATAATGTGCCTATAAATCAAAACCTTCATCAACTCCCTGCCTTTTGCTCTTAATACTCACAAGATAAGAAAAAGGAAAGGAAGCTTTTGCTTTTGATTAGTTTGGAAACACAATGCTTAGTGTTTTCCTTCTAAATTTGTGAATACACTATTCAAAATTTTGAGCCAAGCACTGATTCCCTGCCTCCAGTCGTGTTTTGAAGCAAAATGTAATTTGCCATTTTGTCCTAGGTTTGACAGTGCCCTGCAAATCAGGATTGGAAACGAGGGTCACACTAGGCAGGGAATAGATGTATGCAAGGCTGAATGACTCCAAGGCCTTAACTCCTTGTTCACAACCACCAGGCCATAGTTTGGAATTACATCTGAACCACTATGTTGTGTTGGAACAATTGCATCATCACTCAAATTGATATATTACTTAAATAGCATAGTCCATCTTATTCTCCCCTTCAACTTCAATCACATATGACATTGTTAATCTGATGTATTAGGGATAATTAGATATCAAAGCTTTCCGATTCTATGAACAAGTTTCAATATTTATTTTTAAAATTACATGAAGAAATTAAATATGTTCTCTCTTTTATGTAACATTCTTTCTTTCTGTTCTGTACCCAGGAAGCAGATTGTGCTAGAAGGCAAATTTGAGTAATTTGCTACAGCAGAGAACTCTAGGAATACTCAGCCCCATCCCACCCAAATCTCTCAAAACCATCTAAGCTAGAAGGCAGCAACTGGTATTAATAGGAAGCTGGGGGGGTGAGGGGACATCGCTTAATTGCCTGTGCAGCACATTTGCACTAATTTATTTATGTTCTAGGCTGCAAATCATATCTTCCCAGAAATTCAACATTTCACAAGATTCTGAAGATCACCTGGACTGTTTTGTTTTCACAGTCAAAAACAAAACAAAAAAATCAGTTTTGTAAGAAGCATGGAATTCTACATTTTAAGTAACCTATTTGATTCAAGTATTCGGATGATGGGGGAGAAACCCCAATGAATCAGAATATTTACAGTTCAACACCTTAACCCCATACATTTGTATCTTAAAGAGAGCATGGATAAAGGAAAAATATTAAAATGGAGCAAAAGTCTTTGAGATATTATTAGACAATTCATGCAAAAAAATTGCAATACGTTCAACACAAACAAAGCAACTTCATTAAAAATATTCTTTGCCTTAAAATAGCTCTGAAATCACAGCAATTGCAATGCATTTTACATGTAAATCTAACATTAAACATATGAAACTTATTTCATCTAGGATTCACAAATGAATGGAAATTGTAACCATCCTTGCACATTTCCAAGGCATTTAAAACAATTACCACTCTTTTTGTAGTAAACTGATACTGCAATTTCATTAAACTCTTCTTGCATGAACTAGTAAACACTAAAATCATACAGAGCATGGCATAACATCTGGAAATGCCATTGTGGGGATTTGATATTGACGTCAAAACTTTGTGGGCTCCATTTTTGTTATGGACGCAGTACACAAAAGTCCTGTATTACCACATATACATTCATATACCACATACAAGCACAAAGAGCCAAGTCCTAGCAAATCCAATGCAATCAAAGGAATCTGTGGCCATAGATAGATTTACTGCTGGTGCTTCCCCATTGAGAGCCGAAGATTTTGTGGTTGGTCGAAGAAGCACTTGCAAAATCCACCACCAGAAATGGGGAGGATTTAGCATTAGGGCTATGGCTGCTGACAAAGGCTCCCAAGTTTACACGCGTTCTACTGTCACACTGGTAAAGAAGAAGGGAGGCTTGCACCCACATGATTTTTATAAAAATAAATCTGTGTGGGTAAGACCAGGGCCTATATGGATAAAATTAAATGGGGATACTTGTTGTAGTCAACGAAGTACTGTAACTGTGTGCGAGGAATGACTTCTGCTTGCGCAATGGCAAGTCTACTCCCGCTCCTTCCCCAATATGCTCTAGGCCGGGGTTCTCCCAACTCTCTAGAGTAGATTTGGGTGAGTGCAGGGGACACACAGGAAGGAGGGGGAGAGAACATTCTATTGCACAACTGCAATGTCCTCCTTGGATTCAACCCAGGACCTTCTGAGCAAATATTTTTGACAGGATTTGCACTATGCAATATACTTTAAAGATACTACTCAAACATTTTTACCAACAAATATGCACATAGGCAATGGTTAAACAAGTAACCAGAAATCCAGTTGAAATTGTTACAGGGACATGACTTCAATTGCATGGATTATGCTAAACCAAAAGTAAAAGCTTTCAAAAACATCCTTCTCCAGGTTTGGGGAAAAGAAAACAGGAGGAGGGAAGCATGCAAACCAAAGGTTCACTGTAGTTCATGTGCATCTTGCTAAACCATGGTTTATTATAATATGCAAACTCAGAATCTTAATGTGCATTTGTATATTCACCTGATTATATGTAAAAGAACGTCTATGAAATTGCATCTTATTAAACTTCAGTCTAAAAATACCCAATAGGTCCCCCCCCCAAAAAAAAAGATTCTGTGAAACATGTTATATTTATTGGTTGTCTGTGGACATCTGCTGCCTGTTGGATGACCGGCTGGTGTCCAATTTTTCTGGTCAGCCCTAAGTTTTGCTAGATGGCTTCAGGCAAGTCAAGATTTTTCATTATCACCTATCTAGTCAAAGTGCTAATGCAAAGATGGATGTTAACATAATTTGCAAATGCCCTTTGAATACCAAAAACAAAAGATATGAAAATGCTAAGTAATAGTTGTAGCATAAAATAATGACATCTGCAGATTTAAAAAATCACTGGAAAAAGCTCCTCAATAAAAGCTTTTGTTCCATTAAAAGCTGTATCTAGTATGTCCCAACAACTTCCACATTTTTCATGGTTTCCAATTACAAAATTGCTTCACATGATTAGAGTGTATATAAACAATTGAAAACAAACTGAAAACAAACCTTTTAGGCCATCTGTGTGTTCAATAATGGAAGTAATAATGCAGCTAGTAATCCAGTTGCAAATGTGGTTAAAGTACTTTTTCCCCCTAGAAAAGTTATGTCAATTGAAATATGAACAATTTGACGTTTTACAAAGACTGGGGCCCAGTCTCAACCCGCTCCCCCACCCCATACCCAGATATATGTTTATCAAAAAGTGATTCAATCTGACAGTAAAACGGAAAACAGTAGTGAATTTCTACTGTAAGAATTTGAAGGCGCAGAGACTGAATGCTTCTCTGTTCTCAACAAAGGACTCATTATATCATCTCTTCTCTAAATCTACTGGCCCTTGATCATTTAAGTATTGGGTCTTTTCGGGCATTTTAATGGGGTATGAAAAGCAACATCTACCAAGACAGTGAGTGATTACTGGCACTATCATCCAGGCTAGGAGGGGAAATCAATTTTACTTCAAAGTAAATTCAAATTATACAGCTTGAAATGCATGAAATGTTATTTTGTAAGTTTTCAATTACTGTACAAGTTTTCAGAAACTAGTTCCAGAATTTATTTTAGACTGTGATGTTTTAATCTGCACCCATGAATTTATAAAACACATTTTTCACACAAAACATAAGGAGCAACTTCAAAACTCACTCCTGTTATTTGAGCAAATAACTGAATGCTTTTAAGGTAAGGTAAAGCATATGTACATTGTACCCCATGAGCTGAGCTGGCTTCATGTTTGCATAGCCCAATTCCCCAATATATCCAGGCAGGGCTTGGAAAGACCCCTGTCTGAAAACCTGAAGACCTATCAATGTCAGTCAAGATACTGAGCCAGATGGATCAATGGTTCAACTTCATATAAGGCAGTTTGCTAGATTCTTAATGTTTTGCTCTGTAGTTCTCTGTAGTTCATTGATCTATGATAAATTTATAAAGCAAAGGTGTATACTCAGGACTGGTTAACAGTCACAGAATAGCAAACTTTGATAAAGTAAAACAGCAGCACATATACGTATACTTTGATTTTTAAAAGGAACCTTCTTTAAGCGGTCCAGAATATGCACTCTTGCTTAAGAATGTGAGAAGCGCCTTCTGGAACAAACCCTTATCATCCAGCATGCTTGGCAAGAATCACAAAACCAGGAAGTGCTAGAAGATCATCACCCACCAGAAATTGGCCAGTGAACCACTGATGGACTGCTATCTACCTCCTGTTGACTCTTGTTCTAGCAAATGGAGAGATTAAATAAAAAATGCCAATGTCCCTTTAACTGCAATATTTAGTCTTCATTCCAAGTGGTTTGTCCTGGTTTCTGTCTGTCTTTGGAACAATTCTGGATGATCCAGGCATGCCTTATTTAAAATGTATGATCAAATTATTGCTTTGTCCAAGCTGCAGCGCAGAGTCCTGGGAAAGGTTTCTGCTTAACGTATTGCTACCAGTACAGTGGTACCCAGCAAGACGAATGCCTCGCAAGACGAAAAACTCGCTAGACGAAAGGGTTTTCCGTTTTCTGAGTTGCTTCGCAAGACGAATTTCCCTATGGGCTTGCTTTGCAAGACGAAAACGTCTTGCGCCTTTTTTTTTAAAACCGCCAATGCATTCCTATGGGAAACCGTCAATACACATTGGTGTTTCGCAAGACGAAAAAACTCGTAGAACCAAAAAACTTGCAGAACGAATTAATTTCGTCTTGCGGGGCACCACTGTATCACCATTTAACTAGCAAAGGGCACAGTATTCAGTCCAGAATTGTTTTGGCATTTCTTTCTTTTTTGGTGGAGCAGAGAGATAGGGAAAAATACAGGTGAAACTCGAAAAATTAGAATAACATGGAAAACTTCATTTATGTCAATAATTCAACTTAAAAGGTGAAACTAATATACGAGAGAGACTCATGACATGCAAAGCAAGATATGTCAAGCCTTTATTTGTTATAATTGTGATGATCATGGTGTACAGTTGATGAAAACCCCAAATTAACAATCTCAGAAAATTAGAATATTGTGAAAAGGTACAGTAGCTATTCAATCCATAACACCTGAAATGGGTTCCTGAGCCTTGAAATGGTCTCTCAGTCTCGTTCAGTAAGAAGCACAATCATGGGGAAGGCTGCTGACCTGACAGTTGTGCAGAAAGCCATCACTGAGACCCTCCATAAGGAGGGAAAGTCTCAAAAGGTAATTGCAGAAGAAGTTGGATGTTCCCAAAGTGCTGTATCGAAGCACATTAATGGAAAGTTATGCGGAAGGGGAAAGTGTGGAAGGAAAAGGTGCACAAGCAGCAGGGATGACCACAGCCTGGAGAGGATTGTCAGGAAAAGACCATTCATATGTGTTGGGGACTTTCACAAGGAGCGGACTGAGGCTGGAGTTAGTGCATCAAGCCACCACACAAAGACGGATTCTGGAGACGGGCTTCAAATGTTGTATTCCTCTTGTCAAGCTACTCCTGAACAAGAAACGATGTCAGAAGCGTCTTACCTGGGCTAAGGAAAAAAAGAACTGGTTTGTTGCTCAGTGGTCCCAAGTCCTCTTTTCTGATGAGAGCAACTTTTGCATCTCATTTGGAAACCAAGGACCCAGAGTCTGGAGGAAGAATGGGGAGGCACACAATGCCAGATGCTTGAAGTCCAGTGTGAAGTTTCCACAGTCTGTGTTGATTTGGGGAGCCATGTCATCAGCTGGTGTTGGTCCACTGTGCTTCATTGAATCCAGGGTAAACGCAACCATCTACCAGGAGATTTTGGAGCATTTCATGCTTCCTTCAGCAGATGAGCTTTATGGAGATGCTGACTACATTTTTCAGCATGACTTGGCACCTGCCCACACTGCCCAAAGTACCAAAACCTGGTTCAGTGCCCATGGGATTACTGTACTTGATTGGCCAGCAAACTCACCTGACCTGAAGTCCATAGAGAATCTGTGGGGCATTGCCAAGAGAAAGATGAGAGACATGAGACTGAGCAATGCAGAAGAGCTGAAGGCTGCTATTGAAGTATCCTGGTCTTCCATAACACCTCAGCAGTGCCACAGGCTGATAGCATCCATGCCATGCCACATTGAGGCAGTAATTGATGCAAAAGGGGCCCAAACCAAGTACTGAGTACACATGCATGCTTCTACTTCTCAGAGGTCCAATATTGCTCTATTTGCAATCCTTGTTTTGCTGATTTCATTTAATATTCTAATTTTGTGGGATTGTTAATTTGGGGTTTTCATCAGCTGTACGCCATAATCATCACAATTATAACAAAGGCTTGACATATCTTGCTTTGCATGTCATGAGTCTCTCTCATATATTAGTTTCACCTTTTCAGTTGAATTACTGAAATAAATGAACTTTTCCACAATATTCTAATTTTTCAAGTTTCACCTGTACATCTCCTCTTCAGGATGGGTGTGTGAAATCTCAGGAAATGGGAAAATTAGTATGAGAGTAGACCTGACACCAATTGACCACTCTCTACAAGCAATGGCTGCTATTCCAACAGTCAAGGGTTTGCTCCTCCAACAGAAAACTACCATGTCATATCAATTTCTAAAGTGACATGCCATGCAAACGATGGGCTAACCAATAATTCACATCTAGTGAAATGGAATACAGAAAATAAAGAGACAGCCAAAGTAACCCAGGTGCATTCTAAAATCATAATAGGATTATTCTGGCCCAAGAAATGCCTGAGTACCTTCTGAAAGAAAAGCAAAGGTAAGCTTCTTTATTACACCATGAAAAGGAATAGGATTTTTTTTTTTTACAATTATAATTTGTTTGGTGGCATGAGGAGAAGGGGGAGAATGAAAGCAAAATCAGTGTGACTAATTTTAGGGCTGCGGATTTAGAAGTATGTTTCTGTGATAAATGAACAAGCAGGCATTATTAACAGAGAGAAGAAATAATACTAATGGCATTATCTGTGAGAGATAATGGGGTCACAGCAAAGCCAATTTTTAATATCGAAAAACTGCTGCCTTACTGTGACTTATTGTAGCTTATTGTAACTGTTCTGGTAGGTTTCCTAGGAATTTATCTCCTACTTGTGGCTATGAAACATTGCTGTAGACAGTAGTTCTTGCAGTCTGTATTCTTGTCTTCCCATTAGGTTTAATTTTTCTATCAAAGATTTACAGAGAACTAAGTACAGTAAGCAGTAATGAGGTCACATCTTGATATAGAAAACCTCTTAGATGAATTTAATTTGAAAAGGCATACTGTATTAGGGAAGACCAGCAAGTTATAGTATGAATCAAACTGTCCTCATAGAAACCCTGGCATTTCATGGAGAAGTTCCTTGCTGAGAAGATCAGTCATTTTGGAGAAGTTTCTTGAAATACAACTTGTCCATGATTACTGATCTACCCCTGCAGAGCAGAGCCACAGCAAAAGTGCTGGACACATCTTAAGAGTCCACTCAATCACTCAGTACAAGAGGCCAGTCTGGGCAGCACCTTATTAACTAATTAACTAATAGAAGGACTGCTCTGGTCTATGGGTATTTGCCAAAACAATTTCTTTCCTTTAATAATACCTGAACACCTCTGTAATACACAGGTTTCCTGTTTAAAAAAGTGAGGAGTTCCTTGGCAGGCAAATCAATATGGAAAGAGTTCCCTGAGGATAGGAAAGTTGAAAACTTCTGTTTTTACTAATGTAAAAATAAGCTGCCTTTAATTCAGTTTCAGAGATAAACTATCAAGTGATTTGGATTCAAAGTATTTGAGGTCAAACCCTACAAGCTAGGTATTTTGTATACTATCAAAGATCCTAAAAGGAAAATGTGGCGGTTGCTATTTCTAGGCCCAAGCAATAACCTGGATCAGAAGGCAGAGTTCAAGAGCACAGTAATGCACTTGTGCATTAACAGAAGGACAGCTCTGGACTGTGGGTATCTGCCAAAACCATTTCCTTCCTTTAAAATTAAAATTCTGATCAGCCTTCGTGTCATTGGCAAAAATGTATGACTTCAACTACATCCTGAATGCACCTTTTCTTTGGTCCGACAAACGGAATATGAGACACTGTTTGCTGCTATACTGTAAAATATTTCAGACAGAAGTAAATGCTCTATTCATGCAAGCAGAAACTACTTGCAAATATATAGATTTTAAAAATCCTTAAACCGAATTTAAACAGTCATAATTGTTTTTTTTTAAAACTCTAATGAACAAACTGTTTTTAGAGGTAGTGTAAAGATAATGTTGACTCTCTCTTCACTGTGATTAAGAGATCAGAACCAAGATGGAGGATTATATGCTCTCTGCCAACAGACCCTCCCACCCCAAACACAATTTTGTCACTCTCACCTTAACTGGGGGAAATGCTGTAGCTCCATGGTAGAGCATCTGCCTTGCACGGAGAGCGTCCTAGGTTCCAGCTCGAAACCCTAAAGAGCTACTGCCAGTCAGGGTAGACAATACTGAGCATCTGTATCTGAGGAAGTGTGCATGCACAAGAAAGCTCATACCAATAACTAACTTAGTTGGTCTCTAAGGTGCTACTGGAAGGAATTATTTTATTTTTTTATTTTGTTTTGTTTCGACTACGGCAGACCAACACAGACTATGCAACACAACTGTGAACAGCCACTGGTTGCAGCAATTCCTTTTATAAGCAGGATACCATGGGGATTAAGTGTACTACTCAGGCAACGGTCCTGGGAATCACTTCCTCTTCTTTCCTCCCTTGCCATATTTTACAAGGGTTAAATAAATAGTGGCTGGTGGGGCAACACAACACAGATAGGCAGCAGTGCTTACCTGGGTTCCCAATGCCAACCACTAGTTACCAAGAGGGAGGAGGAGGCTGCAGCAGGGAGCTAGGTGCAATACAAGCATGGCAGCACTGCCAATCCATCTCTCCCCACTGCCTCAACCCACTTGGTAACCAAGTGTGGAATTGGAAAACCAGGGGGGAGCAACACAGCCCTCCCAGTGCTGCTCTGCTACTGGTTAAATGTGATGTCCAAACAACTGTCATTCCTGGTCTCCACTTGGTACCTTCCACTGAACTGCCACTTGGTAAAGGTAAAGGGACCCCAGTTGTGGCCGACTCTGGGGTTGTGGCGCTCATCTTGCTTTATTGGCCAGGGAGCCAGCATACAGCTTCCGGGTCATGTAGCCAGCATGACTAAGCTGCTTCTGGCAAACTAGAGCAGCGCGCGGAAACACCGTTTACCTTCCCGCAGGAGCGGTACCTATTTATCTACTTGCACTTTGACGTGCATTCAAACTACTAGTACTGGCAGGAGCAGGGACCGAGCAACAGGAGCTCACCCCATTGCGGGGATTCGAACTGCCAACCTTCTGATTGGCAAGTCCTAGGCTCTGTGGTTTAACCCACAGCGCCACCCGCGTCTCCACTTAGCACCTTCCACTGAACTGCCACTTGGTAGCAAGGGTTAAATATGCAGCTTCTCTAACTCTGAAAGAGGTAAGAACTCTCTCTAATAAGAGGCAGTCTTAAGCACAGCAAACAAAACAAAAGCTTCTGCCATCAGAGGACATCAGGAGACAGCAAAGTTTTTCAAAGCTGCTCTGCCAAAAGTGAACTTATTCCCCTTAAAAAGATTCCACCAAAGTTTTCCTTAAAGTGAAGGGTCCCACTACTGCCCCCCCCCCCAAAAAAGTGAACCACTGGACTAGCCTATCTGGCAACCATGATTAAAAATACAGAACATGCTGCATTTTAACAGAAGTTACTTTCTCAGCAGCTGCACAGATATGAGACATTAGGTAAACTGCAGAAACTGACATGTAAACTTCGTTTTGGTGTATGCTCATTTATGTTTTGAAAAGATAACCGAAGAGTTGTTTTGATAAAATTTATCATGTGCAATGTTGTTTTTAAAATGTTAGCGCCTCCTTTTTATTATTGCGACTTCAGCTTAGTTTTACCTAGTAGAGGGGAAAAAATGTAGAAAACAACTAAGCAAGAGGGGTCTTGCAAAATACTGTAAGTTCATATAGTGTTTATTGAGTTCAAAGTGTTTCACAGATTATTTTTCCTCAGAAATCCTTACAAACGACCTATAAAACAGGTCAGTATTAATATCCCCATAATGCATAAGGGCCGAGAGCGAGAGGCTGTATACACACCATACATTTAACATGCTTGAATTCCCCCAAAGAATCCTGGGAACTGCAGTTAACCCACCACAGAGCTACAATTTCCAGCACCCTTAAACTATAGTTCCAATCATTCTTTGGGGGAAGCAATGTGTTTTAAATGTATGGTGTGTCTGTAGTCAGAGAGAGGGAAGGAGGGCTATTCTTGCCTAAGGGCAAATAGTGAATTGATAGCTGAGGTGAGATTTGAACCAGGATTTCTGGACTCATAGCTCAATACCACATGACGTTAGCTCTTGAAGGTATAAAATAAAAGTGCACAATGAGTTTCTGTATCTGCTGTTCTCTTGAAATAACTTTGCTGAAGTGACGGTCCAGAGTGTTTAAATTCACACAGGGTGCAAATTATCTTTGTCTTTGCCTTTGTCTAGTCCTTTTCTCTTTGGAGAATTTACCAAGTACGGTATAACATATTTTAACTGGTTGCCAAGAAGAACTGAAGAAAATAACTTATTCTCCTTTGGTAGCAAACAATTTATAAGAAGCTGATTACAAAGGGGGGGGGGGAAATACCAAGATTGAGTGAAACTGTGTATGGTGCAATCAAAATGAACTTCACTTGCAGTTTCTTAAATCCAAGACAGGTTTCCTCTCTGTCTGTCTGCTTCAAGGGATTGCAACAGTAAAACAGATTAGAAGGTTAAGAAATTTTCTGCCTATTACTATGCTGGGTGTGTCCTCTCCCTTAGGTTTTCTGCTTTGGGTTTTATATATATTTCACCTTGACAAGTAAACTATTAGGACAGGTTTGCGTATAGCATTGCCTAGAGAGGAAAATACAGTAGATCTGCTTGAACTCTGCACACTTCTGGTTCTAGGATCACTACACTCACAGTCTAGTGAACCACCAAATCCAGAGCTTTCCAAACTGTGTGCCGTGACACATTAATGTGCCGGCCGCAGTGTCTAGGTCTATCACTTGAATGCTCCCCACACACATCCTGAGGTGGAAAGAGGTTAGTTTAAACCCCAGTTCGCTAGTAAAACTGAATTACTGTGTCACAAAATGTTGCATGTCTAAAAACAGTGTGACACCACCAAGAAAAGTTTTGAAAGTTCTGACCTAATCCAAGCTTCATGTCCAAGCTTTATGGCCAGCTTGTTTTTCGCATACAAAACGTTGGAAGCCTTCCTGCCCCTATACCAGAGTTCCCACTTACTTTTCAAGGTTTCCCCATTGCTCACATGTATCTTGCAAAACAAAATAATTTTGCAGAGGACATCATCCAAACACAGTTCTGTTGCCTGAAACTCCTCTTATCTCCTTCCCACAACCCATGTTCTGGAACATGAAACCACTTTCTCTAAACTTTCTCTAAACCTTGACATTTAATGAGAAAGATTGCCACAGCAGCTACATATTCATACTCATTTGTCTGTCTGTCTCTCTCTCAGATTTAAAGGACTACCATCCCCCTTTAAAGACAGAAGGGAGAGAAAAAGAGCAGGTGGGGCAGTCATTCTGAGAGCACGCTCTCTGTTTCTCTTAATACAAAGCCTGGCAAGAGTGGCATCACCTACACAGGTGAAAGAGAGAACTGGCAGCCGTTCAAGGCCCACAATAACCAACCAATAGCAATAAAATATCAAGAGGCAAAAGAATGTACAAAAACCACTTACTAGGACATTAAAAAGCAGTCAAAACAGAACAGATCCCACCTACTACTCTTTTCTCAGTCTCCAAGGTGTCTACAAACAAAAGACCATGCATTTGCCCCTTTTTAAAACAAAAGGTTGATGGGTAACCATAGCAATAGACTTATTTCAGACAACTCTGCCCAAGCCTTGAGACTACCAGAAAAGCCCTTTCCTTTCCAGCACTGGTGTTACGCTCTCCCAAAGACTGTATCTGGAGCAGAGCTCTTACTGATGACACATAGGGGAAGAGGAGAAAGTAGATGTGTTTCTGAGATATGCAAGGCAGCCCAGCCCCTGAGATACATGGGTTCCAAGCTATTAAAGGCTTTAAAGGTCATAAAATATCACCTTGGCTTAAGTCTGGAAATTCACTGGCCCAGTCTGCACATTATGGCAAACCACAGTTAACTGTTTACCTTGGCATGGGGAGATTGATCCTCCTTGTACTAAGTGAAAAACAAAGTAGAATAAATCAATTGTGATTCCTGGGTTAGCTTATGTCTGAATTGTCATGGTTTGTTTTGCTCAAACCATGGCTGGTAAGCCAAAAACAAACTTTGCTTGGCTTTATATTGTGTTTTGCAAAGCAAACCATCACCCCTGGTTCTGACATAATGCTGAGTCAGGGGTTGTGGTTTGCTGCTCCCACCCACACTGGGGAGGAGTAAAAAGGGAGCTAACTCTATTCACCATGGCTTACCATGGCAGGCAAACAGGGATGGGTGACTCTTTCAATTTTGGTGTCACAGTTTCTAGTATTTCAAATCTTCAGTTCTCCATATGCTTGTGTCGTTGTTTTTTAAAAAGTTATCATGAAAATTCATTGGCACTGTAGTGCAAATTCTCCTAATATACACTTTTTGTATGCAATTTTGACAAATATACAAAATTCTGCAAAGCAAATTTCAGTAATATAATGCAATTTTTCTATGTTACTTTCACCAACATATGCATTTTTATGTACAGTCTACCTTAGTGTGTGCATTTTTTTTACTTATCTGTGTGGAGAACTGTATTGCAAAATTCAGAGAAGTGTGACTTTCAAAGGAGTGCTGCGTTTTGGTTTGCATAGCATTTTAAAGTAAAGGTAAAGGTACCCCTGCCCGTACGAGCCAGTCTTGACAGACTCTAGGGTTGTGCGCCCATCTCACTCAAAGAGGCCGGGGGCCAGCGCTGTCCGAAGACACTTCCGGGCCAGCGTGACATCGCTGCTCTGGCGAGCCAGAGCCGCACACGGAAACGCCGTTTACCTTCCCGCTAGTAAGCGGTCCCTATTTATCTACTTGCACCCGGGAGTGCTTTCGAACTGCTAGGTTGGCAGGCGCTGGGACCGAACAACGGGAGCGCACCCCGCCGCGGGGATTCGAACCGCCAACCTTTCGATCGGCAAGCCCTAGGCGCTGAGCCTTTTACCCACAGCACCACCCGCGTCCCTTCTGCATAGCATTTTAGAAAGTGTGAATTACACATATTCTCCTTTAAATGTGAACTGAAGTGAATTCCTCTCTCATTCATAAATGCAAATGCTGTCACTGGGCAAGAAGCTATGGCATCACGCAACAGCTGTTGTTTTCAGACTGTTTTTAAGGGCAGCCCCATATAAAAGTGCATTGTAGTAGCAAGAGATAAAGGTGCAGCTAGGCAAGTGACCCTCTATATAAAGCAGCACAGAATTGCACAAGGAATGCAGAAGTGCAGCTGCACACTGAGCAGCCACCGCTGCCTCTGAACACATCTGCCATAGAACCACTGACCTATAAGTGAACTTTCATAGGTCTGCTACTCAAGATTAGAAATGCAAATATGTCCTTAAGTACAAGAGATAGAGGCACTCAGATCTCCAACTATTTAGCACACTTCCAAGTCAATGGAATGTACCAAAAAAGATAAAAGTATCTTATCAGCCTTTACTCTAATAAAACCAGAGATTGCTTTACATTCTTAAGACTATAAAAAAAGGTTAAGGAAAGGAAAATCCTAGGTTTTAAGACCTGTGAAGAAACATGGCATTGCTCAATTGCTGAGCAATACTCATATCTAAACTCCAGGCAGAATGATGTGTTTTTCTTTTGATATGCACTTGCAGTCGCTACTGAAATGGACTCAAATTGTGCACATGCACTATGTTATAATACAGGCCACTAATGAATTTTAAACCATTACAAGAGCCATTTATAAGATCATCCAAGCTGCTCGGATAGCTTTCAGCTCAGCTGATTTGTGCCGTTGTGGTTTTGTAAAATTCTAGTATGGAATGTATTCCTGCAGACATTTGCTCAGATGTAACTGAATTTACATTACACTTATACTATTGAATAGTATGTGTAAAAGCCACATCAACAGGAAATTTTACATATCTGGGAGCATTATCTGTGCTATATCAAGGGAAATGGCAATGCTCCACTGTAAAAATCAGAGAAGCAAATGCTACCACTTTTGCATGCTCTTGGCTCATAAAAAATAGCAAAGATAAACTTTTGCAAGACCAATGCAGTTTATGGTGTAGCTGAAAAGGCATAGGAGATAAAAAAAATTGCCTTGAGCTGCATTTGAAAGCTATGTAGGTAAAGAAATGTGAGGGCTCACTTAGATAAGCACAAACAAAACAGAGTTTTATAACAGCTTAAAGACTAGTAAATACACTGGTAATTTAAAGCCTAGCAGACAGGTACAGAGGAAAGAAACAGGTACAGAGGAAAGAAACTGTAACTAGTGGGGCCAAAAGACCATGACATGGGGTAACTGTGGTTGTCCATATCAGTATGGCATCGCCCTCTGGAGCACCTAGGCAGGATCATTTCCCATTGCTCCCCTGACTTCTAGTCTAGACTGGAAGAGCAAGCAACCTCTTAACCCCAAACTGGAAGGGGGTCGCGGAATCAAAACACATGACTGGTATGTGAGTTACCTCAAAGCAAATCCCATATACATAACTATTAATGATGAATATAATGTATGAAAAGAGGAGTGAGAAAGGAATTGAACCCAGAAGTCCGTAGAGGCCCCTCTCACGTGTATGGCACTTGCAGAATCCATACTTTCAATTCTTAGTGGAAAGTTATATGCCGGCCCCAGAAAGAAGGGTGGGTGGAATGTCGTCTGGGAGACTCAGAGAACAGAAATTCATGGCAAAAACATTTCCATTTTCTTCAGAGGCTCCTGGAGTGCATAAATAATTCTGATTTCACAGAGCAGTAATACTCCTAGGCTTCCTGGGGACCAGTCATACTGTCCCAACAACTGCTGCAGAACTCAGTGGCCAAGTGTTCCATCTGCAGAGCAAGAAACTCTACTAGTAATGTTTAGTAAACATGTGAACAGATGCCAAAGATGCAACAATATACATATCTAAGCTGAAACCTAGTGTATTACTTAAAACTGAAGTAATCTAAAAGTTTTCTCTTAATGCACACAAACAAAGCAGAGCAGACATTGCAGGGAGTTGGACTAGATGATCTCTACCAACTCTACAATCCTATGGTCCTGTATTTGAGAACTGTGTATAACATGCCCTTTCTCAAAGGCACCAAAGATCTCCTAGGTGGAGGCAACCCTGTTAATAGGGGCGGAAAGTTCTTGCTTTCTTATTGGTTTGTTTTTGTTTTTGTTTTTGTTTTTATTATGTGTTTTGTTCTTGTATTTTTATGTTGTGAACCACAATGAGATCTATGGATGACTGGTGATATACAAAATAAATAAATAAATAAATAAATCCATCCATCCATGATTCTATACCGGGAAACAAACTCTCAGTAAGGCCAAATCAATATCTAGCAAAGCTGTAGTTTTTAGATCTCCAGAACAGAGAAACCTATAAACAATGCTGTAACTGTTTCAGCTGTAATATCTTATATAATATTTCTTATGTTAAGATTCATGATTTGATTAGATTAGATTATTAGATTTGTACAGCGGTTTGTATATGAAAATTCAAACAAACCACAAAAGGCTGCTTATCTAAGGGAATTAATTTTCACACCCATTAGACATGTTTACTCAGCTTCATTTCAACTTATGCCCACAGAATATTGGACTGGTAAATTCTTTAATAGGCCAACCAATGACCATCTTTGTGTGTGTAAATCAGGCCAGAACAAAAACACTGCACAGCATATCCTGTATAGCCTTTTGTATAATTCACCTAGGGATGTATTTTTCTATTCACTACAGAATTTTCTAGAAGGTTAATCAGATTATTTCAAAATTAGATAGTTACTGGTTGATGCAGACAGGTTTGTTACCTATAAGGCCCCTTTATATGTGCTAGCAGCAAGGAAAACCACAGGATATGTTTTTGACCTAAAACAGTATACAGTAAGCTCCAGAGAGCCAGTGTGGTGTAGTGGTTAGAGCGGTAGACTCGTAATCTGGGGAACCAGGTTCGCATCTCCGCTCCTCCACATATAGCTGCTGGGTGACCTTGGGCCGGTCACACTTCTCTGAAGTCTCTCAGCCTCACTCACCTCACAGAGTGTTTGTTGTGGGGGAGGAAGGGAAAGGAGAATGTTAGCCGCTTTGAGACTCCTTCGGGTAGTGATAAAGTGGGATATCAAATCCAAACTTTTCTTCCAAAGAGGAGTTCTTTTTTCATCTAAATGATTTGAGGAACCTTGTGATTATAAGCTTTAATAATTTGCAATTCTGAAAATGTATTGTTGCATGCCACCCGTCTCTGAGTGGTGTGAGACTCCAGGGGTTCTAGACACATACCCAGGGTTTGTGCTTCCTTTTGGAACAAGGCCTAGTGGAGACTGTGGTGTCTTTAGGATACAGTGGAACCTCAGTTGTTGACCTCTCTGTTGACGCATGTTTTGGCTTTCGAACGTCGAAAACCCAGAAGTACCTGCTTTGGTTTTCGAACAATTTTTGGAAGCCAAATGTGCCTCACAGCTTCCGTTTTGAGTTTCCCTATTATATTGAGGCTTCCGCTTTCAGTTCTTGGTTTTTGAATGTTTTGGAAGTCAAACAGTCTTACAGAACGGATTACATTCAAAAACCGAGGTACCATTGTATATGGTCTATTTACACACTTATGCAACTTGAGCCTGTGATGGAGGTGTTCACAGCAATAACACCCCCCAAAGGGTCTTGTTTATCCCACAGCCGAAGCCTTGGATTCAAACAGAAATCAAACCTTGCTTTCAAAGATTGCGCTGACTCTCTCCCCAGCTTGTTGCTTTTCTTCTAGGTCACATCACTGCCAAACTCTGTTCTCCATTCTGGCTTTTTCTGTAGGGGGAGGGCCCTCCACCCATTTGCCATCTTGCACCAAGTCCCTTAATTCCTCATTGCCTCACCAGGAAGTTACCTTGCCTATTTCAGGAATTAGAAGGCTTGATTAGCTTTTAACACTTGCTGGATCAAGGGATTAGAGGGGTCTGACACACACACACCAAAAAGCCTCACAACAGTATGTTTTAACTTTCTCTTCCGGTTATTTGTTTTAATGATTTATATTATAATGGCCATTGGCTACTAAGTATAAGACACTGACTTACTGAGAATAGGGATATCACCCTCAAAGGCCGCTGAAGCTGCTGCCTGCAAGAAAAAGTAGGCAGCAATAACCCCATTAGTAGGTCTTTCACTAACACTTTATAGGCTAAGAGTATGTGTTCTTTAATCCATATGGATTTGGAAATTTTACTTTCTCTAGCCTCTGACCTTTGTACTCTTCATGCAATCTAAACAGAAGCGCAGTGCACACCCACACCGACAGTGCACCACATACTTCTAGCTTGTGCCAGCTCTATTCCCTGGGATCACAGAATCATAGACTCCTAGAGGTGGAGGGGACCAAGGGTGATCTAGTCCAACCCCTGCAATGCAGGAATCTCAGCTAAAGCATCCATGACAGATGGCCATCCAACCTCTGCTTAGAAACCCTTAAGGAAGGAGAGTCCACCACCTCTTGTGGGAGTCTGTTCCACTGTTGAACAGGCTTGGTGCAAAAGGACAGCAGAGAAATCTAGAATCTATGGCTGCAGGCAAAATATGGCTGCAGGCCTATCTCTTTCATGCGGAAGACACATGGTTTTGGGTCCACCAACAACACTCTCAGCCCCGAGTCTTTGTGGGCTGGTGTTATGGCCACTAAAAAAAACATCTAGATGTGAGCAAAATAGGAAAAATGTGACCACTTGTTCAAAGGGCTTGGAGCTACAGAGTTTGGCTCCTAGAATCACCAATATGGTCCAACATTATGGCTAACTAGGTAGAGTCAGTTTATGAGTCAAAGTCACCCTACCCCTTGGTGAAGTAAATGTGAATGGTTCTGCTTACATGCTCCAGAAGGGGGCATCATCCTGAGGATTAGGAATGCCCTCTGTGAACCTTTGGAGAAGACAGTATTAGCAAAGTGTTGTGAATGTGTTCTTGCAGGGATTTGAGCTGTACATAAATGTTACAGACCCACCACTATCCAATACATTTCCTGGCTTTGGGGATTTATTGTTGACTTCCTGCCCCCTTTATGCACATATGTGGATATATATTTGCCAACTGAGGATACACTTCATGCTTCTCATAAAAGCTTGACACTAAATCTGCTTATCTTCTAGGTAGCCACAAGACTCTAGTTATTACTTTTTTCCCAGCACATATGCAATCTTGGGGTTAGCACCGATCCTTATGTAGCCAAAACAGCACCACCTACTCACAAAAGAAAATTATCAGCAGGCTCAGGTGAATGCTGAGCTTTGCAGTACAAAAAAGGGAGGGAATACCACCCCACCTCCCAAATTGAGAAAACAAGAGGATGGAAAGAAGGAGTTCAGAATCAAAGTCAAACAAAGCCATGACCTGAGTCTCAGCCAGAGCTCATTACATGGCCAAAGACTCTACTGACAGCCAACATGACCTTGGTCTTCAAGGGTTCCTTAGTTGGGACAGTTTTTCCACTCTGGACACCTTCAAGGGTCCCAGCCATCCTTCCAGTTGTGGAGAAGCCAGAAAACAGAAACGCATCCTCACCACAGCAATATTTTGTTGCACAGCCTCACTTATACTTTTAGAAAGTGACTGCTTCAAGAGGTGAGGTAACTATGGGACTATTAAAACAAATGATGGAACTGTTAAAACAAAAACAAAAAAGTCAACAAACATCATCTAGTTTGTTGTTAGGAGAAGAAGCAGTAGTTTCAAATCCAATAGTTGTCAAGGGAGTATGACTCCTGTTCCCACCCCTCGTTACTGCCACCTCATCTACATTGTGCAGAATACCACAAACGATGGCATCCTTCATATCAATATGCCTCTTTCAAAACATGGAGCAACAACATAGTTGGGCAATTTTTAAACCCCACCTGTAATACTGAAGTAGCTCGCGCGCGCGCACACACACACACACACGCTCTCTCTCCATATATAAATTACTACAATTCCTAAAAGTCTATATGGTGTAATTAATGTTTGCATCAATTAAAAAAACCCAGAGGATGTTATATTACACAACTGATTGTTCACAAATCATTGTTAATGATACAAAATTGACACCAACACCTAAACTCTCCCAACACAAATCAAATAATGCCAAAGAACAGGAAGCCAATGTTACTACATTGGCTAATGTCATCTAGTCCAAATCCCTGCGATGCAGAAATGACAGCTAAAGAATCCCAGACAGAAGGCCATCCAACCTCTGTTTAAAAACCTCAAATGAAGGAGCCTTCCAATGTTGACAATTCCCATAGTCAGAAAATTCATTCTAATGTTTAGACAAAATCTCTCTCCTTTTTTAATTCAAATTTGAATTAATTGATTCTGGTCCTATCCACTGGAGGAGCAGAAAACAAGCTTGCTCCATCTTCCATGTGACAGCTCTTCAGATAACTGAAGACTAGTACATACCCAGCTCCCTCAACCATTGATTTCCAGACCCTTTATCATCTTGGTCTCCCCCCTTTGAACACATCCCAGCACATTTTGGTAATTTTCATATTGTGAAGACGTGGCTTAAGAGTAAGTAAAACTGTCAGAATGGTAGAATAAGCTGCACACAAAAATATGTTAGAGGTTCAACTTAATTCCCATTTTAAACAACTGAAAAACCAACATGTGAAGAGCATATAAACCATTAGTTCATCTACTCTGTACCATCTACTCTGACTGACAATGGTTCTCCAGGGTGTCACATAGCAGGGCCGGAAAGTCTATCTTTCAGAAATCCTTCTTCTAAAAACTGTGTATGCTGGGAATTAAATGTGGGACCTTCTGCATGCAATGCTGCTCCATTTTAAAATCTGTCTGGAAAAGCTTGAGTCTGGGAATATGGAATCCAATAAAAAAGGAATGAGTTTATTCTAAAGCCCTGGTTGGCAACTAATTTTTAAACTGGGACCATATTTTCAATGCAGCAAAGACTCAAGGATCAAGGACACTGGCTTTTTTAACACCCTCTTCCCAGCATGAACAACAACACAGCTTCTGACAATGCCCACTCCTTATACACTTCAATTTATTGCTTCCCTATTTGAGCCAAGATGCAGGCAAAAGGGAGCCAGTCTTCTGCTGGTGTTCAGGCAGGATAAAAGGCAGTAAAAGAGCCTGTGCATCAGAGCTTTTGAGGAAGAAGCCACTGACAGGGCCTGTTGCAATGTATATGTCTGAACCCACATGCCTGTCTCCAGACAGTGCCAAGGGTTGGTATTTTCTAAGGCACCAAGACCTGCCAAATGCCAGCCATTGCAACAGCACAGTCATTTTCATTTTGCATGGAGCACCTGAGGTCAGAGGGAAAATTCTGTTTCCACTCCTCATATACAATACATGAAGTGGATCTACTGAGGATGCTTTGTCCAACATTCAAGGTATGGCAATGGCAAGTGATGTGCACAGTGCTATTTTTCTAGAAAAGGAGGTGCCAGAACTCACCATGAACACCTCCCTCATACTCTTTAATGGCAATGGCATCGCCCTGAGAGATGCCGGAACTGAGTTCCAGTGAGTTCTGGCAATGGGGTGGGGGGAACCCCTGAAGGTGCATAAGAAGAGGCAGCATATTTCTGACAGCAGTGGTGGTTATTGAGGGCCAAACAAGAAACCTCCAGAGGCTTAACTGAGCTTCTAGGCAGCCTACAGTAAAATTAAAACCCACAAAAAGGCAATTTTAATAAGCAGAAATAATATACAGTAGTATAGTCTTGGTTTAAATAATCCTGCTGTTGTACTGCATTGTACTTTGAAATCCTAGTTACACTGTAAAATTGTAAGTTCCTTTTTAGAATACTGTTCTTCCTAAGGCTATGTTTCTATTAATAAGGTAATGCTGCTATGTTTGACTTAAAAAAAAAAAAAGAACCTTCCTGGAATAATCTGCAAAGGAAATGTACATGCCTCAGTATTCCTTTTTTTTAACAAGACTACTCAGTTAAGACAGCTTCAATGCTTATTCCCTATTGTGGTCCCGTGGCCTGTGTGCACTTGATAATGGTTTTTTTTATGAAACTGTCTTAGAGGTTTAACAGTTCTCTAACTAGAAAAATGCCTTTTAAATGTGATGCCTTTTCAAAAAAATACAGAGAGCGTTCAGGACTCTCTCTACACTGCTGCAGAGGCAAATCAGCCTCAGGGCAGTAATCAGACCTCATGATTAATGCCCCTTCACCCTCCTGACTTAATCACTTAGAGATATCACTGTGGAGGGCTTGATTTTGTAACAGACCTCTCTGCCAATCGGAGAGTACAGCTGAAGCTTAAAGGATTATGCTGTGTATGTATGTGTTGGGGGAGGTCACGTGAATACATGGAGTTCAGTGCCACTAACAACAGTGATGTGGTGGAGTCAGCGTTCTTCTCCTAAGCTCAGCTATTGTTTACCCTTTACAGAAATGAGACACTGGAGCTTTTGCTGAACTTACTCTGAGAAAGTTCCAATTTGAGGAGCAAAATGTTTCTGCCTGCTGTCAAGAAGCCTACATACTTCACTCTGAGGCAAGGTAGTGCATACCAGGTGAGTGCTCAGCTGCGTTGCTTTGTAGCTTGCTTTTTAAAACAAAGGGAATTAAAGGGTGTTGTTTTTGCTATAATACAGGCAAACGGTTAATGAGCAAAAGCATAGAACTTCTGCATCAGAAGGCAGTAAGCACCTGTGAGACGATTCATAATTTTTTTAAAAAGGTAATCTGTTAGGAAATTGTGTATGTAGATATCTTTGTTTCAATACTATGGATGTTATATCTAATTAAACTTCATCTAACCTTATCAACTTCCTTTACTGCAACTTTTCTAGAAATATGTATTGTATACATTTAAATGGATCAGTAACTTTAATACTTTCTATTTTGTCATTCATAAAATACAAGGTTATACCAACAGATTTAAGGAAGAAGTATAATGGTACACAAAATATTACAAAGCTGTGATTTTACATTTTATGTTGCAATAAGTTAGAGTCAGCAATCCAGCTGCATTTTTATTAAGTCATTAGAAGAGATGGTTAGTAAAAGATGAAACTTCATTAGATTGTAACAGACTTGGCTTGGTATTTTAATGCTAACATAGATTCAAAAGAACTTTTAATCCTGTTTTGCAATATATATGAATGAATATATGACACAGATATGAAGTATTCATTTAAGTCTGGTATCTGCATGTCTACTGTAATATTAAGCAAGACTCAAAAGAAGTATTGGCTGAAACAGCTAAATCTTGTAGCACCTTAAAGATTAATTTTTAAGTCAACTAATAAATTAATCCTGCATTGCAGGGGGCTGGACTAGATGACCCTCATCTAGTCCTACTCTACAGTTCTATGATTCTATGACTCTAGTCCACAAAACATTGTACCATAATCAATTTTTTTCCCTTTAAGGTGCTACAAAGCCATCTTTGTGATTTTTGGTACAGCAGACTCCCCCCAGAAGTGGTCTGAGCTAAGCAATTAATAACAGAACCTTAGATACTCTATATAAATCCTAAAAAAAGAGACAAAAGTAAAAAAATGTTCTGAATACCTGCTTCTTAGTTTCCAATTGAAATATACAGAAATATTATCTAACTGACTTCAGGAGTCAAAAATGAACTGAAATATTTGTGTATGTTTAAATGCAGATATGAATAGTCTTACTGGTAAACATTATAGGATTGTTGGTTCAAATAATGATCGGTAGCAGAAAATCAATTGTGTCTGAAACAAACAGCTCTTTTCTAAAATAAAAATGTGCCTGACAGGAGCCATGCACTCCTGCAAAACTAGTTTACAAATGAAGCCCTTTTGTAAAGGAAAATTTGGAACTTAGCAACTACTGCAGACCAACAATACCATACCTCTTTAGCAGGTAAAATTCCACATACCTCTCAATGGAGGAATATAGGTTTGTGTAAGTCTGACAGCTTAAGCATCGATATCAATCTGATTTATATATCTATCATAGTATACATCCTAATTACACCACAACCATCCTGTGAGGACTAACAGCTATAACAAATTTCTTTATTATATTAATTCAAAGCTTGAAAGCGACTGGATTTTGGGAGTTAACCCACTGAGTACTATTTAATCTCTGGTGAATGGAAAGCAATACTTAAATATCTAAGTTTCTGCACACTGCCCAGAAGCCGCATAGATATTCCCCCCATTACGTAAAAATTATATATAAAAATACTAAGCTTATGCTTTAATGAAAAGATATTCCCATCAGGGGAATATTCCACATCAGGGGAAAAGGTGGGGTATAATAATAATGATAATAGTGCTCATGGACAAAGAACATCTATGCAACTAGTGAAATAACATGTGGGCATAAATTACGAAGGACTTCAGTTAAACCGACAGTAGAAAAGAAGATGCACAAGAAATTTCAAGTAATAATAATAAATACATGAATAACATTAACAAGAGACTTGTTGAAAAAGAAAATGGTTAATACTGGATGATTAACTTCACCAACTGTCCCTGCTTCAAGGATCTAACATTTAGAAACATTTCAATCAGCTTCCCAGTAAGGTTGCAACCCATCCCTAGAAAAATGTGGTTTGTCCTTTTTCTGGACAATCAAACGGGACACCTTTTTCATGCATTCCAGCTCCTCCTCCTCCTCCTCCTCAAAACTGCTTGGACAGAGGATGGGTCCAGTGAGAGGAGAGGAGTGAGAGCCTGAGCAGGAGTTTGTGCGAGCAGAGGATGGGTCCAGGAGGAGGAGAGCCAAGAGTGAGAGAGTTGTCGCAGGACATGGGCAGAGGGTGGGGCCAGTTTTTGCATGGGTAGAGATGGGTCATGGAACATGAGAGATGGGGTTTGCTGTGCACAGGCCTGCTGTGGTGGAGTCTCAGGTTTTGTGTGGACGGGTTGCAGGGCCCTGGTCCAGTGTGGGAGAGAAAGTTTTTTGCGTGGACAGAGGGGATAGGATGGGTCAGACTCAGAGAGCGAGAGAGGGGTTTGCACAGTCCTGATGGAGAATGGGGGGAAAGGGTTTTTGCAGGGGCAGAGGCAGGTGCATCAGAGATGGAGATTCAGAGACACAGTGTCAGAGAGTGAAGAGGGGTTACATGGGCCTGGTCTGTCCATTCGGTGGAGAGCAGAGGGATTGGGTATGAGTGTTTTTGCATGGGCAGAGGTGGGTGGGACGGAGAGTGAAAGGTTTTTTTTTCGTTTAATTGAATAAACCACTGTAACCCCTGTGTGCCATTGTAATAGATTGCTTTGAAGTCATTTCTGCACCAGGTAATTTGTAACCCCCAAATTCCCTGCCCCAACATGTCCCATATTTTGCCTGACCTTTTGTTTTGCCCGACCAAAGGCGACAACGTTACTTCCTAATTATGTTGCTATTGTCTGCATCATTAGAAATAATGAAGAACAAAAAATAGTTGCTAGGAAAATTGCACTCTAATTCACTGTCAAAAGTTACTAAAGGTGTAGCCTAGTAAATATAATAGGAAGAAATGTTCAGTAAAATCAATGAAACTACGGTAACTTCCAGTTACACACTTTAATAAAGTAAGAACACTTAAGGCTACCAACTCTGCTAGGGATTAAGTAAAGAGAGTATGGTTTGATTGGGAATTAGCACGCTTCCTAGTAATTTTAGCCACAAAGTAGCTACCCTGAACATTCAAGACCAGAAATGCAAACCAAAGCAACCATCCTTATTATGAACACCAACGGGAGAAAATATCCTGTTTCAATGCATTTCCTGGAAATATTTATGCATTACCAGTCCTGGCATTCTGAGGCCACAGAATATGAGCCTGTTTCTCAACAGGAAACTCCACTGCAGCCAGCATAATGCACCGCTGATAAGTCACTAGGTCGACTTTCACTTGTTTTATTGACAGGAAGTAGCACAGCATAATGGTTTCCAGGAGAAGCACCATCTGTGCCGCCTGTGAATCTTTTCCAACTGGCAAAAGAATATCTATGGAAAATGTTCCCATGATGCCAAGTTTGACTTCTTTCCCCACTCACAAAGTCTAAACTCACAAAGTTTCAACAAATGGAGTTTGGGTTAGTAAATGAACTGTTGCTTCTGTTGTGCCAAATTCATTGAGGCAGATTCAGTTCTGAAATAACAGCCAAGCTGCAATAAAATCAACAGTACCATCATTTCTCACACTGAAACTAATGTGGCCAACAATTTGGGAGATTTGAATTGCCTTGGAATGATGATTTGTGTCAGCACACATCTCAAGTGAACCATGTCAGATCTCACCAGATTTCACGTAAACATCTATTTTTAATACAGATTAATGAAACTGAAAGTTGAAAGGTGATTCGGAGAAAAGAAGAAAAATCCTACAATATACAGATTATTTGTTGCTTACAGCATCTCTTTCAGAGATCAATCTGGCTCGTTCTTATCCATTTGTACTTCAGGTTGCTAGGCTGTCTCAGTCACCTGCTCTTTTGCTAAAGCAGTTGTCCGTTTTGCTTCTGTGAAGTTTTTGCAATAAAGTTAAATTTATGAGGGCAGAACAGTATTGTTACTAAAGTTCTGTGCCACCCCCCAATTTCTGCCAAGTGGTAACGAAATTCCAGGGGGGTCCAGGTGCTCACCTGGGGTCGTGTTTCTTTTGGGAGATCAAGGCAGTGTCTTTAAGAAATATGGTTTATTGTACACATATTTACATCTGGATCTACTTTGGAGAGAGTTCAGAGTAGTACATCTGAAGCAGGGCTTGTTCCCCACAGCCATGCAGCATTGGAGTCCAAAACATCCTGCACACCATCTCTGGGTCTCTTTCCTAGCCTGTCAATCTGGTTCTACCCCACAGGGTCTCTACCTGGAGTTTTGGCTTTGCCCTTCTTCCCAAGAACCCTTGGTCCAAGCAACTCCTCCCCCTGTGTCTGCTCGCCCCCCCCCCCGCCTTATCCAGACCTCTTTTTTCAAAAGAACCATATTCTTCCTGTTTGATACCACACCTCCTGTAACCTCCCCCTCCTAACTCTGGTATTTCTTCTGCTAAATAACACACAGATGGGAGGGGAACAAACAGCAGCTGCATGGTCACTTTTTCAGTGATGTCCTGAACAGGAAAACTAGTTCAGCCCATATTCTTCACTGGTCTGGCATGTTCCTTTCATTACTCCAAACATTATCTAAATGCTACCATTTATTTATTTCTAACATTCACTAACTCTAGCAGTTATAGGTCGTCGCCCCCCCCCCCCAAAAAAACCTGTTACTCCAGATCTGTAACAGTATATTTTCTGAATAGTTTTCTAATCTGAAGAAAGATAAATGCATTCTTTGCATCAATCTTCCACTACCTTTGTAATGTATGTTACGGCAAAATCTGGGTGCGAGGCTGCTCTGCCACCCAGCTCGTCGGACTAAGTCCGCGGGTCCCTGTGGAGGAAAATGAGTTCAGCCGGAGAGGAGCAAACTGCAGAAGATCCATGTTTATTGCGCAACAAGGTTCAAGGCGAGATTGAACAGCGAGAAAAGGGTGACATGAACTTTTGAAACTTCCCTCCATGTCCCAGAATACAGTGCAAAATACATCCCAGTTACATCATGAATACATTAAGAAGAGGTTGGGTTACACAGATTACATCATGAATATATTAAGAAGAGGTTGGGTTACACAGGATTAACATATGGAGGAGGGAGGGGGGAATATGCAGAGCTGGAGATATGCGCAGATAAGCACATCCTGAGTACCGGTGATGAGAAGACAATGGTCCATGTATGCATAGTCTGCCACCTGGCATTGCCCAGAGGAAAGGCCAGGCAGAGTGATTTGACAGGATTAGGGTCTTAACACCTTGCTTGAGGGATTATGGAGGACAGGGAAGGTGTCATGGAGTTCTAGAGAAATTGAGCAAATTGGCACGTTGATTTTCTATGATTTATAGATTTTAGTCCCTTCTGTCATTGACAGTTGGAAATAAATGGATATATTGTAGCGAAGAAGGAGGTGAAGAAGACATGCCCCCCCCTTTCCGTATCAGTCCCCCATTCGGAGATAGATTTGCATTAAAGTTCTGTAAGAACTTGCAAATATTTTCTCCGCATCCTAGATTTCGGTGATCTTGTACTACCCTTCCCCCATTTGCCGCATTTGTACATAGTCTGGGAAGGTAGAAGAGGACAGCGAAGGAGGGAACAACATGGAGCAATACAATGTACGTGTGTTATATAGATATGCGCTAAATAATGACTTGGTATCAACCGTACCAGATGTGTGGGTTTATGCAAACCTGAAAGGGACTTGCAAGCCATGCCTCTTATGGTCATTTGCAAGTATAGCAGTGCAGATAGCTGGATATAGGATATTACTTAAAGGGAACATCTGTTGTATTTTGTTACTAAATTACTTGTGCCATTCTGGCTCTTGGGAGAAACATTTTCTCAATAGTGTCTATGCTTTACATTTAGCAGGAAGGTCCACTACTGACTGAAAAATACAGTTGGTGGTTTGTCCTTTGCCATTTTTGTGTGTTTCTCAGGTGTCAAGCTAGCTCTTCTATGGTCTCACACCGGCATAGTGGTATAGTAACACATCCTGTTGAATCCCCTCAGGGCTTTCATTTAACCATGTCGCCTGTCACTCATCATAGCTGGCACAGGTTTCGGACATATCGTGAGGGAAACGTCTTTGCCTTGGCCATTCAATGGGGTTTTATTATTGCAGGCTCTGGTCTTGCACTCATGGAAAGTTGATCGCTTGCTCTTAAGGACCAAAAGCTAATTGCAGCCTGGATACACATGCCCAATTCTAACAGAGTCCAATTTGAATTTATCTTGCCCCATGGTTCTCAACTTTTCAAAACCAATATGTTAAACAAAACCATTCTTAAAAGGGGCACTTCTCCAAATGAGTCAATTTAACTCTATAAGGGACCATTCCTGCTACATCAAGGCATATACACGTTTCTTGTTATCAATAATAGTAATAATATGTTGGAGATGTAAGGAAAGTGAAGGGACCTTATTCCACATATGGTAGTCGTGTCCTCAAATAAATAAATAAAATTCGGGACGTGATCTACACCCATTTTCATTTGGCATTCTAATCAAAACATCTCAAATAATAATAAAAGAGTGTTGCTTCAAAACTACCTGATAAAATATGGTTCCAAGAATAATACTTGGTTGTGGTTAGATTAATTTCACGGCTATACGGGAAACCCAAGATTAATAAATAAATACAGAACAATTGCTACTTAAAGACAGTACTGAATCTGCAAGAGATACAGAGAAGTCATAGAAGAGATTTGAAATAGTTTTCTGGAACAGAAAGAAAGAAATAGTAAAAGGTACTCTCTTTCCGGAATCTAAAGATAGCCTGCTCTATCGGAAAGCATGTAATATATGAGAATCCTCCATGAAAAACTTGGGGTGTAAGCCATATCCCTCTGTTGTTCATAGTTATGTACCCTACATTATACAGAAACAATTACACACAAAAATTTTGTCCCCCCTTTGTGGAGATAATGCACTATCACCCCTACATAATAACACATAATACACAAAACATACAAATCATTAATTCTACACCATATCTTGAGGCAATAATGTGATCTTGAGACAATTCTTGCTGCTTTTACATGTATTTCCAAACTTGGGCACAAGGGCATTTCTTGCCTGCATTTGAGTCAACGGGAGGAAGTTAGCAGCCCTTCCAAACGTCGCTGAAATGTTATAGCTTTCTAAGTCCTTTCCTTCTTGGGTTGTAGTCAAAAGATAAAATGTTCCTCAAAATTCAATTAGTCAGTTTCTCAAGTCTTTTATAGGAAGAAATTGTTGTGGCCACTGTGAGGCATTGGCTTAAAAAAAAAATCCTTTGAAATAGGCCTGCAAAGGGGTTGGGGGGTTGGGATCTGAAGACATAATTAGTTGTTTTTTTGTTTTGTTTTTAGGAGGAAGATAATAGTCAAGAAGGGAGAGAATATTCTAAAATTTTCTTTCTTGGGAAGCTGTGAATACAAACTCATAGTTAAAAGCCTTTTATCCATTTAAATATTATAATCATTTACATTTAATTTCCTTCACTTAGTTTGGCTGTGCAAGAAACGAAGGGACAGAACCTTTGTTAATTTGAACACAATAGGCAAGTTATTAAACATTTTGCTTATGTGGGTCCGAATTCTCTTCAGTATCCTGTTTGAAAGGGAAATTTTTATTTCCTGTGAAAATCTCTGTCAGGAATGCTGTTCCTATAATGCATAGGTATATAGTACTCACAAAACAAAACCAGATAAAAGACAAACTCAGTGGGAAAACTGTGAAAAGAATTTTGCATGTTAGATTGGGGAAACTACTGAGAGGAGCTCACAGTGGGAGTGCTTTGATATTTACCTGTGAAAAGAATTTGGCATGTTAAGATTTGAAACTTGGAAACCTTTTTACTTTTGATGGTCGAGTACTTAAGCCTTTTGTCTTACGTAGCCCCTGGAGGAAAGGACACATTAAGGGTGATTTTCCTCAATGGTTCCAAGTTTTACATAAGGAAATTTGCATGAGTTTCTCCCTGCAGCCCACGCTCTCAAAAAAAAAACCTCCTCCTCCTCCCCCCCTTCCTCTCTCTCTCTTTTCTTCTTTTTTTTTTTAAGCTGACCTAACCTCTGTGCATGTGCAGAGTTCATATTTCAGCAAAAAATTTACACCATTGAAATGTTGCATCTTTTGGCTAAATTAGAATAAAGGAAGGGAAGGGTAAGGAGTAGATTTAAAAAAAATAGGGTTAGATTTTAAAACAAACAAACAAACAAAAAAAAAAAAATACCTCAGCAATGCAAGTATTCACCAAAGCTAGCAGTTTTCTAAGGGATCATGTTTCCTTCAGCCCAAGCAATGGATTGCTTCCTTTATTTACAGGAAAGGGCTATCATTTTGTGTGATTTCCCTCTGGTCATTCGCGGAACAATGCCACGCCCTTATATATGGGGAAAATGGCCAGAGAGTCAGAATTCATAAGATCTTAATATTCTCATTCATTTCAGCATTACCATTTGCAGACAAATTTTCCTGCCCTTTATTTACAGGATGGTAAAGACTGATGCTGCTTGATTATGAATTTGTATGTGCTTAAACTTTGAGTAGACTTTTAAGTCTGATTTTTAAATAATAGACAAAATGATAAATACTGTAATCACTTAAATGCCTGACCTCACCAGTTCTGCTTCAAAACATCACGGCTTTCACCTCTCACCTTTTTAAAAAAAAAAACAAAGAGCAAAGTTGGGCTGAATTTCAACTCATCACATGCTTGTAGACACATGGCCCTCCACACAGCCACAAATGGGGAAACTTGAAAGGGACCCTGGGGCCATCTAGTCCAACCCGAAAAGCAAGATTTGTACTACCAAAGAGACACACACATACTTATGTACACAGGCACAACTGGGGAAGAGACCACAAGCCATGCTCCTATCATGTACTAAGGAAGAGGAAAATAAAAGTATCCAACTTTATACAGAACCCTTTTAGCAGATCTTGAAGCTAGTTTGAGTGAGAGTTTACTTCCTTAGATTAAAGAGTGCAAGGAAGATTGAAGTGAACATTTTTCCTAAACTTGCAGAGGAATAGTAAGCCTAATCTATGCCCCCCCCCCCTTTTGCAGTTTCCTTTAAAGGAAGCTTACGCGGGAGTAAATTTACCTGGCACAGAAGTAAGAAGAAGAAAAAAAATCCTGAAAGCGACAGAATGAAACAAGGGGGGGCATTTTCTAAGAAAAGAGGCCAGTCTTATAGAGACTGATATCAGGAGCCTTACAATAACTCTTCTGTCCAACCAAATCAAAGTTAAAACTGGACTCAGATATTTTCTTAGAAGGAACACCATACTTTCATAGGAATATGCTTAATGAAGTACATACACTGCATTTTAGCTTGAGAGCAGTTGTGCTCAATTACGCTTTTGCAGCAGAAACATTAGGTTAACTTCACATTCCAAAATAGACTGGAACACAGGTGTACTCACAAACTCAAAAGTTACAACAAAACACCATTTACCATTAGACTTAAAATCACCCTCCTCACTTAAACTAGAGGAAGGAGGTGGGGTAATCCTCCTTTCAGAATACAAGTAGCACGTATACAGGATTTTACCACTTGGGAGGAAAACCCTCTTTTAGAGCCTCTCCCAAATAACAAACATTTGCACACTTCATTCACATTTTTGTCTTGTTTAAGATTGATAAGGCCCAACATGGCTTTCTTAGATTTAAAATTTTGGAGCAAGCTTGTAGTTTAACTATGCAGCCTTAGGAAAAGCAGTCTGTCAGAGACAGAAGGAACAGACAACACACATAACAGACAACATGTAACAGACAACATGTAAACATACATATTCTCATATATGAATTAACAGACAACACATATAACAGACAACATGTAAACATATATATTCTCATCCTTTAGTTGGTTATTGCAAGGAGTTGGGCCGCTTCCTTTGGCTTCATTAAGTGAAATTAGTAGGAAGGTCCCACATGGTTTTATGAGCCTCCTTGCCTCTTCAAACACACCACCAGTTAATCAAACTGGCAGGGCTCACAACGCTTGGTTGTCTGGGTACCCCTTTTTATATATGCATGCATTGCTGTTGTTGCTTTTTGTGGTTTTTCCTTTTTTGGGGGGGGTGTCTGGGATAGGGACGGGAGAAAGAGAGGGGTTGATTAGGATTTGGGGTAACCTGTATAGGGGTTTATTTTGGGGTTTCTCCTGTTGCTTGGCAACTTCCTATGGGGGGTTTTTAACGAGCTCTAACTATTCTATTCCTTTTCCTTATCCTTACTTACTATTCCATAATCTGGGGTTCCTTTCCACTCTGCCCACCCAATCCTTCTGGGCTATCCTTCCTGGCAACCTCCTACCTATCGTCGCAATCTCAGGAAAAGGGGCCCTACTGGACGCCCGCACCATGCGGTGCCAGATCGGGTGATCCCTGGATAGAGTTTTGAACCGAAAATCCCCCTTGCTTTTGGAAGCAGGCTCACGCACGATACACGTGTTACGTGGCACTGACCAGTGCGGCTGGGATTGATGATAGAAAGCAAGACCACTTCCTGCCCCCTTGTTAGGACGCTAGGGAAGATCGGAAAGAGAGCTCCAACCCCTTGCTTTCAACTGGGATGCCCGTTGCGGGGAGTCGGCTATTTTTCAAGTCGGGTCTCTCCGTCTTACGCTCGGGCTCCCAATTGGTGCGGCTGGCTGGAGATTTTAAGAGGAAGAGATAGAGCTCAGGACCCCCTTTTCGGGTTGAGCAGCGGTCCACGGTCTCTCTCACTAACCGGACCAAGAGAAAGGTGAGAAGAACGATAGAGAGGAGGGCAGAGAATTCGGTTGCCAGGAGACTTCCACCCCTTTCCACCAGTGCACTTAATTTCCCTTTTCCTTATACTCACGCGTCTTCAATTATGATCCCTGGATTGATGAATAAGCCGGCTGGATCCCTCTTTGCTCCCCGGCTGAACTCCTGGGGCTTTCGATTACCGCCTGGAAGATGGCCGGGGGTCCAAAGGATCTTCCCAGGCAAAATGGCCCGGAGCCGGCTGAAGATTTCGGGGCCCCCGGTCAGCAACGCAGGAGAACCTCCAGCCCCACGTTCGGGCGCCATCCTGTTACGGCAAAATCTGGGTGCGAGGCTGCTCTGCCACCCAGCTCGTCGGACTAAGTCCGCGGGTCCCTGTGGAGGAAAATGAGTTCAGCCGGAGAGGAGCAAACTGCAGAAGATCCATGTTTATTGCGCAACAAGGTTCAAGGCGAGATTGAACAGCGAGAAAAGGGTGACATGAACTTTTGAAACTTCCCTCCATGTCCCAGAATACAGTGCAAAATACATCCCAGTTACATCATGAATACATTAAGAAGAGGTTGGGTTACACAGATTACATCATGAATATATTAAGAAGAGGTTGGGTTACACAGGATTAACATATGGAGGAGGGAGGGGGGAATATGCAGAGCTGGAGATATGCGCAGATAAGCACATCCTGAGTACCGGTGATGAGAAGACAATGGTCCATGTATGCATAGTCTGCCACCTGGCATTGCCCAGAGGAAAGGCCAGGCAGAGTGATTTGACAGGATTAGGGTCTTAACACCTTGCTTGAGGGATTATGGAGGACAGGGAAGGTGTCATGGAGTTCTAGAGAAATTGAGCAAATTGGCACGTTGATTTTCTATGATTTATAGATTTTAGTCCCTTCTGTCATTGACAGTTGGAAATAAATGGATATATTGTAGCGAAGAAGGAGGTGAAGAAGACATGCCCCCCCCTTTCCGTATCATGTATATGACAGTTCATAGAATCATAGAATTAGGCCAACCTCATTAAGGAGCAGTGGAAGATGCACAAGGAGATTAAAGAGATCAACAACCAGGAAAAGGTGATTTCAAATGTTAACAGCAAATTACACCAAATTTACCTGCCAAGATTGGACAAGGAGATAATGAGAACTCCTAAAGTGTAATCACACATTTACACAAACATGTAGCTGAGTCCAAACACTGGTTAAAAATGAAAATCTGCTTTGGGAGGGAGAACTTTAGAGCACAGAACTGGTGCTTAACTCTTCTCACTTGCCGTTACTCCAATCCATATCCCCTCTAAGTTATTTTTGTTTGTTTGTTTAAAGCATTTCTTACCCGCTCTTCACCACACAACAATTTCAGGCTGGGTTCCATTAACCTCATTAAGTTCTAAGTGTATTGGGTTCCGTGCTCCTGGATGCTCCCCAAGGATGAAAAACAAACAAAATTAAAAATGGGAAGAGACGCGGGTGGCGCTGTGGGTTAAACCACAGAGACTAGGGCTTGCCGATCAGAAGGTCGGCGGTTCGAATCCCCATGACGGGGTGAGCTCCCGTTGCTCGGTCCCTGCTCCTGCCTACCTAGCAGTTTGAAAGCATGTCAAAGTGCAAGTAGATAAATGGGTACCGCTCCAGAGGGAAGGTAAACGGCGTTTCCGTGAGCTGCTCTGGTTCGCCAGAAGCGGCTTAGTCATGCTGGCCACATGACCCAGAAGCTGTACACCAGCTCCCTCGGCAAGTAAAGTGAAATGAGCGCCACAACCCCAGAATCGTCCGCAACTGGACCTAACGGTCAGGGGTCCCTTTACCTTTAACAAAAGGAGGAGGCATAATTTGGCAATATTTTTTTAAAAAAACAACAACCATGGAATACTACACTGGAAAATAGCTTGTTTGCTTTCACCCACACTGCACAATCTCCATTATATGATACTGATGGTTGCAACCTTCCACCAGTAAAACTGGTCACAGGCGCCACCATGCAATAATAAATGACAGGCTTGGGAAAAAGTTTTGTAGGTTATTCATGCCAACACCCTTGACCAAGCAGGATTTTCTACTGCACTTATTAAAATAAAAAAAACTCATCTATTAAATACCTGTGTTATAAGTAATTGTGACTCATCCATCTGCAAGTGAAAGATTATCCTATTGCCCAATCTGCCCTCCCTATTACATGACACAGAACATGTGCTGTACCACAGAGCCCTATAGCAACTGAAATTGACTAGGTTCTGTACAAGGCAGGAAAAGAAAATTCACTATTTATGTAAAACAGGGTAGCCAATGTGGTGCCTTCCAGATGTTGCTGGAGTATAGCTCCCATGAGCCCCAGCTAGTAAGGGCAAAGCTAGGGACAATGGGAATTGCAGTCCAACAATTGGAGGGTGCCACATTGGTTGTCTCTGATGTAAAACAATGGGTACAAAGAAAGTGAACTGGAAGGAAACATGAATACATGACATACTTGAGCACAGCTACAAGTTTGCCATTTAATGTTTTTAATTCTCTAGTGAGTACTACATGTAAAATATATGTTTGTTAAGTGAGGGTTAAATAAAAGTCAAAAGAATCTAAAGATCATGCAGCTAAAAATCCCGAGAGTTCGCTTTTGTTAAACAACTATCCTGAAAATTATCCATGATTTGGAGGTTGAATAGTAAGTCTGCTTAGTATGCTACAGAGCACACACACACACACACACACACACAGCAACAAGCAAATTCTCTCATAGCCTTGTGTCATTGCCTAATAAAGAGTGCAGTGTTTGTGCTTGTGTTTTAATGATTATTAGCTTCATTTTTAATGGTAAACCTTTCAGCTGCATTTCAGTAAGTGTTTTAATTAGCCCGAACAATTATAAGGCGCTATCAGGCAACCAGTTTCTAACCTTTTTGTCATGCATGTTTCTGCTGAAAACCCTTTCATGCCATTTCTGAAACACCAGCATATCAGTGACTTTTGTGCCATTCCTCTTGTCTAACCCTTGGCAAATCCGATCTTTTGCAATCTTAAGATTAGGCTGCTTTGTGGGTGACATGAAAGCACAGCAACAGTTTTGTATGAGCCAGGTTTAACGACATTAGCTGGACATTGGTCAGGCTACGAAGAATCATGAAACGAGTTCCATGACTTTAAACAAACTTTAGACTACTTTTTTCAAAGAGCAGAACATACCACACTCAATCTGCTCAGTTTGAAAGGGTCAGTAGTTTCAGAAATGGTTTATGACGTGGCATAGTTGTCAGCTATTCAAAGCCCAAAATTCCATTTTCACTAGTGCAAGATCTAATCAAGCGGGTGTATGTCGAGCGAGGGACTACTGTTAATTCCACTGCAGACCGAAACAGCCAGTGACGTCAGCAAGGAAAAGGGGCAACTTCATCAACTGTCCTCAAATCAGTTGTCCGTGAGAAGATCTGTGAGTCTGGAACAATCTTGACTTCCTGACCTAGACACTGCTGCTGCCTCTCAGATTTGGTGTGGGGCAAGGGGATAATAGCTCTTTCTACCAGGGTTTGCTCTTTGCCCCATTACCAAGGCCAAGACATCCTGAATCTGAGTAAACATCTGGCATATGGTGAGGGAGTCTGCTTCTTTGTTCTAGGGCGGAGGATCTACATGTGGAAGCCTGCCCATGCTGAGACTGTAAACAACTTCATTGAAACATTTTTTAATGCCACCTTGTACCATGTAAACCATTGATAACTTTTTTTTAAAGTAGAAAAGTGCTATATAAATATTCTAAACAAATAAACAGAGACCCTTAAGGGAGTCAGTGCAACTCTTTCATTCCTAGTAATTCTCTGTAGATACACTTGGATATACAGTACTCTTGATAATATAACAAAATTACTAAAATAAGAAATGGAATGAGCCCTGGTGAATCTGACCAAAGCCATATCATATATTGCTGAGCATTTTGCCCTCACAATGGCCAACCAGTTGATTCTGATAAGCCTATAAGCATGTTATGAACAACATACAAAAATGCATTATATTATCCTTGTAAATTGCACACAAAAGGGTTATATTAGGAGAAATGCACAGTAAAATGCTGATGAATTTTCATAATGATTCTGCAAAGTGATTTTGAAATGGGAGGCGGGGAGGGGGTGGAGAGAGAGACAGAGAAACAGAGTAAAACCATCATAGAAAGATTTGCCCTGTTTATAATTCCCAGCACCTTGTATCCAGAGGCACCTACTGCGTCCAACAGAAGAGTTAATATAGCCATATATAATATAGTTGTTGTTGTCATTGTCATCATCATTATTTATACCTCAGCCAATTTGGGCGGCTTATAGCATATCTAAAAACTTTTAGAATTGTCCATTGTCAAGATCTATATATACAATGCTAAGATATGTTTTAATTATGAAAAAAAAATCAGTGGAATTAAGCCCTGCTGCCCAGAATATCTTAACCTCAAAAAAATCAAAAGAGAAAACTGATTTTCCCAATAACAGTTTCCCGTAAGACATTTCATACCTTCAATGGAATCTGCCAGCTAAGGGCAAAACTGCTTTCTACTGAGAATGCAGTAAACTAACCCGGCGGAATTGGAAAAAGGCAGGCAGCTAGTGGGGTGGGGGGAGAGAGAGAGAGAGATAGAGCAACTGTAACTGAACACCAAACTGGAGTCTTCCAGGAACATCTCTCTTTCTACCAATCAATCGGAAGCAGCCAACACTCAGCAGAGTGTAATGTCAGGAAACACTCCCCTCTGAGATCAGCCTCCTGTTTCTTGAAACTGGCTGTAAACAGAGAAAGGGAGGAGCTAGCCTTGGCTTGCCAAGAGAAGCAGAAACTTTGTGAGTAATTTACTAGAGGAAAAACAAGTGCAGCACACATGCAGAAAAACTACCAAGCTGTGTAAGGCTCCTGGTGATCGCAGAAGATCACTATGTGTTCCAAGAGGGAAAATACAACACCCTTCGGCATGCTTTCTTCTCCTGAGATGTTATTTATCAGCCATATCTGGACTCCGAAGTACAAAGGAAAATGCTACATGAATTGAAGGTAGGAGTTTAAGAGGTTTCGTAGCAGCAGGAAAGGGGAGTTTGAGGTAAGGCAGTGGACATGACAGCTGTAAGAATTGAGAATCAAAACAGAGTGAATGTTATGCAAAAAGTTTTAGTAATACAATAGTCTAAAGAAGCAAAAATTTATTTAAAACTTAATACAGTATAAGCCTTTGGAGAAACACACACGTTCATACAAAGGTTTTTATTGTACTAAGCAACACATGGTACTTTACCTGACCAGGAATAACTGCTCTCTAGGTACTATAAAATTGCATTTTTTATCTGAAAAATAAACAAAATCGAATCAAATGACATGTTATCTAGCAAAATATAATTTTTTCAGACTGAAACCCCGATTTCATTGGGATAGGGGTAGGGATGTCTTACTACCCCCTAGATAAATTTTTATTGTGGGCTTTCAAATGATGTAATTTTTTTATTACTCAAATGATGTAACAGAAAGAATAACCATGATAATTTCACCAAAAATCAGTTACTATCATGGCTATTACCCATGGTGGCTATGCTCTACCTCCACGGTATCCCAGTTGCTGGGGATCGTAAGTGGGAAGAGCACTGCTGCACTCAGGTCCTGCTTCCAGGCTTCTCATAAGTATCTGACTGGTCACTGTGAGAACAGGAAGTTGGACGAGATGGGTCTTTGGCCTCATCTAGAAGTGTTCGTCTTATGTTCTTCAAAAAAAACAACCCAGTTAATCTTGGGGATTATGGAGGGTTTATCTTGGCTTTATATAGGAAACACTGGGGCCACTTTCACTGCATAAGAAGAAATATGATGAGAGATAATATTGTTTAAATAATGGCTATGTGGGACTAAGTCTAAGGGTATGAATTAATAACCTGCCCCTGTCTTGGAAAAGACAAAAGAGAGGTAGCGAAGACTGCAGGTTTACACGTAAGTCTATGGTACTGATGAACTCAAAAGATGCAATCCACCAGTGGCTGCTGCCTAATCACTTTATTTCCTTAGAACTGACTTCTTCCACTGAATTGAGAGGAAGTTGCACAGTAGCAGTGTTTGGTAAATTGGATCAAAGAAAGTCATATTCAAATTTCCTGGGTTTCTGCTTGGACTCAGTTGTGGCGGGTCCACAACTCAGGGGTATGGCATATGCTTTGCAACCTGAAGGTTGCAGGGTTTAATTCCTGACATCTTTAGTTTAAAAAAAGGAGACTGAGAACTGACATGGTATTGCTGTCTCTGCCTGAAACCTTGTTGAGCTAGATGGAGCAATATCCTGACTCAGTGAAATCAGTTTCATGTGCACATGATGTTAAAATATTGAATATTATCTTAATATTTTTTCAGTTGAATTATGTGCAGTGCTTTAGATTTTCAAGATAAACATACGTTATTTAAGTGTCACAAGGTATGCTATGCTAATCCTTCAGTTTAATAAAATAGGAAATCATTATATGCAGAAATAACACACCTTTAAATTAAGCTATGATCAAAGCAATTGCAAAAGCATTTGCTTGCTGCTCCAGAAGGGAAAACTGTCTTATGAGAGGGAGGTCAGTTCTTATAAATTATCCAGCCGCTTCTGTGCCTGATAAAATTTTTGGAGCTCGCTTGATTCCTGAGATAGATTAGGGGTGCATAATTGAAAACACAAACAAAACACATGTGCTTAAAAACAACAGCAGTGGAACTAAGCTGATTTGGGGCCAGGTTCTCCAGCTGCACACCCACGCAATTCCTTTTCACACCTCAGCCAAGCTATTCCTGTGTAGCTAAGAGGCAACCATGTCAATCAGTATTACAAACTTTTCCAAAGAATTCTGGACACAAAGTTACAATTCCCAGCAACCCTTAACAAACTACACTGCCTAGAATTCTTTGATGGGGAAATGTGCTCTGAATGTACTTTAAGGGTATAGCCTGATTTTGCTTTTTTGAAATAAAGAAAGAAAGAAAGAAAGAGCAGGAGGAGGGAGGGAGGGGGAGAGGAGGTGCCATGACCATGAATTAAGAATCCCCTTATTTATTTGTTTAATATATTTTATACTACATTTCTCTCCCAAGTTGGGATTCAAGGTGGCTTACACTGTTAAAAATTATAAAATACAAAGCATTCCACCCCCAGCAATTCTTCTGGGAATGAAGTCGGTATCTCCAAACCAGAAGATGAAGGGAAAATAGTGCCAGCCACAGATGCACTTCCACAAGATGAGTCTGTAGTTAGTGCCCTTCCAAATGTGGAGCTGGAACTGTCCTCAAAGTTGTGGCACTGCTGTCCTTAGAGGACTCCGTTGCAGAAGCCCCAGTGAGACTAGAGGCTTTTCTGTTCTGCTGGCAGCAGCACTCTATTAGAGTAGGTTGTGCACCTTTTAACTGAAGAAGCATCTTCCTGTGGAGATGTGGCTAAGAACTGGGATACAGCTACTGCCACTATATAGGTCTCAACCTCAGTTTGCTTGTTGGTAAATTCATATCAGAGTTCTTTGGATGCACAGATTAAATGTTATATCCCTGGCCCAAGGAGTTTAAGATGTATGCTTTGACAGCAGGGGAAAGAGGCAAGGATCACAGGGGCAAAATATGTACAAGTACTGTTATACTGCTTAGATTTCCTTTCAACTGGGTGTGAGAACTTGTATGGTTAAGCCAAAGGCTTCATAGAAGAGGAGAGTTTTGAGGCAGCGTTTAAAAGAAGGGAGAAAGGTAATGCCATTTAGGTCTCATCGAATGTCATTCCAAACACATAGAGAAGAAAAACAGAATGGCCAGATCAGTTGAAAGGAGCAAGAGCACAATATAGGAGGGGTTCAACATAAAAACAATTTTTGAATGCCTATGTAGCTGCTATAAGCCACAGGAAGAACAAAGGCTAGCTGTGGTTCCAAGAGAAAAACACCTTAAATTGAGGAAGGAAATGTTTAGGTTAAACAGCAGCAATTATTATCCAGTCAGTATCACAGCCATGCTAAGCAGAAAATAAGCTGTCATGAAGCATGCCATACTAGACAGGCACAAGAAAATTGATGACTTTATATTCCAGTCTTGATGACTTTATATTCCAGTCTTCAAATTATAAAATTATACAGTGGTACGGGTGGCGCTGTGGGTAAATCCTCAGCGCCTAGGGTTTGCCGATCGCATGGTCGGCGGTTCGAATCCCCGCGGCAGGGTGAGCTCCCGTCTACGGTCCCAGCTCCTGCCCACCTAGCAGTTCAAAAGCACCCCTAAAGTGCAAGTAGATAAATAGGTACCGCTTTCTAGCGGTAAGGTAAACGGCGTTTCCGTGTGCTGCGCCGGTGCAGGCTCGCCAGAGCAGCTTCGTCACGCTGGCCACGTGACCCGGAAGTGTCTCCGGACAGCGCTGGCCCCCGGCCTCTAGAGTGAGAAGGGCGCACAACCCTAGAGTCTGTCAAGACTGGCCCGTACGGGCAGGGGCACCTTTACCTTTTTACCTCTGGTTAAGTACTTAATTCGTTCCGGAGGTCTGTTCTTAACCTGAAACTGTTCTTAACCTGAAGTACCACTTTAGCTAATGGGGCCTCCTGCTGCCTCCGGGCCACCGGAGCACAATTTCTGTTCTCATCCTGAAGCAAAGTTCTTAACCCGAGGTACTATTTCTCGGTTAGCGGAGTCTGTACCCTGAAGTGTATGTAACCTGAAGCGAAGAAACCCGAGGTACCACTGTACTCTAAATGATATTTTAAACTTCTATAATGTGTAGGTAATTAGACAGGGCATTTTTTCATCCGTAACTCAGTTGCAGCACCTCTCAGGTAGGCACCATTGCCATTATAACAGAACCAGTGAGATGTTCATGTTGAGTTCCGTACCTCTTTTCTAGAAAAATAGCACTATATCTAGATGAAAGAAAATGATGAATTGTTTTCTTCTTTTTTTAAAAAAAAGAAATATATATACTGTCTTTCCCCCCCGTTTAGGAAAGCTGGTGACCAGCCGAGAAGACATACACGTTAAGGTCATTATGTGGAACTGCGAATCTTTCAATGGTACCAAAAGCATAGAGGACCAGCATCTTTGCCATGATTTCCATCTTGTACTTTCCATTTTTTCATTGCTCTACCTCATCATCTGTTTCCCCATTGGCCTGTGTTATAATGCCCTACTGGTGCTAGTCAACCTATACAACAAAGCAACTATGACCATGCCAGATGTTTACTTTGTCAATATTGCAATTGCTGGCCTCATCATCAATGCTATTGCACCAATGTACCTTCTAGGACCTGCCAGTACAAAATGGGCCATCTGGAGTTTCAACAATGAAGTCTACATTACCTTGCTTATCTTGTTCAATGTATCATCTCTGGTTATCATGTATTCTACCACACTGCTCAGCCTGGACTACTACATTGAACGTGCTTTGCCAAGAACTTACATGTCTAGTGTATACAACACAAAACATGTATGTGGATTTATTTGGGGAGGAGCTATGCTTACCAGCTTTTCATCTCTTCTGTTTTATGTCTGCAACCATGTCTCCACTAAAATAATAGAATGTTCCAAAATGCAGAACAAAGAAGCAGCAGATGCCATCATGGTTTTTATTGGATACGTCGTACCAGCCATTGCTGTGTTGTATGCTCTTGTGTTAATTCTGCGAATACGCAAAGAGGCAACACCGCTGGACCAAGACACTGGAAGATTAGATCCATCAGTACACAGGCTTTTGATTGCTACTGTTTGTACACAGTTCACATTATGGACACCTTATTATGTAACTCTTCTAGTAAACACATTAACTAGTATGCAAGGAAAAGTCACGGATGAAAATTACACTAGAGTATTACATTTTACCAAGGGACTGTCAAAATTCTTGGCTTTTTCAAGCAGTTTTGTCATGCCTCTACTTTACCGATACATCAACAAAAACTTTCCAATCAAATTGCGAAGGCTGCTTAAAAAACTGCACTGTGGAAATCAAGGATGCTCTCATGAACGCACGGTTGTTCAGCAAGTTATAACGTAGGTATGAATGAATGCCAGTGGGCCAGAACCTAGTTTGGAAAGCTTATTCTCTTATTCTCCAAGTTTCTCTTTTGTGCAGGTCACCTAGCAAGGATGACAGGAAAGGGGGTTTACACTGTAAATCAGGAGCTCTCAGTTTTAAACTATACAGGTAATGAAGATGGTTAGAAAATTGTTCAGATTCCATCTGCAGGTTACCCTTTGATTTCTGAGATTTCAATGCACTGATTCAGTTACACTATATGAGCTTTGTTCTGAGAATTCTGCCTGGAGAAAATCACTAGAGGGCCAAAAAGCTTTGACTGAACACCTAGCACTTTGTAATCTTCTAGAGCTAAACAAATATGGTATTTTTTATGTTCCATATAAAATAACATGATTTTTAATTCTACAAAGTGGTTTTATTTCAAGATGAGGAGAGTACCTTTTCATTGAGATACTCTCCACTAATGATCATACTGGTCCAACTGTGTAGCACTCTAAACAATGAAGTATCAAGGATAAAATTACTTTAGTATTTAATTATATTTTCTTGCTTATTTTGCAAAATCGTATTGTAAAAGGAGGGTCTATTTGCAATTCTAAAACAGATTATTTGCAAATTAATATTTGTTTTAATGTATCTTTAATTATTCATGTTTTCCTACATTTAGCAATGCATCAAAAGAAGCATTTATATGTTTTTTCTTACTTTGTATCACAAAAACATTTCAATCAGTCAGAAGTAGCGACTTTTAGAAAAAGTAAGAAAAACAAAAATATTGCTTTACCTAATAAAATGAAGGACAAATTTAATATGAAAAAATTAAAAAGCACATGGGTTAAACAGTGTGTATTTAATTGTTATGGTCCCCAAATATTCATGCGAATTAACTACATTATTTTAGGGGCTGAATAATTGTGGTTTTAAAAGTATTACTTCTGTAATGGAAAGGAGTAACTTTAAAGGTTTACAAGTGTTTGTTATCTTTTCGTTATTAAATGAAAGACAGAAGAGAGGGAACTCTAATTCACTTGTGCCACAGAACAGCAACTTGTGTGGATATGCAGCCTATGAAATGCATCAGGAGCAGGATTCTGATCATTCTAGCCCTAGTTTTTTAGCTGATTTGGCCCACTTCCTCCTTAGATGGTGCTGCTTTTCTTCCATTCTTGTCACATATTGCAAGTCAGTGAAAAGAGCAGGCAAAGGTTAGGCTCTGAAGGGCCACATAAGAAATCCTGTGCACACAGGCACTGCTGCTCAGGGCCCACCCATGAGGTGAGGTGGCAGTCTCAGGCAGTGGATTTTATTTTACCTCAAGCGGCAATACATCCCAGGCCGCCCCTGCTACAGTTCCAGTTGTCTCCAGACATAGCATCTGAGAAGGTCAAAGACCATCCAGAACACCATTCAGTGCAGTATGGGGCATTGCAGGTGGAAGGAAGAAACTGGAAATCTTAGTGGGTTTGTAGAAGCACCTCAGATATATGCAAATGGCTGCTCATTTTTGCCTAAGAAAAAACTTGTTTTGCTTCATGAACACACAGAGTGCACTATACATGGAGAAATCAGGCTGTAGAGATGGATAATCATGCACATAAATATTTTTGCTCGTATCCACACTTTAATACAGCTACATTCTGTTCTTCACAGCCTGATTCTGATTCTATTAGTAATACATATTTTTTCAAAGAAACATCCTAAGTTACTTTTTAAATATAGTTACATTCATTTATTGAATACATATTTCCGTTACGTGTATTTTCTTCAAACTCTCTTTAATATAACTTCACTCTGTTGCAGTTTGTCCACATAAAGGACTATCCAGCAGGATCACATAAATGTAAGTTAATGGCACACTACGTTTTCACACTATTTATACCATCACAGTATATTCCCCCCAATGCTCTCCAAATCCCCTTGACAGAGTACATGATTCTGAATTATTCACATGTTTAGTCTCATAAGTGACTTGTCCTTCAGTATTTCATATTCAGAGTCTTAATTTCACTGCAGGTCCAAGGTCCAAGGTCCAAGTATGTTTAAATATTAAACATAATATTACCAAAATATTATTATCAGTACCAGAGATGCAAGGTTTCCCCTGGTATCTTCTCCACTAATGCAAAACTCTATTTACTTCCTACTGCAGCTCCAGTTAAACCCCATAGGTTCAGTAATTGAAAGCATACCAATTCTACATCAGAATTGGACATTTAGCCCCATTTGGTCCTGATATGCACTAATAAGATAGTTTTGGCAAGAACTTAACATAGCATCTTATTTCCACTGCATAAATGAGTGAGCAAGACCTCTGGGGTGATTGCTCTCTTCTCTTGCTGCCACACAACATCATTTGTCAAGGTAGTACTGGAAGGGATTTCTAAGACAGTGGTTCTTGGAACTGAGTGGACTAAAATACAGGATATTTCACAATTCTTAGTTTAGGTCTTTAGACTCGACTATCAAAAAATCAGATTCACTTAGGTTATATTCAGCTTTTTTGTGCTACACAAGTTGTAAAAAGAGCCAAACAAAACAAAGCTGAAATTGCATGACTTCAGGACCTGATGTTCTGATTTACAGTATCTACTTGGTGTTTCAGTCCTGCGTAGGCATTATAAAATCAGAATGGCCTTTTATTATTTTAAGCACTGAAACTGCCCAGAAGGCTATAACCCTTATATTGTCAAATCTGTTCCTATCAAAGTAGAGACTCCTTCTCAGTAGAGAAATATTTAACCAAATACATCTGGTCTATTAATATTGCCAGGTGTGTTCTAAAAACGAATCTAAGCATAGTGAACTGGTACTGGAATAATCTCCTTTGTAAATTCCATAGACATTCTTAAATTTCAGAAGACAGAATATCAGTAATTTCTTTTGCCACTCACAAAATTCTCTGCTTCAGAAAATGTAAATTTATCCACAAAACGAGGCATGTGTACAGTGGTACCTTGGTTCTCAAACTTCATCCGTTCCAGAAGTCTGTTTCAAAACCAAGGTGCGCTTTCCTACAGAAAGTCCTGCAAAACAGATTAATCCGTCCCAGACTTTTAAAAACAACCCCTAAAACATCAATTTAACATGAATTTTACTATCTAATGAGACCATTGATCCATAAAATGAAAGCAATAATCAATTTACTGTACTATAAAATAAATAAGACAGTATTGTAGATGATAAAAATTAAAATTAAATTTTTTTCTTACCTGCACTGATAATAGTCATTGTTTGGATGGGGTGCTTTTATCCATTTCCGTAGTTGCACTATCAATCAATGAGTAGCTGAACTGGGTTCCACACAGTCATAAAAACCAATTAACTGAAAAAGCCTCAAAAACAAAAACGCAAAATAGCAAAAACAAAAGCGCCAAACTTAATCTGTTCTGGAAGTCTATTTGACTTCCGAATGTTTGAAAACCAAGGTGCAGCTTCTTATTGGTGCAGGCACCCTGGGACCAAAAGCCAACAACCGCATCAGACGTTTGGCTTCTGAAAAACATTCAAAAACCGAACACTTACTGCCGGATTTCTGGAACCAAGGCGTTTGAGAACCAAGGTACCACTGTAATGCATTAGGAAGTTTTCTTTTCTTTTTCTTTTTCTTTTTGTTGGTCTGCTCTGTAACACTTAAAACATCACAATGGATTTGAATTAATGCTTTTTCAGAAGTTAGTTTCATGAGCTTTATTCAACAATATGTCTGGGACTTTCATTTCAGCTCATTGGATATTTCGTTTTAGATATAAGCTTGAACCCCAGCATCAGTCCCTGTGATTGGCAGACACCATGAAGCCCCTGGATTGATCAGGCCCAATATAAATATCAAGGGCCTGACTATCTGCCTTTGTGTAGTCAACAGAATCTCCTGCCTCCTGCACTTCAGGCATGCTTTTTACTTGGAAGTAAGCTCAAATTCAATTGAGTTACGATACAGTGCAATGTTCTAGAAAAGCAACAGTACTTTGAAAATCAAAAAGGGCAGCATGTTAGATATATGGAAAGGTTACTTTTTATGCAATCAACTCTGTAAGTCATTAATATGAAGATTGTTCTACATTTTGAGCCACTTTTGTTCAAAATGTTTGCAAATTTTTCATTTGTGGTTATTTCCCAGTTCTGTGTTTTCTCTCTTAAACTGGTTAAAGATTGTGTGTGTGTGTGTGTGTGTGTGTGTGTGTAACACATGTAAATTACCTGATCTTTTAGCTGCTTTCCAGATAATGTTCCACAAAACCACCCTGTGCTATTTTTACCTCTACAATGCCGAACAGGAATTGCAAACACACTTCCATAAACTTTGCATCACATGTGATTTTCAGATAAGCTTTCACATAAATAACTAAGAAGACAACAGGTCTGCCACCTTTATGCCAAGAAAAAGCTGTGAGTCTAAGGGGAAATATAAAGCAGTGAAGGTAAAGAATTCTAAAGAATTAAAATTGAATTATGTTCTTTCTTAAAGCATATTAACTTTCTACTTATAAAATGTGGGGCCTTTCCATTTCAATGCCTGAAGGTTTCCAGTTACTTTGTATATATGAGCCAAACTGACATTACAATGAATATTACTGTATATATGCAGAGAGAAGCAATCTACTGATGTAAAAAGAACATTTTAAAGAATTTATTAAATTATTTCCTAAGATACAAATTTATCATCATTTAAAAATAAACTTCTCTAGATCATTAAAGAGTACTGTATATGATTTATATGTGTTCTGAAAGTCAGCACAACAGTGCCATTATTAACAGTATTATTTTTCTCAGAGTAAAGATTAGTATTTTTGAAAATGGTTTATGATTTGTAGATCTCCTCTAAATGGGGAGAGATTTATGTCAAATCAATAAACTAATAAAAACCCATCCCCGCCTCAACTTGTGTCATCTTTTCCCAAAGTTTTTATATCTTCAGTTGGTTAAGCAGGAGACACTTAATCTCAAGGTCATGGGTTCGAGCCCCAGACTGGGCAAAAGGGTTCCTGCATTGCAGTGGATTGGGCCTGATGACCCTCATGATCCCTTCCAACTCTACAATTCTCTGTTTCAATTCTTCATATATCTTATATCATCTTCATCTGTCGCAACTGCAACAAAACATGTCTCTCCTGTATCAGTCTCTACAACAGCTTGACTTCACCCTCAAAGACGCACTCCTCCATTGTATCCCGAGACATACCTGGATTTAAATTCTTACACCAAACCAGTCACTCTACAATATACTGAAGGCAGACAAGAGGAGAGGTATTTTCACTAAATTAAGTTTGCAGTCATTCAACTTCTAATAAAAGCTAGGATTGTATAATTACTGTAATGTGCTTTATAAGGGGCTGTGTTTTAAAAATGTCAAGAAGCTTCAGCTGCTGAAGAACCCAGCAATCAGATTGTTAACTCATCATCGCCACATCATCCCAATCGCCTGGCACCAAAACACAATACCCTCAAGGTAATGCCAACGACACAAGGGACCCATCAAGGCTGCTGCTGTTATTCCTTCATTTGCTTATTTATTTAAAGGGGTCCAAAGTTAAGAGAAGGAAAACTGTGCCAATTTCTCCTAAAATACCTATGGGTCCCAACAATAAAACATTAACTACCAACATTCTTGCATAAAAGTCTTCCAGTTACACAGTATTAGAAATTATTTTGGGCAAGTAAATATATGAGCACTTCGTCTTCAACATTTTGTTCATCATTCTAAAAGAAAGTATTTAATAATCCCTCAAATAACAATAATTTGATTTTTCAATTTTTTGCAGGGGAAACAAAACAAACAAAAAAAAGGCTTTGGGAAAAGGAGGTGTCCCCCTTTTCTGGGCTCTTGCATCTCTTAACTTACCATGCCTCTTCTTCTTATGCCCAGCTTTTTGTAGCTATTTGAGGAGGATTTCTTTTTCTTGTGGGGGTACAAGGGCCTGCTGTTTGTGAGGACTCTACCGCTTTCACTTCCCTGACCACCAGCCTCACTTGAGAAACTTGAAGAACTCCTCCCCACCCTGCTCCCATAATAGAAAGTGCTAAGTGGCCTGCTTTTAGGCTCTACCAAAAATGAGTGCTGGGAATGGGAAGATTGCTTGCACTCTTCCAAGTGGCTCTGCTTGGAGGGCACTGTAGCTTTTCTGCGAGTCATCATGTGGTGAGAAGGTCCTGGCTGACCCAAAGGCAGGTGTGGGAAGGGATTGGATAGCAAGTTACAGCCTCCTTTACTCAGTACCAAGCATTACTCCCCCTCTGCATCTGAGAGGGAGGAAAATACAATCCACTATGACTACTGTGGGCTGTCTCTAAGCACAGTTGGCCTCTCCTTGTATGGAGAAGATGCAAACCACTAAAAAAACCCATGGCTCCCTCGCTGCGTTGCTGGTTCTGCAGCCTTCTTGTTCGCCATGTGCTGGGTGCTCTGCCCTATACTAGGAAATGGGGGAGAGGAAGGGGAGGGAGGAAAGGCTGAAGATCAATAGAGTGAATAAAAGATCCATGAAGGAGAAAGAGAGATCAGAAAGAGGGAAAGCAGCCGTGGACCCAACCACTCACAGTTTAAGGCAGGGACCAGTTTGGAGGGTGTGAGATGGTTGCTCTCCCAGACAAGGTGGTCAAAACTTTGTGCACTGCTTGATAAAGTCAGAGGGAGGAGCCACCCCAAATAGCTGAATGTCCTCCAGGAATCACTGCGGAACCACAGTTCTACAAGTTGGAATGTGTTGGAAGAACTGTGTTTTAGTAAAAAAAATGGAAGTGGGATTATTCACTCTTCTCCCCTTGGACAAAAAAGAAGGGAGCATGTGAGACCAAGTATCACTGCCGCTTGTTCATGATAATATAAATATAATATAAACCATGGTTGCCTGAACCAAGTAAGTGACATAAGCACACACAGGATCTCCCCACTCATTTCAGGCTGCAGCCTCAGGTGCCATGGAGGGAAATGACCTCACAAACAATACCTCTTTGCCTTGCTGATGGCTGCAATCACAATTTTCGCGTCTTGGTGCTCATGTCAAGGATACTGACAAGCTGTTCAGGGAACTGGGTATGCTTAGCATAGTAAAGAAGAGACTGAGAGGAGATATGATAGCCATCTTCAAATATCTTAAGGGCTGCCACATGGCGCAAGCCTGCTTTCTCCTGCTTCACAGGCTACGACTCTAACCAATGGTTTCAAGTTATGAGAAAGATTTCTGACAGTAAAAGCTATTTGCTAGTGGGACAGACTCCTAGATACGGCGGTGGACTCTCTTCCCTTGGAGGATTTTAAGCAGAGGCTGGGTGGCCATCTGTCATGTATGATCTAGCTGAGATTCCTGCATTGCAGGAGGTTGGACTAGATGACCCTCAAGGTCCCTTCTATCTCTACAATTGATTCTATGAGCAGCTCACCCTTAGAAATACCAGGCTATTGTTGTTCCTTCAGAAGCGCCACCCTGTGGTTAACTATAGACTGCAATACAACATTCTCTCATCAATTACCTTCATTCTAGAATGAATAACGAATACTCTGAGGAGAACTCATAATGAATACTCTGAGGAGCACTAATTTAAGGGAGAAACTATATATACACCTATATACACTACTTAAGTTTAAGATAGTGCCATTCTACTTGAGATTTACTATTTTTAATACCCTTCTTGTCAGCTGACAAACTTGTTTCCTCTGTGTATTTTATTTTTTGTCACATTTTTAAAGTTTTTTTAAAAAATGTTTTTGAGGTTTTCAGTTAAGTAGTAACAAAACAGATAATGTAAGCAAATAATAACATAAACATGCACAGAAACTGAAACATAAATTAACATACAGTACAGACTTACTTTGCAAGTGATAACACAATATTTTGTACACTGTATACATATATTTTTATATGAGCTTGCTGTATAGAAATTAATGAAACAGTAGTCCTGCTGTAAATAATAATTTAAATAGTAAGAAAATAATAATGCCTATTAATACAGTAGTAGATCTACATTTCTGCTCCAGTCCTGCAGCGCCACAGACCACTTCCCTGTTGGTGCCTCAGGTTGCTTATCTAAAATTTAGCTAAATAAATGGCATCCATATACAGTGGTACCTCGGGTTAAAAACTTAATTCGTTCCGGAGGTCTGTTCTTAGCCTGAAACTGTTCTTAACCTGAAGCAGCACTTTAGCTAATGGGGCCTCCCGCTGCAGCACGATTTCTGTTCTCATCCTGAAGCAAAGTTCTTAACCTTAGGTACTATTTCTGGGTTAGCAGAGTCTGTAACCTGAAGCGTCTGTAACCCGAGGTACCACTGTACTCTACATATGCATCAGGAACACATATAATGACTTGCATAAGTCTTATCAGTTACAATTAGGCCAACCAGTTATACCACAGCTGTGCCTTTAGCAGACGGCACACCCTGTCCCCTTTACTTAAGAGGTCTTGAGTTCACATTATGCTCCTAATCCTTGCTGAAACCTCAGAGGAAATCGAGGTGCAGAACCACTAAACAAGTTTGTTCCACACTACACTGCCTGCTTCAAAGTCACCTTTAATTACAATAGCAGAAACCATTCTGCTGGGCCATTATTTTTGATATAAGCACATTAACACAGGCTTTACCAACAAAATGCAGAGCTATCTACTAGCCGTAGTACCAGCCTTCCTTACTTGGGAGCACCTAGGTTACCACTTTAACACTGCTAAGCTTGAGGTCTAACACAGGCATAGGCTACCTTGGCCCTCCAGATGTTTTGGGACTACAATTCCCATCATCCCTGACCACTGGTCCTGTTAGCTAGGGATCATGGGGGTTGTAGTCCCAAAACATCTGGAGGGCCAAGGTTGCCTATGCCTGGTCTAGCACTTCCCTACTTGAGCTTATCTGAAAGTCAGGGTGGGGGGTGGAGGAGCAGAGCAAAATGCACTAGTGAGACCAGGATCCCTTTTCTCATTGGCATGCTCAGGTCTCCCTGCTTCTCTCTGCTTCTAGCCTGGCTCCCAGAAAATTCACTGGCTCCTAGCGTTTTGCAAAAAAAAATTGTGCATCACTTAGGTCTTGTACAGAGCTCCAGCAACTTGCTCAGCTTGAACGAGGCACAAGGCAGCCACCAGTTATAGCATTATTATAGCATACCATGACCAGTGTGATCAGTGGAGTATGTGCAGCTCCAGAGGAATAGGCCAGAGAGTATCAGAGCAGGGGAAGGGGAAAGGCACTTGCTGTGCATCATCACTCACAAGCAGTGGTGGAGGAAGAGGGTGTGGTGGGTGCAGGCTGCCCCAGGTGTCATCACTGAGGGGGGTGACAAAAATATGAGTGGGTTTTTTTTATTTAAAAAATGGGCTCACTAAACTTTTTAGTTCAGTCAAGAAACGTAACAAAACACGGCTGGCAATGGGCACCACACCACGGGGCCTGCAGTTTGCCCGAGCTACGTGTCTTTCCTGGGAGTGATGTGATGGCTTGGGCGCCTGCAGGCTCCACGCTGCCTGAAAGGGCAGCATGGGGCTTGCACCTGCCTACTGCCTCTCCCTCAGCCGCCCTACAGCTGAGGGGGAGGTGGTCAGAGGCTCCATGCAGCTCGCCCCGCCCCCAGCTGCAGGACGCGCGCACTGCACCGGGCACACGAGTGGCTAGCTACGCCACTGCTCACAAGGAGAAAAATTATTCTACAATTTTCACGTTTCTGCTCCTGAAAGCTGATACTCTTATTGACAAGCATCTTTATTTGCTTAGGCAACCAGACCCAGTAACCTTTTGATTTGGTTTGATCTGAAGGCAGCCCTATTAAGGAAGTTTTTAATGTTTGATGTTTTATCACTTATTATTATTATTATTATTATTATTATTCTGTTGGGAGCTGCCCAGAGTAGCTGGGGAAACCCAGCCAGATGGGCAGGGTGGTTATTATTATTATAATTATTTATTATTATTATTTGTTGTCATAACTGAGGAACACACCCTGTTTTCCCCTGGGACTCATCTTGGTGTACATTTCAGCCAAGATGTGCACCCATGCTGTGCAACCAAACACTCTCAAATGATCCAGGTTAGGTTCATGGGTGTAGCCTGGGGGGGGGGGGGCGGCGACAGGGGGGCAGCTGCCCACCCCCATATCAAGTAAAACAATAAAAATACTCACTGACAAATCACATTGGTTCTGCTCCCCTAACAAAAGTCCTGTCCCCCCTAACAAAATTCCTGGCTACACCCATGCTTAGGTTTCATACCATGAAAAACCCAAATGGTGTCATTTGAGTTGCAATTGTGAACAGCTAGTTCTGAGTGTAATCAACCATTGTTAAGGCTTTCTCCAATAATGCATCAGACAACTGTGTGTCTGTAATTGAGCACACATCATTACTTTGAGAGTGGGATTTTTGTTTTCAGCTACCTCACTGTCAGAAGGGGTGTAAGGGCTGTCAGCTGATGCATAAGCTCCTTCTTAACTAGGAAGTCTTTATATTGCAAACACTAGTCTGTTTGCTACAGGCTTCTCATAAGGATTATGCACCCAAGTCGCAAATGATTTAAACTCTTAAATTTGCTGAATGCTCGCTTTAATAAAGACTGCAACCTCCTAGAACTGCAGAAAGTTAGCCCTAAATCAGTTGACCAACCACTAAAAAGAAAACTCACACTAAAACAGCCCCTTGTGTGCTATCCGAATAAAGTTTACTTTCTTACTGAGCTCATATGACTGTATCCTATGATTGCTCAACTGAATCAAATTGAGACTATAAAAATAAATGTTCAAGAGAAACCACATTTGAAAAGAATGCCCACTTTTTCTTCCTCAATCAATTTCGAATAGCAACAGTAACTGTCAGAGGGAAATGTGCGTGAAAATTACAGCACTGTGTAAATTACACGGTGTAAAATGTTTAGAATTATCATTAATTACAATTGTATTCAGCAATCTTGCACACTATAGGTTAGTAGTGAGCAGATTAAATAGACTATCTCTTCAACCAAGGTTTCTCAAACTTGGGTTTCCAGTTGTAGTCCAAAAATAGCTTGGGAGACCCAAGTTTGGGAAACCCTGTCTTAAATATAACCTCTTAATGCATAGGGTATTTTGGACAAGCTATTTCATGGACACACCACAATTATGCCTCCAAACCGAGCAAGAAGGTAGGAACCTTTATTTCCAAACTTTTGATTCTAGGCCAGGGGTCTGCAACCTTTAAGACAAAAAGAGCCACTTGGACCTGTTTCCGAAGGGAGGAAAAAAACTGAGAACCGCAAAACTAACACACGCACCGCCCCCATGCGATGTCACGGCCAGTACAGTGCCCGCCACAGTGGGGAGTGACGGGACACACAATGCGCCTCCTCCCCTTGCTAGTATCCGCCCCGGAGCCGCGGCAAAGGTGTAAAAGAGCCACATGCGGCTCCAGAGCCACGGGTTGCAGACCCCTGTTCTAGGCAATGTATTCAGCATCAGCTTCTGGAAGGGGGGAAGGTAAGGGTGTGAGTGTTTTAATCATTACCATTTATACTTCTAGTGATCTCACTTCTTCTAGTCCGTATGCAGCCTAATCAACACTGCTTATGCGTAAGAGGGAACTATCAGCAGGCCAGAGAACTCGAAGGTTTCAAGGAGCATAAAAATATGTTTCAAAAAAATGGGAAATGAACTTTCACAACAGCCAAATCACTGAGCACGTTCAGTGGGCATGGAAAGCTGACTGTTAGTGGGAGGGAGATCAGGGGAGAGGAGGGGTGAATGGAATGGACTGGCTGGAATCCTGGACAGGAAGCAATCCATAAGATAATATTTTGTTGCAGGTCCTACTTGTATAAAATACTTTTATTTTATATTTACTTGTGCAGCATTTTGAAAATGCTAAACATCTGGACATGTGAAAACATACTTCCAGTATTAGTGAATAGGGGTAGAATGGCTTCATGATTTAAAATAACTGAGAAGCCACTGGATGGCCTCAAAGACTCAGAAATATATGACTAAACACTACTTTTCTGTTCTGGAGTACCAAAACATCACTCTGTGTAGGTCAACTCAAACTTTAAAGTCACATGATGGAGCCATACGTGGGCTAAAATTGCAACGTGTATGGTTTGAATTACATGAAACCAAGTTCCTGTTTCCTACAGAAGAACTGTGGTTTTTTGTTGTCTGAGTTTTCGAACTGAGCACGTCACCACACGCAGGAAGCCAAGTATGCATTAAAACTTATTTTTCTCATCAATCTGATCATAAAGACAGAATCAGCCTGTTGCATCTGCATTTTGTTTCACGGGTAAGTGACCTACTTTGTTTTAAATTTGAAATGTTTTCATCATCACTAAGGACCAAAAACAGTGTGAGAAGAGCTCTGTTCTTTCAACCTCTTTATTTCAGTAATATGCTTAAAGCTGCACAAAATGCAGCAAAATATCACATCTAAAAAAAATGTTATGAAAACAAAAGAGACAGGGATTTTTCTGTTCTGCTAGAATCCTTTTATAAATAATTAAAGTGTCACAGAATTCTTAAATGTGCAAGAAGCCAGATGCTTCAACTATTTAAACAAAAGGAAGTGGGGAGGAGGAATCAAAACTTTCTACTGAGCCGGAATGTTGCCTTCTACTGTTTTAGAATAAGACTAAAGCAAGAGTTGCACACATAACAGATTTTAAACACAACACTGTTGACATTCTTCCTCTGTGTAGAAGAAAAAAAATCTCTTCTCAATTTATTTGTTTCTGTAAAAACTGCACTCCTTCAGTTAAATTCTTACTGTAATCAACTGGTAACTCCATTTTTTATTTCTCTGCCTCTAGAAATCCTGTCTCTGAATTTAACTTATGTCAGAATCCCTAGAACCATCTTTTGCAAAGAATTATAAACACATTTACACTAAACAGCTAAAATAGCAATAACACTCCAGTTGCGCACAAGGCTCGCTTGTATAAAAGAAACTTCTTTCTCCTGTTGGGAAAAGAAACCAGGGAAGGGCTGTCATATGCTAAGAATCTATACAAAAATAGATCTGGTTTCTAAAACAACGATTCCAAAACATAGTAATGCGGCTTGGAAGCTTTCAAATAAGTCGTCAGTTTAATTCATTAAACTGAAATGCCCAGACTTGAGTGTTTTAAGCAAACGCATGCAAGGGGGAAATAATTTCAAGTTCTGCCTTTCTCAAGAGATTTCCCTCGCAGTACTTGCCCTCCTGTAGTTCTCTCCTGCGTGTTGTGGGGAATGGTTCAGCTCCATCTATTGGAGGCAAGGATAATTTATTAGCTGTGTGTCTGAGCCTTAGAACAGGATTCCAGAACATTTTTGTATTCACTGCCAAAACAAATAAAGCCTAACATACTAGCAGCACAATGCCTGAGAAGGGCTTTCTTTAAAATGGAGGAGTCAGAAAAAGTCAGAAAGAAATAAGGGGAAGAATCATCAGTGAAAGAAAAGATCAGAAAGAAGTTGAGAAACAGAAGTGAACAGTATACAGATTATTATTTAAAAATACTTTTTAAAAAATTGTGTTTATTCATTTGTCTTATTTCCTGCCTGGGGCAGCTAACAGCCACCATTAAAATAGAAATACAATAAACTAAAACATCAACAAAATCCAACTATTAAAACATAACATAGTGAACAATAAACCTTTAACTATTAGGCTCCAATCTAGTTATATTCCAAAAGCCAGGACAAGTGTGTGTGTGTGTGTGTGTGTGTGTGTGTGTGTGTGTGTGTGTGTTAGGAATAAATGCTATTTCCTTGTTCAAATTATGTTCCAAATAAACCCTGGGGGTTCCTTGGAAGCAAAAGAGAGGTTCTCCACTGGGAAAAATCTGTAATATGGGAGACTCCCCTAAAAGCTTGCCTACTACAACATGCTTTCCCTTGCATGCAACAAGCATCCAATGAAGAATGTTGGGTTTGTTATAGGACAGACATTCCCTTCACGTGTGGTAACTATGAGGCCCAATGTCTAGGTTAGTGCCCTGGATAAACTGACTGCATACCTCACAATACTTCCCAGAATGCTCTGCAACACCCATTAATGGAAGATATGCAGAAGATCCTCAGCAGAAAAGGTAATATGAGAAGGACTGCGTTAAAGCAAAAAGTATGAAATCCATGGCTTTAAACCTAATGCGTTCTGACTGTAATTTCAGCTGTTGTCATGAAATGATGATATTCTAAGACACTTCATTCTGCAGAAGCCACTAAACAACGTGAAGGGATGCACAAGCCATGCAGCTTGCTAGAATTGCTGCAGTAAATTTGCTGTTATGCTAGGTAATCAGAGAAAGGTGGTGGTAAAAATTATTTTCCCAGAGTAATGGAAATTAAAGAACCTCACAATCTATATACCTCCATGTAATTTTTTCCTCACTAACAGAAAAGGTACTCTTTCCAGTTATAAATGTTTTTCATTTTATTTTACAAAATGGAATTCTCAATGCCATTATAAGGTTTTTCCTAAGAATGTACTATGTAGTAATGTACATTTGATGCATTTGCTGCCTGCTGAGTGTTTTTCAGGCAACACAAAATGCATGGAATCTAAGAGTTCCTTAGAATTCAAATCCACAAGATGCATTCAAGATTAGCTGAGATTCCTGCATTGCAGAGTTGGACTAGATGACCCTCAGGATCTCTTCCAACTCTACAATTCTATTATTCTAGTTGAACGTACTCTTGTCAGTTCACAAATGGAAAGCATTTCTTCAACACTCAAGCTGTAGACTACTCCTATATTATTCTATCAGAACTTAGATCCATTCTATCACAAGCAGGGCTACCCCACGTCTGGATTTTCCAGGACATTACTGGGATTTCAGAAGCGGAATTGATGTCTGGGGGGGATTTCTGAAAGGCGACGCTTTGTCCTGGATCTTCTTAGGCAAGTCAACTGGAAAACTCTGGGATTTTTTAAAAAAATAATTGAGGTCTTCCTTTAAAAAAGCTCAACAATCACAACTCTTATTGCCACTTACAAATATGCTTATTAAATGCCACTTTATCTAACAGCTTGCTTGTGAGTCAGGAAGCAGAAAGGTAGACATTGACAGTACTAATACTAAGCTCAACACAAACACTTGCAGATACTAATACTGGCCTACATCATAAAGTTGCTTTTTAAGAGTCACTGATATAATATGTCATGTGCTTTGAACACTCTTTCAGTGTCTTATAAATGGTATAATTATTGTAATAACCTAGTGGCTCTCAGGCTTTTGCGGATGTGCTGCTCTCACTAAATGCTTTTCTTCTGTTAGCAAACAATCTGTTTCTTCTTCTTCTAACCCACAAGTGAGTTTCATTTCAACTTACATTAATGAAACAGAGTTCATTCTGGTAGCAAAATGGAAAGGAACTAATCCCTTTTACATTATTTTTTTAAAAAAATCCATGCTGAGTGCTAGATAGCTATTGCCAGTGGAGCAGATAAATCCCTCCCTCCCACTTAACAATTTAGTCTAATGTCCTTTGTGTGCAGCCCACCTTCCCTTTCTTGCATCTGGTGCTCTGGGTGCTCCAAATCCCAATTTCAAAGCTACCTCATTTTAGCCAACTCCACCTTTCTACTGTAAGCTGTGGGTTCTTGCTCCAAAGAGACCTAATTGAAAAAGCTGCCCCCGAAACTTATTGCTGAAGCCTCAGTACAGGAAAGGGTTTTGTTGATTTCATCTAGCATAATTCAGCCAATGCTGCAACCATGCTGCTTGTGATGCTCTAGAACAGGCTTCCTCAAACTCGGCCCTCCAGATGTTTTGAGACTACAATTCCCATCATCCCTGACCACTGGTCCTGCTAGCTAGGGATCATAACTGTTCAGGACCAAATTACATGACAAAAATATGGCCTGCAGTTCATGAAGAGAGATTTGTGGCACAGCAGGCATTCAATCCTGTGTCTTCTTGGTCAAAGCCCAAGCATCAAAGGCCAGTACTTTAACCATTATATCCCATGGCTCTCTCAATCTTGAACACCTTGGATTGGGGAAAGTGGGGATCAAAATTCCTTCTTGGCTATAAAACCAAGGCAGTCACTGTCTCAGCCTAATTCTACCTCACAAGGTATTTATAGGAAGGAAATGGGAAAGAAATATTCTGCTTCAAGTTCTTTGGGTGAAAGGCAGGAGACATATATAGCTTTTTCTGTGATAGCTTTGCTCTTATTGCAGGGCTTCTTCCTCCCCCCCCCCCTTAACTAACAGCCAGTGGTGGGGTGGGGGCTGAATCAGGACTATGGGGAGGGGGTATTCACCCCTACCACGGTCCTTATTTGAATCAGATCGTCAATCCATCTTGCTGTTCACAATGAAAGGAAAGCAACACAAGACCTACTTACTTCACGTCTAGCATGGCCCCTACAGAGGGACCTGAATTCCTTAGCCTAGTGTACAGCAGAAGGCTACTGTGAGAACAAGGGGAGAGGGAGGAATGACAGGATAGAAGTCTAATAAATAAATTAAAAGCCCATGTTATTACACCACTCTGCACATACATACCCATATCCCAACAACCAGAAATATTTGTTATTGATACTGTATTTTTATAGTAGATCTCAACTGTTTGAAAGTCAACATGGGTGCCATTTTTGGCTGGATGTCAGGGTGTGTGTGTGAATAAGCTAATATTTCAGCTCTGTCTAACATACTCACAGACTAATTCTGTGCATGTTTATTGAGAAGAAAGTCCAAGGACTATTGTTTTCATGTCCTGTTTCTAAGTGTCTAAGGGACATAAGATGCAAGGTGGTAAACTAGATGAATATTTGGTCTAATGTAGCAGGGCTCTTCTTAGTCTTAAATGTGGCATACAACCAAAGCCTTAAACTTACACTGTAGCTTAAAGCACAGCATTCTAATATTGACAGAACTGTACTAACAACATATAAGCTATGGAAAAAAGTCTTAGGGAGAAACATTATTCCATTATTAGATGAGGCTCTATGGAAACTTCTGATAAGAGACCCAAGACATTGCAGTGTCCCTGCAATTCACTGTACATATACACTCTGCCTGAATGGATCAGCTTTGCATATTATTGAATGATTTGAAGAAACCACAGTATTAAATCTGGGGATTAATGTGAAAACTGAAATGCTTATGTTACAAAGGAAACAGAAGACGAAATAGCAAACATAGCATGCTATATTTTTTAATTGCAGATATGCTAAAACATCTTTTAATATGAGCACAAAGCTTGGGAAATAGAAGCTATATTTTAAAATGCACTAATAATTACACTCCAAAAGCTCCATATAGTTTTCTACATAATTTAAAATATGAAATGTTTATCCTATTGTAGCACAATCCTTTTTTAAAAAACCTCCGAATAATATTAGCAACAGATTTCTTTCAACAAAGTATATGGAAATCACCTTTTTGATAACGTACAAATCGTGCTTTTAGGTAGCCTATAAAATTACACATTCCATATTTATGGCAGTCATTTTCTGCAGAGCAAACAACTATTGTATCTTTTTACACAGTCTATTATTTGTTTAAAAGAGAAAGTGATGTCTTTTCATGGTAACAGAATCATGATGGCATCACATGATTGAGCTATTACAGTTAATTCCCTGTCAGCTTCACCTTAAAAAACCCTATCTTTAGGAATTTATAACTGCTATAAACACATACACACATTTCTAAGCTAACAAAAGAATATAATCAGATAAAGGTGTTAAAAAGAAGTTTTTTAAAAACAATTATTTTCCCCAATCTCCAATAGTTCCATCATGAGACTGGGGGTATTTAAAATTAAGGTAAAGGTAAAGGTACCCCTGCCCGTACGGGCCAGTCTTGCCAGACTCTAGGGTTGTGCACTCATCTCACTCTAGAGGCCGGGAGCCAGCGCTGTCCGCAGACACTTCCGGGTCACGTGGCCAGCGTGACAAGCTGCATCTGGCGAGCCAGCGCAGCACACGGAACGCTGTTTACCTTCCCGCTGGTAAGCAGTCCCTATTTATCTACTTGCACCCGAGGGTGCTTTCGAACTGCTAGGTTGGCAGGCGCTGGGACCGAACGACGGGAGCGCACCCCACTGCGGGGATTCGAACCGCTGACCTTTCGATCGGCAAGTCCTAGGTCTGAGGCTTTAACCCACAGTGCCACACCGCGTCCCTATTTAAAATTAAAAGGTCATAATATTACTGCTGAAATTCTATTGCTGCAGTCTTGTAGTCTTCACAACTATTCTGAAACAATCACTGTGAACATAGTAACCCAATAGCCACAATGTGCACTAAGAAGGTAGAACTGCTACTGAATCTACTTGTGATAGTGGAATTCAAAGATACACCAGTGTAGTGACCAGATGACAATAGAGCACCCTATCCTTTTACTGGGGCTATGGTTGTGTGTCTAGTTATTATAATAACTAAGCCCTCCCCCATAGAGGCTATAAACACCATTTTCTATTGTTTGTGCAGCTGTCTCAAGACCACCTCCCACTTCTACTACTAATAATAATTTCAATATTTATACCCCACCCATCTGGCTAGGTTGCCCTAGTTACTTTTAAGTAAGTAACATTGTACTCAGGCTCAACAGCAACTCTACATTCCTTTCTGACAAAGCACATGGCTCTACGGTTTTCAGCTGGGGTGCACTGTAAGCACATTTTGACATTTAAAAAATCCAAAGATATGCAGTGGTACTTCCTCACTTTTCTTCTGCTTTGACTATACATTTCAAGTCCTTTGATTGTTTGTTTTCCAGTTTGCAGAAACACCAAGCAACCAAAGTTCTTCACAAGAATGGTCTCTCATAATATGACCTGGATGAAGTACCCAAGCCAGAGCCGAGATTCATTCACAAGTTTTGAAGACATCATATTCTCACAACATGTAATATCAAGATTTATGCACTGCTATATTACGCTCTTTGTACCAACTGGTCTACTCGCTGGGATTGTTATTTTAGGCATCCTCATCAAGAACCATATGCAGCACACCAATGAGAAATTAGATATAATGCTTTTTGCTCACACCATCAGCAATATGTTAATGATTCTTTTATCGCTCACCATCATCACAAGGCCTGCCTACCTCAAAGTATCCTATTTTGAGTGTGGAACACTGTCGTTTTTTTTCAATTTGAATTACTTCAGCTCTCAGTACCTTCTTGTCCTCATGGTGCTTAGCTTTTTTCTTTATAGGCACCCACCCCAAAATGCTTTAATTAGTAAGGCACATCAAAACCCTATGGTATCTGTTGCATTTGCACTGATATGTGCCTTTTGTGCTACACTAATAGTGGTGGCACTGCTGGGCATGGAGAATTACCACAAAGAAACAGACTGCCAATTAGATCCTTTATTTGCATGGCCTGAATACGAGATTATTAAATTTACCTTTGGCTTCTGCATTCCATCTTTGGCCAAGCTTCTCTGCTTTATTCTAATGTTTGTTAAAAAAGTTCAGCCGGAAATCCATCCCTCTAGAGACAATATTCACCCATATTTGACTGTTTTGGTTATTACAATAACAATGTTTGTGTGTCGTCTATTTTACAACAGTATGATTCTCTCTAGGACCAGCTTGAAGATACAGAGGATAATAGGGACACCCCAAAATGAGCTGACAATGAATATTGCAGAGATCCTGCTGTTCAGCGAAAGCTGTGTTAGTTTAGTTATCATTCTTTGCCTTCATAAACCATGCAGAATCGGCTTACTGAATGTTATAACTAATCTCACAAAAGTTTGCAGGAGGAGACATGCTAGTAACAGTCCTCTTGAAATACCAGAGACTCGTGCTGAAGTCTCATCTGGGCCCTCTGAAAATGGATCACACTGACCTTTGCCTTCCAAAATATTAGCATTGAAGAAAAAAGCGACAAATCTGCCAACATACAGAACCTGAAGGAATAAAAGATTTGCAAGCTTATTTATTCTTACAACCTGAGGAACAAATATTCTCCAGCTGGGGCTGAAAGCTACAATCATGGTTACTTAATGTTCCTCCTGTGTTGCTATTGCACGTCGTTGTTGTGTGCTGATGTATGGATAGCAGAGTGAACAACAGGACATCAACATGGTCAAGAGATTGTATAAAAAGAAACTTTTTCAGGATCAACAAAGGGGTAATGAATATAGAAGACTGCATGGGAGAGTGAAGGGAGATCTTGATAAAGAAGTGCATCACCTAGAAGTTAATGTATTATTCTACAAGTGACTCTTACAGCAACAAAATTAACTTAGTTATCATACACCATAATCCTTCAGTCCGTACATTTTTATCCCCCTCCCAACATACATTCATAAGGGATACAAGTCACTTGCAGAGGGGGGCTCTTTTTCTCTGTTCACCAATCCTGGACCAATAAACACCACCCATGGAATTGTCTAGCCTAAGAAGTCCAGCTTTCAGAATCCAGCCTGCTTGAATGTGGGCGCTTCTAAAAGGCTTTCCAGTGTACAGAACAGAACAGCACTGCACGGAACAACAGGCAAACTAGTTCTACTGAATTATAGACATTGAGGCTCTGAGATTAGAAGTTGTACCCATCTTCAAAAAGGGGGGGGGGGGAGAGAGAAGATTGAGGTAACTACCAATCCGTCAGCTTTTTGATACCAGGAAAGATCCTAGAACATATAATTAAATGGTCAGTCTGTGAGTACTTAGAAAAGGATGCTGTGATTGCGAAGACCCAGTATGGGTGTCTCAAAAACAAGTCATGCCAGACTCATTTCTTTTTTTGATAAAGTTACAAGCTTGGTGGATTGGTGAATGCTGTGGATGTGGTGTATCTTGATTTCAATAAGGCTTTTGACAAAGTCCCCTGTGATATTCTTGAAGGAGCTGGTAAAATGTTGGTTGGACGAGGTTACTGTTAGGTGGATTTACCGACAAAACCCAAAGAGTGCTCATTAATGGTTCCTCATCATCCTGGAACAAAGGGACAAAGTGGGGTACCACATGGGATGGTTCTGTCTTGGGTCTGTTGTTCAACATTTTTATAAATGACTTGGATAAAGGAAATGAGGGGATGCTCATTAAATTTGCAGATGACACCAAACTGGGAGGGGTAGCTAATGCCACAGAAAACAGAATCAGAATTCAAAAGAATCTTAATAGATTGGAGAACGGGGCCCAAGCTAACAAAATTAATTTCAGTAGGGACAAATGTAATGTTCTACACTTAGGCAGAAATAATCAGCTGCAAGAATATAAGATGGGATATGCCAGAAAGATATAGGGGTCTTGTTGGACCACAAGCTTAATGTGAGACAACAGTGTGATGCAGCAGCAGAAAAAGCTAATGCTATTCTAGGCTGCATCAACACAAGTACAGCGTTCAGATCAAGAGAAAATCACTACTATATTCTGCCTTAGTCAGACCAACCTGGACTACTGTGTTCAATTCTTAGCACCACAAGGAGGATGTTGACAGGCTGGAAAGTGCGCGCGGGACGGCAACCAAGATGATCAAGGGACTGGAAACTAAGCCTTATGAGGAAAGGTTGAAGGAGCTGGGTATGTTTAGCCCAGAAAAGAGGAGACTAGAGGATTTTCAAATATCTAAAGGGTTGCCACATGGAGTTTGTTTTCTCCTGCTCCGAGGGTGGGACCCAAACCAATGGATTCAAGTTACAAGACAGGAAATTCCGACTAAACATTAGGAAAAACTTTCTGATGGTAATAGACTTCGTCAGAAGGTGGCAGACACGCCTTCATTGGAGGCTGGATGGCCATATGTCATGGTCACTTTAGTTAAGATTCCTGCATTGCAGGGGGCTGGACTAGAATTGGGCCCATTCCAATTATACAATTATATCATTCTGTAAGTTCCCTTAAAAAACAAGGGGTTGCAAAAGGGCATTGCTATTTGCTGGAAGTGTGCAGTATATTCAAGACAGCCTAACTGCTGTGCAGTGGAAATGGAAAAGTCATATTTCAGGGTGGGATGGGACATGAATACAGGTTCTATAAACCAGAACAGCTGTTCTGGGCTTGAGGTAAATTAATTATTTCGGGTGCAGGAAGTGTTAAATACATTTGGGCACCCCTTTGCCAAAAGATCTAATTGATGTAACAATGACCAACAACATGAAAGATTTAACATGAGAATGGTGCTATTGGGGATAATGTGGTATAGTAAGATGAAATGTGTCCATGTGATCATGGTGAATCATGCCTCTTTAAATGTTTTGGAGAAAAATAAAATCATGTCGAAAGACATAGCAAGAAAAAAATGCAAGGAGGACAGTAGTTCTTTCATTAAGATGGGTAATAAATAACAGCCCAGGAGTTTCTTAACAGTAAATGAGATGGATGTAAGGCAAGGCATGAAAGATATAACAGGGCGTTGGAGCCTTTTTCTTTTCATGCATAGAGAGCGTTATCTGCTGGTTCAAGGCTTACCTTGAAGCAGGGGTAGGCAACATGCTGCCCATCAATGCTGTGAATTCCAGCTCCCATAAACCCCAACCACCCTGGCTGATGGTCAGGAATGATGTGTCTTAGGGCAGGAACCTTTCTCTCCCATATGCTACTCTGTAAAGTGTCGTCTATGGTTATGGCACCATGTACAACATAATAATCACTATTAATAATGATACTTTGATTTCTCATCAAGAAGACTGGCTTATTCCAAATACAGTACTTCTGGAAATGAAAAGAGAAATGTATATCCAAGGCAAACTATTGCTTTGGACTGTTTTTTTTGGTAATGACAAAGGGTATCTTTTTTTCACCAACATCCTACAACAAAATCACACATCAACTACTGCCACAGGCTGGACTTTGGGATGTAGTGAACATATGTGCCTGGAAAGAACTCAGGGGATTCTATGTCTGAGATAGCTCGCAAGAAAATATTGTAACACTGTGAGCTTATACATTGCAATAGTTGTTGGGAAAATGTTAGAAGGGATTTTGTAGTGAAGACACATCAGAGCCTTTCAACATCTATGCCAGTCAATATTAGACCAACTAATATTAGGGGGCTGAGGCTAAGGTCTGCCCTGACTACAACAGGACCTCCAAGTGTAACACTTTCCCTGAATTGGGAAACAATAAAGGATGTACTCAGGCTTGTTATTATGGGAGGTATTAAGCATGATCCCCACCCCTAGTAATCCCAGCCATTGATTTAAAAAACTTTCCCCAAACCTTCATCTGCATAGCCCTGCCCCGTGTTCCATTTCTTGATCTCACTAGAGTGTGACAGAATGCTAGAAGCTATTTTTTATGTATATATAGATTATGTTTATGATGATATGATCAACAAGAATCAACAACTGTTTTTCAGCTATCAAAATGTGAACCAAATTCAAGTTTTCTCAATGCATATGGTTAATAAATGTTTCTAAAAATATTTCAGCAGTCTAAATGATCTTCCAATTATTATATAATTCATTTTTATAGCAAGCACAAGTAGGATATTAGAAGCATTTTAGTGTATGGATGTTTGTTCCAGTCATGGGGAAAAGCTGTCTACTTCTATTCAGATACAGTAGTGTTTTTTTCCTGCAGCAATTAAGGAAATGTTATTATAGTAAACCATAAGCCAAATGGAAAAGAACATCACCCATATCCGAACAAAGATGAGTGAGAATTATTAGAGTATACTGAAAGTATTCTAAGCCTGCATTAGCTCTTTACCCGGAGCCTGTGGAGATCTGATGTGCTTTTAATATCCCATTTTTCTGTAGTCTCTGCATTTTAAAAATATAAATGGAAAGCTATGGTTTAAATTTCAGTAGGCTTGAAGAGGAACTATGACTGATACTTGTGGCAGAATCAAGTACATTGTTGTGTTCTACACAAGAGATGAAAGCTAGGGCTGCAATGTTTAGTCAATTCATTCAGATTAATTCATTTAAAAATTTAATCAGGAAATAGATTTCTAAAATTATCTTTTATATAACACCACACAGACTGCAAGTTCCATCAGAAGTAGCATTTCTCCTTCCACCTCATACAGGAGGGAATTCATAGGCTAAGGTGCTGTGACCTGGGGGATGCCTTTCTAATGTCTAAAACCAAAGAAAGCATGCCTTTTTATTCCAAGTAATTATTCTTATTCATATGCAAATGAAATTTTAATCTACTGGAATGCATTTGATTAATCCAACAATATTATTTAATCGTTTGATTAGCACTGCCTATAAAAGCCTAAGAGCTCTAGTGCAGGCACAAGCAAACCCAGCTTGATGGGCGGGGTATAAATCAGGCATAAGCAAACTCGGCCCTCCAGATGTCGGGGACTACAATTCCCATCATCCCTAGCTAACAGGACCAGTGGTCAGGGATTATGGGAATTGTAGTCCCAAACATCTGCAGGGCCAGAGTTTGCCTATGCCTGCTCTAGTGGATCAAATATAAAATACCATCTACTCCAGCATCTTGCTTCCCAGAGCAACCAACTAGCTGCCTCTAGGACAGGGGTGGGAACCTCAGGCCCACCTTGACCAAAAGCCCCGTCAAGCCTCTTTGTCGGGATGTTTGAACATACCTAGGCCATAGTCCTGCTTTGCGCCCTCCGCAAGTGCCTTTGTCTGCATAAAACAGGAGTCACCAACTATTTTGGATACATGGGCAGATTTCAAATTTTGAGAGAGTGCTGTGGGCACCAGTCACAACATGGCTGCCATGAGGCCATAGTATACACAAAACTAGAGGAAGCACAGTCATGGTGAAGTTTTTTCTGTAATTGTGCTTCCATTCTATAAAAGGCTTAACCTGTTGAATGTCTGCCTGCCATACAACTGTTAAAGGCACAAGAACCCCGTTTTAGCCCAATGCCAACTCTAAACTGAAGCCTATGCTACCATCCTGTACCTAGTTATCTAGGAATAAGCCCCATTAAACACAAAGAGTCTTACTTCTGAGTGGACATGTATACCATTACACTGTAAACAAATAATTAATTGTGTAGTTAACAAGTGCCTGATCCTTAGCTTCTATTAAGCTGGAGACATTTCCAAGCCTCTTCAAACAGTTTTCATATTTTGCCTTTTGGGATTAGAGGGGATTCTTTAACATCTACCCACACTTAAGACTTGGGGGGGGGGGGGGAGTCTAAGCATTAAAAAGGTAAAGGTACCCCTGCCCGTACGGGCCAGTCTTGACAGACTCTAGGGTTGTGCGCCCATCTCACTTAAAGAGGCCGGGGGCCAGCGCTGTCCGAAGACACTTCCGGGTCACGTGGCCAGCGTGACATCGCTGCTCTGGCGAGCCAGAGCCGCACACGGAAACGCCGTTTACCTTCCCGCTAGTAAGCGGTCCCTATTTATCTACTTGCACCCGAGATTGCTTTCGAACTGCTAGGTTGGCAGGCGCTGGGACCGAACAGCAGGAGCGCACCCCGCCGCGGGGATTCGAACCGCCGACCTTTCGATCGGCAAGCCCTAGGCGCTGAGGCTTTAACCCACAGCGCCACCCGCGTCCCTCTAAGCATTATCTGATCTCAAATGAATCCACCAAAGGAAAGATGCATCCTGATTTGGGGGGGGGGGAGGGCAAACTACAGAGAATCCAAGGGATCTCATGGAACTAGAAAAGGTATGGGAAGTGGACTGGGGATCAGAAACAGGGTATCAAAAGTGCTTAAAGAAGCCAGCAAGGAAGGAAGGCATGGTCAACATCAGGGCCTGCTCCAGTAAATTAAACCCTTCCCCTATGGATCCAAAGGACGCCATCCACCCTGTGGGAAGGCAGAAGAGAGTGAGGCAGGCAGGCAAACAAACAGACAAAGGAAACATCAGGACTTGCTCCAGTCAGACTGGCCCCTCAACTCACAAGGCCAATTTTACGTTTTTTATTATTTGTTTTAGTATTTTGAAATTTTAAGTCTTTTCTTGGGTGTCTTGGAATAAAACAAGTTATGAATACAATAACGAAATAACTCTTGCGCACTCCAGCAACTAGTATTTAGCAATATACTACCTCTGATCATGGAGGTTCCATATAGACGTCATGACTAATAGCCATTTATCTTATTCACTGTGTGAAAGGAATAGCCCAAAGAACCCAATAAATGCATATACCGAGAAAATAAAATGAGCATTAGACCAGTGATATGTACAATACAAGCGAGAACTAAACTGCTCTGTCATGTGAGGTTTACCACTGACTGCCCCTGCCTCCATGGAGCTGTTCTCCCCACTCCAGCATCTGTTACATTCAATGCTTCACACATCACATGGAGGGAAATGTAAGTTTGCCATTGCATGCACTTAAGACAGAAACCTGTAGCTAGACCCAGTACACCTGTTAAACGCTCAGAAAGTATGAGCACTAAAGCTTGGGTATTCGAAAACAAGGGTCATTCTTTGAAAATGTGAGGAAACATATGCCAAATTGAACAGCGATAACTGTTACCTAGTCACAAATGGAACTCTGATAAATTGCTGCCGCTGACCTAATTTCACTCCATTTTACTACGTGGAGATACCAAATGCCAGCAAGTGGAATCTCAGCAACAGCAGAGATTCTGAGGTATGACAGGGGAGCCACCAATGCCCACAGCAGTATGATTACTTAGCGTCTGTCTTGCTAGCTTCAACTATAAAATATCGACGCGCAGTAAAATATAGAGCACAATACCACTGTATAACAATTGGATTCTTAACCTGAAAGGCATGCATACAAGTAGTTTTTAAAAACTGAGTTTAGAAAAGGTCACTCTGAGCATCAAACATGAATAAGGAATAATAAAGAGGTGCCATGCAGAGCAGGGGTAGCCAAAGTTTGAAATTATAGCTCCCTTGATACTTGAGCCCTAGCCATTCTGGCTGAGGTTAATGGAAGTTGGAGCTCACATATGGAGGGCACCATATTGGCTGTCTCTGATGCACTGGGACATGTTACAAAATACAGAATAATTTAGTAAACGTTAAATTTCACGTTTGGTTTCTGACCAAAAACCGGATTGTACATACATACATACATGCATGCATGCATACATAGTTTAGAATAAATGCTATCAAAAACCAGAAATAATGACCAAAATTGTGATTTCTGGGTTCTGCAGCAATGCTTTTCAAACTGCGTCAAGCTCCTCTGAAATTCAGCTCCCCCCGCCCCCGATATTCTCTGTGTAATGTGCAGCTGGTTAGAAATGTTAAGGGAGGCAAATGTGAGGCCCAGCAAGCCAAGATGGTGCACAGAGAACACGCCCCATAACATTCCTCAGAATCTTCTGCAATGCACCAAGATTCCACTGCAGGCACACAGCGCTTATCTGGCAGAGAAGTGAACAAGGGAAAGGTTTGCTGAACCATGGTTCCAGAGCAGCCTACCCCAACCTGCTGTCCTTCAGAAACTGGACCCTAATTCCCATCACCCCCAGCCAACATGAATAATGCTCGGGGATAATGGGACTATATTCCACAATGTATGGTGGGTACCAGGTTGGGTAAGGCACTTCTGGGGCAGTGGAGAAATGCATTCAAGGTGAACTCCAGAAGCTTATTCACAACAGGATCAGATAATGGAAACTGCGCAGTGTATTAAAGTCATGCTGTACCCAGATGTACAATGGTATTACTGAAGTACACTTAGGGTAGGTGTTGGTATGGAAACTTCATGCAGCAGAACCTTCAAGCATAGTTTCACAACCGTAAGAACTAGACAGATTTTTTGTTTTCTAAAATGAAAAAATTCTCAGAAAGCTGAACTTCTTACGAGTATACTGTGCTTTTAAAGCACTATTTTAATATAATATAGGTCATTTATGATCCGCAGAAATCCCAATTTCCCCCTCTATCTTAAGTTTTCTAATTCAGCATGCCCAACTGTGGCCAGGATCCAATAAGCTGCCATGGGCTTGGGAGGCATGCCAAGTGGAATTTTGAGCTTTTCCCCTTTAAACAGCATTTACCCACTCCAACCTGGTGTAATATCCCTAACTGCTTCAAAACATTCAAAAGCAGTGTGAATGAGGCATTGGGTGCTGCTGCTTAAGAAAGGAATGAGTATTTTATTCTTCCCCTCTCTCACACACACAAACACACGTGGAGTAAAAAGTCTGCTGAGGACATGCACTATAGTCTTGTCCCTTCCACTGAGAAAACAGGATTTAACGTAGCTGTTCAAGACTTCTTTTCCCACAGTCAGCAGAGCAATTCTGGCAACCGCCAGGTGGTGTTTGTGCAGTTATCAACAAGCTTCCTTCAGCAGCAGATGAAGCCCAAGCCTCCACCTGCTGCATCACGATTCAGAAGCAGCACCGACACATTGAATGTGTTCTGCTAAGTTTGTTGCAGAAAAATGATAGCAATGATGAACACCACAATGCAATACATCAAGATGGGAATACCTCTTGAGCTGACCGAAACATGCAAGCGATTAAGAAGGGAAAACAGGACTCCCGAAAGAGGGTAGGAATATCTCACTCTAGTTATTAATGCATGTGTTAAAGAATCAGTCTTCACTTTGAGTTTTAATGTTTTTCTTTTAATTGCATTTGCTATATGCTTGTACAGCCAAAGAATATCTCACTCTAGTTATTAAAGCATGTGTTAAAGAATCATTCTTCACGTTTGAGTTCTGTTTTTCTTTTAATTGCATTTGCTATACGCTTGTACAGCCAAGCAGTGGTATATGCTGAAGGTGCTTCTTCTAGCTGAATCTGTGAAATGGTGCTCAGTGTACTGGCATCTGAGTTTATTTTTGTATTTGAAGTAGGATCCCAAAAGCAAAAGAGGGATGAAAATAGGCAAACATCCCACGTCTCTCAAAATGTTGTTTTGTTTTTTTTTTTAATTTACAAATTGAACTGGCAAAGAGAAATAAACCAGCAGAAACAGAGTTAATTTTAGCCTTTAAAATGATGTCAGCTCAACAAAAACTGTAGAAAGTACAAGAATCTATAAAGCTTTATTATAGTGGTAAGACTTGCAGGAAGAACTGGATTTGTTGCTATAAACCATTTAAGTATCTTAAACAATCTTTTAAAAATGCAGGTGTTTATTCAGTTCTAAATTAACTGTACCAATACACTACTGCCTTCAATTCAATCTAGAATAATCTGAATAGCACTAATTTTTATAATTAGTGGTGGTGATAGTGATGTGATTAAAGATAAATTAGCCAACCAGTGGTTAGGAGGAAATCAGCTCAAGACCAGTTAAAACCTATGAATACACATTAGTGTAAGGTAAAATGAATCCTAAAAACACATGATGGTAAGAACAATTTAAAATGATGAACATTGTTGAAATCGTTCAGATTTCTTGCAGTCCCAGAGCATTATCAGAATGCCACTGATGCACTACTATTTAAAATATAGTTTTCCCTTCAATATTTACATTGGCCTGCTTTTTAGTGATGTATAAAAGTGATTTATTCTACCTTGCAGAAACAATAATTATAAAGATTGGCAAGTTAAAAAATAGCTGAGTTATTCTTAAACCCTCTACTACTAAAATCATTTTTTTTTACAAGATTATGCATTTTTTTTCAAAAAGTAATCTAAAAATATGTTGTTACAAGCCTCATAGTAATTCAACAACACAGTATTTTATTTTGGACAAGTGAAAATAAATTTTCTTTCTGGAAATAAACATGACAAACCCCTTGAAACAACTTTATGCATGCCTTCATATAAAATAGTAAGAATTAAGACTAAGACCAGGCTAAGGCTGCAATCCAATGAACATTTACCTGGGAGTAAGTTCCACAAGGCATGTATTTGGTCTCCAACAGCAACCGGTTACTTCTGGATATTCAAAAGCCGAGCAAGAGGGTAATAAGTATCTCTCTGATGCATGTTCCCAGGATCTAGTACTCATGAGGTATACAACCTCAAAACTTGGGCTTTTTATTTTAAACTATTATGGCTAATCACTATTAATAAATGTATCCTTCCAGTTATTTTCTATAGACATCTAAGATGGTGTCCATCTCCACAGCTTGTGGTAACAAATTTTGTAAGAAGAAACACTTATTAATGTCAATCAATTTAACCGGATGGAGAGAACTATTTGGAAAGGTATTCTGGTTACACTTTTCATGTTATAAAACTGTAACATGTTGCCACTGCCACCTTGATCCTCCACCTTCTATACTAAAAACAGCTTATCTTTAGTCTATTTTCATAGAGATTCTAAACCAGTTATTGTCTTCACCATCCCCTCAATAGCTTTTTTCAGATCAGGCAACCAGAGCTGCACACAGCGATGGAAGAGGCTGATAGGCTGATAGGTCTCAATAATCAAATGTAATATTTCAATCTGGCTCAAAAATTAGGTCAGAGATTACATGTGTTTCCACTTCCATATACTTAAAATGCTGTGAGAATCTTAGCTGCTCATGGCTTTTTGGCAACAAGGTTTACATAATCCAGTTCAAGATTTTAATCATCTGTGGTAATCTGCTTTATTTTTATTTCCTTATAATTTCACAAATCATTTAACAACATAGTTAGAAAAAGTAACTGCTTAAGAAATAAATATTATTTTCCCAAAGACTTCTGTTATACAATTGAAAACCTATAAGACCTATAAGAGCCTCTCTTTTTTTAAGCCTCTGTAAGAATCAGAAGGGTCCCATACTTTTCCTCTAGCTATCAGTTTGGCAGCCAAAGCATGTGCTGTAGGGGTTATATGTTAAGATTTCTATAATTATCTATGCAAACAAAGAACATGATACAACAGAAAGTTGATCTTTTATTTCTTCCAAAACTGGCTTTAGTCCTGATATTTATCCTTTTCTCATAAGAGCAATGCCAAAAAGATGTTTTGCTCATTGCCACTATATAGATCCTAAAATGATCCCAAAAACATTTACACTGAACATGTACATTCATATATTTGTGGTTCATCTAACTAAATTCACAAAGACAGCATCATGGATATACATGAACAGATGTTAAGGCCATTCATGTTAATAAACAATGAACTCTTTCATTTTTACAGGAAGGAGATTAATTATTTTCCCTTTTATTAATTGCAGGTCAAACAAGATTCATTAGTTGCTAAACTGAAGTAAACAGAACTATTATGATTCAGCAACTTTCAAATTGTAAGCAAGATTACAATAGAAGAAATATGTATACACCTGAAATCATCATTACCATACAAAAGTTCCTGTGTTATAGAACATATCAATTGATTCTTGCTTACCACTTTTCTTAAGGTACTATAGAAATTCTGCAAGTCTTGACCTAAACTGATTCTGCTTTTGCAGAATACAAAATATGACTTCTACAGATCTCTTTGGATTCACCAACAATTTAAGCACTTTGGTACTGAAGTTCTAAGCGATATACCCAAGAGAGGCGCATACCATGGAAATTTTCGCAGCATCCACATCTCAACTACTTTGTAACAGCACATATTTTGAACGAAATGGATCATATCTATGCAATGAAAACAAAACTGTCAGCCTCTCAGATAAATCAGAACACCAGCAATACGTTATAGGTCTTTTCTTATCATGCCTTTACACAATATTCCTTTTTCCTATTGGCTTCGTGGGAAACATTCTTATTTTAGTGGTGAACATAAGTTTTCGTGAAAAGATGACTATTCCAGACTTATATTTCATAAACCTTGCAGTAGCAGATCTCATTTTGGTGGCTGACTCTCTCATCGAAGTTTTTAATCTCGACGAAAAGTATTACGATATCACAATAATTTGTACTTTTATGTCATTGTTCCTTCAAATCAACATGTATAGCAGCATATTCTTCCTAACATGGATGAGTTTTGACAGATACATAGCACTAGCAAAAGTAATGAAGTCCAACTTATTTCGCACCATGGAACATGCCAGATTAAGCTGTGGCCTCATCTGGTTGGCATCTATCTCGGCAGCACTAGTGCCCTTCACAGCTGTACATTTGCAACATGCTGGGGAGGTTTCCTTTTGCTTTGCAGATGTAGAAGAAATTCAGTGGCTAGAAATAACCTTAGGGTTTATCATCCCTTTTGCTATTATAGGCCTTTGTTATTCGTTAATTGTAAGAGTCTTGATAAGAGCCCACAAGCATAGAAGTTTGCGGATACGCAGACAGAAAGCTCTTCGCATGATTTTTGTTGTTGTCCTTGTCTTCTTCATCTGCTGGCTTCCTGAAAATGTCTTCATAAGTGTGCAACTTCTTCAAAAGACAGAGCAAACCTCATCAAGGGGCCAGTCTTTCAGACACAACTATCCCTTAACCGGACACATTGTGAACCTTGCAGCCTTCTCAAACAGCTGTTTGAATCCTCTTATCTACAGCTTCCTAGGTGAAACTTTCAGAGAGAAACTGAAATTGTACATTGAACAGAAAACAAAAGTCTCTGTTTTAAACCGGTTTTGTCATGCTACCCTGAAATCTGTTATTCCTGATAGCAACGAGCAATCGGAAGTTTAATTTAGCCTGTATTTAAAGGTACCATAATGGAACTTGATCACAATGCTAATAGAAAAATCATATACTTTGTCCTATGCACAAAGATTTGTACTATTTTTATGATGATATGTAAAAGATTACACATTACTCAAATCTGCATTTCATTAAGGTTAGAAACTAATAAAAGGCTCATGGGGGGGCAGCTGTATTTGCATACTTGTGAACAATAAGGTAGCAGAAAACTGTCTAAGGAAGAACTTAACTATAATATACTTATCAAATAATGTTATTTTTCTGCCATATGTTAGATGCCCTGAACAAAATAGTAAAACTGCAGTAAGAATAGGGAAATTCAATAGAACATATTGATACAGAGATGAAGACACAGATATAGAGAGTTGTTGATTTTCCTTCCAAGAATATCAGCTTGCAAACCTGTTGAAGAAAACAGCTAGAAAGCATGGTACTGTATATTAATAGACACAAACTGTTGCACAAACTATTAAGAAAATAGAAATTCAATCTAGATTTACAATGGACCTCTCTTTCTGGGTTGTTGTTTTTTAATTATTACAGTTAGCTACTAGGCTTTTATTACTTCCAAATTCCCTGAATCACCAAGAATCTTCGCCTTTAATAGTGGACTCAGGCAGTTGAGTGCTTATCAGCTTGTAATTGAAACAGGGCCACCCAAAAATAAGGTAATGGTGCATACTCAAGGGACTTCTCCAGTTATACAGAACTATATAAGTTTGCAGCAGGAAAGAACAGTATTTAAAAAAAAACAACTGAAAATGGCTCAAAGGTTTGTGAACTTCCTTAACTCATGGAATGTGGATGACAGCTGTGCCTACAGAAATAAGAAATATTCTATTACTCATTCTGTTACCTGAAGATGAAATTTCCATGACCACATTTAACATAAAAGATAGGAGTTCCTGTGTATTCACTATGCTTTAGTTGTGGGGGCAAATGATGCATAACCCCCACTGTGCTAAATCCTATAGCTTTTTCCCTATGGGTAGATTTCACTTCCACCTCAGGAGACAAAGGAAAAGTTCTAAAAGAACCAGGACAGACTGTGAGTGAGCTGAGACACAAAATGTTAGTGTGCCAGTTGAAGGTGGGGGAAGGAAAATCAGTGGCGTAGCGTGGGGGTGCAGGGGGGGCCGGCCGCACCGGCCGCAACATCGGGGGGGGGGGGGCTCGCTCGCACTCGCAGCTCTCTGCCCCTACTAAAATCCACGGGTTAGGGGGCGCAAATTACTTGCCTTGCCCCGGGTGCTGACAACCCATGCTACGCCACTGAGGAAAATGTACTCCGGGAGAAAAGCGGGAAATTACTAGCTCAATGTAGCCTTTAGTAAGTATTCTGGAAGGGTATGTGTGAGATCAGTTTAAAGCAGAAAATATTTCTCTTCCTGCACTATATAGGAATGTTTCCAAGAAAAGGAAAATGAACACATTTTCCAGTTCCACTCTTCAGAACACCTCCTGCACTATACAGCAATTAAATGCTTAAGATCACCCTGAGCTGTCTAGTGCTTTAGGGTAGCAAAGAAAAGCCAAGTGGGTAGGTGTTTGTTTCACTTTTCTTCTCCTGAAACTCTCCCAGATGTCAAATACCACTACACATCTTTTGGTCCAAGCAATCTGGAGCCCTGAATGAGGATATTCTTCTTACAGGGTAGGGAAATACACTGCTAGTGGGTATTGCAATAGCCACTAACTCGAATCAACTTTTTTTCCAGAATACTTGGATCCTGGGCATGTTCAAGCAATATTCATTCTCAATATCTGTATTCACACTGCAATCAGGAGATTCAATGGGAAACTGGCTCCCTCCCCCACTTCCCTTTCCATTCATAAAATAGAATTGGCTTTTATTTCACTTTCACCTTCCTTTAATTTTATTTACTGTACAATACCTTGAAAATAACAAATATTATTTGTTATATAGAATATGTCTCATGAATTGCAATTTACTGCAGGTTCTCCCTAATTCTCTTATCTAAAATCTTTCATCATGGTATCACGGAAAGCTGGCACTGCCAATAAATAAGGCACTGCCAAATTTAGAAATTGCACTCTATATGCAAGGAGGGGAGGAGGTACACATGAACAAGGAGGGCTATCATCTAAACTGGCTCAGAGACTGGACAGTCAGAATCAAAGCGACCTTTTCCTATATGGATATTAACATCTATTTGTAAAGACAATTTGCATACTATGATGATTTCATCCTTTCCTGCCAGGATGGAGAAAAGTTTGCTTCTTACTGGACTTGAATCACTCCCTTTTGACCACTCTACGGGAAAAGAAATTTGAGTTTAAGGGAAAAGTGGACCTTGGCTGACCCTTGACTGCCTCCTTTGGGCTTAGCTCCCTAGACGTCAACCTCCTCATGCTTGTCACTAACAGGCTGCAAGGTCTTGAGAGCTTTGGAAAGCAACATGGAGAAAGTATTGGAGAGCTACTTTGGAGTGTGGAAAAACAACATTCTTGTACATCCAGGTTTAGCATGCTCTAGTTCCTTTTCAAGCAATGTTAAGATAATCACAGAGATGCTGCACTAAGCTAGATAATGTTCCTATTATTGCCTGATCATACCCTTGATTACAGGCTAGGCATGGAACTAAATTCTGATTGCATTTTGGAGCTTCAAAAGATTATCTTTCCCATGTGATTGACTTTCAATCCCTTCTAGGATATATACTCTATGAAGGGCTCTGTACCCTCCAGAACTGTGCTATATTATGACCTCCACAAAGATCTTACAGAAGACATGCTCTGCCTGCTGCAGGACAGGAAGACTTAGATCCTGGCTGCGGCACATAGCTAACAAAAAAGCAAAAAGTTTCACTACAAATTTCCAAGATGTAGTTTCATTTTTTAAAAAAATCTAAATTTATAAAGCTTCCCATGGAGCCAGTAATTCAAGGAGACTAACATGTTGGGGTCCAGGAGCTGCATATCAGCAGCAGGTGTGGTCACCCCACAGTCTCACATGCACATACAGGACACACACAGAGGATCAGAGTCACTTGCAACTGATCCAGGCAGCATTACCAAAGTTACCAAGCAGGTATAATTCTGAGTAGTAAACTGGATGATTAATATGGGGTGTATGGAGCGTTAGGAAAGGGTAATACCTCTGGTACGGAACACACTGTGCTCCTTCTGGAGTAGTTTCTCCACCTTTGGTCCCCATCAGCTCTCACCTGTGGCTCCTAGAAGCTGTCAGCATGCAACAGCAGCGACAACCTGGCAATGGCTTCGACAGGCCAGCTAAACCAGGTGAGGGTAGCCGATGGGTCTCAAACACTCCATGAGTTAGGCCAGGACTTCCCCTGTACGTGAAGACAGGCTCTGGCGGATTGAGCGGACGAGACCAATACTGGGTCTAATGGCAAAGAAGGCGATTTCTACACATGCTGTAGAGGCAAGTGAGGGGCGATGGGGCTTGTCAATCTATGACGGTAGCCCATCTGGGAGAAGGAAAACTCTGATCCTAAACCTCTGCTGCCTTGCAGGATATCTTTGGGAGGAGAAAAGGCTAAGGAGTAGACTCTACACAAATCCAAAGTGGAATCCCTAAGACAGCTGGATGGCACCTTGTACGCCACCTTCCAGCAACTCCAGCAGCCCAGCTGGTGTCAAATGTATTGCTTTCCTTTCCTTTGGACCACATCAGCAAGGCTGAGAGTGGGGTCTTGTTTTCTGGGCAGCCCTAAGAGCTCCATACACACAGCAAAGGCTTATGCTACGGCGACATCACTTCAGTGCTGCTAATGCAGCAGTTAGTCTTCACCCCCAGAGGCACACTCCATTGCCCCTTGAGATAGACAAGTGCCAATAATCTGAATGAGGGTCCCAAGTAAGATCACAACAAACAATACTTTTTTAAAAAGTTTATGAAGCTTTTCGTTGTTGCCGATAAGACTTTAAACTAAGGGTGCACTAAACACTAAAAGCTTAGTGAGAATTTAAAATCAATCAATCAATTAATATTTGTTGCCTAATTTACAGACCCTTTGTTATATTTTTGTGGGTACAAATGAATTTATAAGTAGAAGATACATGTGTAAAAGATGCAAAGGCATAGGCTCAATCCCTCCCAGATCACCATTACATGTACATATATGCATTATCTAATTTGCAGTTTCATACAATTGGTTCTGCAGCAGGGCTAGTAGACTAACTTGAACAAAGAAGACTCCCACCCAAATCTCTCTAGGAATTTACTAGGAGTAAACCAGTAACATGCCATGAATTTCCCAGGTGGGCTCAGGTGAGGCACAATCCTCTAAGTCAATCCTTTGAGTTTCAGCACCCTAAAACTGCAATACATATGAATAATAATGCTGCTTTACCTTGCAGGGATGTTGAAAAGGTGTGAAGCATTAGAACGGTCTAAAATGATATATTATGATTGCTATTATTTATTTTAGTTATAAATTGCTTACTATGAAGCATCTCATAGTAATTTTACTTTACTACAATAAATAAAAAGTTAAAAGAATTTCAAATGAATTCAGAAATGAACAGGGGAGGGGGGGGGGGAGTCCACTTAGTAGGCTTATAGAAAGAAGAAAGTATTCAACCGGCACAGAAAATACATTAAAGACAGTGTCTGTCTGATATGAAACATGAAGGAGTTCCAAAAAGTAGGTGCTGTCACACTTAAAGACTTGGTTGCAATATGGTTCAGAAAGGACCTCCTAATAATATGGTACCTTTAGGTTACCCTCTTCTAAATAATGCAGTGATATGATGTATATATAAGCAATGAAACAGTATCCTTGTCATGTCCCAAGCAAACTTTGAACACCAATGTCAGCACCTTGAACTTGGCTTGGGACCTAAGTGGCAACCGGCGAAATTATTTCAGCAAGGGCATAATATGATGCTGATATGCTGCCCCAGAGAGCCACTGAGCTGTTGCATTTTGCCCTAGCTGCAGCTTCTGGGTCAATCTCCAGGACAGATCCACATGGAGTATATTGCAGTCTTTGAGGCCTGTTGAAGACATTCTTATTTAGACAAGCCTACCCAAATGTTTAGAAATTTTGTAGATGTTTCAATGCATTTTTATCTGTTTTATTGCAATTTTAACCTTCTGTATGTTTTAAATTACAGTTGTAAAATTTTTTAGTTACAACTTTTTAAATGAAAAATATAATAATCTGGAAGTTACCAATGCATGGACAACAGTGACCAGGCTATCCTGATCCAGAAATGGCAATAATAGCTGTCTTACCAGCTGAAGCTGCTACAAGGCACTTATAGCCACCGAGGTCACCTGGAAAGATGGATCCAAAAGCACGCTGAGACAATTGTACCTGCTCCTTCAGAGAGAATACAATCCCATCCAAAGGAGGCAATTGACCAATTATCTGGACCCAGGAAGCACTCGCCAACGGTGCAAATTCATATGTTACAAAGAAATAAAATTAGGGATTACCTACCCAAATCTCCTAATGACTACTCCCAGTGGCTTCATGTAGATGTTAAATAGCACTGGAGGCAAAATGGTACCTTCTGGTGTGGTGCCCCACAGCATAACTGCCAGGGGGTCAAGAGTTCATTACCTAATTCTATTCTCTGAAATCAACTATTACAATAGGACCAGAACTACTGTAAAATAATGCCCCAGTCAGTTCAGGAAGATATGAAGGTCAATGGTATCAAAAGATGGTGACAGATCAAGAAAGGATAACAAGGTTGCAATCGTTTGTCCATCTTCTGATAGAAAGGTAATTTATCAGGGCAACCAAGGCTTATTCAGTCCAATAACTAGACCTGACCCGAGCTGGATTAGAACAGGTCAAGATATGAAAGCTAAGTGTTGCTGCTTCTTTTCTTATAAAGTATAAGGCAACCTTTGAATTTTTGTGGGAAAGTCATAAGCATCTGTACAGTTGCTGAAAAAATGATGTATTTAGCTGATTTTGCCTGGAATCTTTCCAGTTTTATGAGGAGTAAAAGTTAAAACAACAGCATGCTCTCTTCTCCCACCCACAGTTATAGCTGTTTGTGGAACACTTGAAAGTCGTCAGAACAGAGTGTGTTGGTCAACAGAGGGTAACAAGAACACAATAATTAAGTTCCAACAATATTAAAAACTCACTTATACACAACACAACTGCTATTGCTAATGCAAAGATACTACATGGATGTGAATGAGGTAGCAAAGCTATGTCTGCAACTTGGAAGAACAGCAAGGGAAGCAGCCCATGAGAAAATCTCTGTGCAAAAAGATGCCTGAAGTTGTGGAAAGTCTGGTATGTGGGATGTCATTCAAAGTCAGCCTTTTGGCACTCAAGCAACAAAACAAGCATGCAATGACATTTGATGCCACTTGAAAGCAACACAGAAGTAGAAACATTCAGAATGTATGTCAAGAGACCAGCTAAATGAAGCTGCTAGTTTTTGAACACTTATCCATGAGGACAACCAACAGTTATATACGGTTTTCACTCTGAAGCAGAACTAATTACGGAAATTTCCCCAGTATAATAATAAAATCAAAGGGCACTGTTTGTGGAGCCAATAAGCAGCCAACAATAGATGCCAGAGGTAATGTTCTATATAGCATCTAAGGTGACCTCTCAGAGTGTTAAAAGCCTGCAGCCAAATCAATGAAATCTGTATAAAAGGGTAATGGCCTCTGCTAACGCGGATAAACAACATCTTTTTACTGGAAGGTAAAAAGTATGCATTAATTTTGCGTCAGGCTGACATGTTCTCCAATGCATCCACTGAGTATCAGCTGGTAACTTCTGTTGCCTGCTATAGTGAGAGTATTTGTGAGAGTAATAATAGGTCTAGCTTTGTCTTCAGTGTAGCAAGTATAAACTATGAAGCAACAATTTCTCCATTTCACAGTTACAGGTAGGTAGCCGTGTTGGTCTGCCGTAGTCGAAACAAAATAATTTTTTAAAAAAATTGTTTCCATTTCACAGGTATGCTAAATGGGTGCAAGACTGAGCTCTCAAGTTACAATGCCAGCAGGGTTTCAATCATATCATTTATGACCTCAGATGCATTTCAACATGGGAGATACTGGCCCTGGGATTAAGAACATATAACAATTGGCCCAGCTATCCAGTATGGTTTAATACCTGGGAATCTTCAACTAGAGGTGTAAAGAATTGAACATAAGACGATGTCCATGCAAAGCAGATGCTCTGTCCCTGAACTATATATACTCTCCACTCATCTAAATTTAGACTGATTCTAAATGTGTTCCCATTTAAACAGTAATACAAGGATCAAACATATATGATAAACAGTTCAACCCTTTATTTCACACTTCACTATAGTTTCTCCTTTCCTCACCTAGGGATACAGCAATGCTAGAGGCTAAGAATAAACATCAGTCTGCTGAGCCAGCTATCCTAGGTGGCAACAGAGGAAGCTGCCAGCTCTGTTTTGTTCAGAAGAACTGAGACAGCACAGTTTCATCTTATTAGCTCTTGGGGGCTGTTCTGACTTACTACAAGCAATTCTGGTGAATTCTATAGTATTTGGGATGATAATATGAACCATAGTTCAGGAGTGCCAATACAATGCTTCTTCTCAAAATCCCTGATTTTTAAACCACTGTCACATTTATTTTTGATGCTATCATATTTCACAGGAATTTTCATTATCAAGACTGAAAAAATAGCTTTTTCCTTTCCAGATCCCTTATACATTCACCTCTCTCCCCCTCTTAAAATGGATCTCCCCTTGTAAGAAATGTAGGAATAGATTTAAAAGCAGCTAGGGTTGGCATGCTTATCAACTGACCAATCAAATATTGTCACTGATAAAAAATTGTCTGATATTCCAAGAATGTGAGAGTGGGCCTTGTGGAACTTCTGCTATTATGATCATAGAGTTGTATACTTGGAAGGGAGACGAGCATCATCTAGTCCAACCCCCTGCAATGCAGGAATCTCAACTAAAGCATCCATGATTGATGGCCATCCAACCTCTGCTTAAAAATCTCTAAGGAAGGCGAGTCCACCACCTTCTGAAGAAGTCAATTCCACTGCTAAACATCTCTTACTGTCAGAAAGTTCTTCCTGATGTTAAGTTGGAATCTTATTTCTTGTAATTTGAATCCACTGGTTCAGGTCTACCCTCCCTAGCAGAAGAAAAAAAGCTTGCTCCGTCCTCCATGTGACAGCCCATTAGATATGCAAAGATGGCTATTATATCTCATTTCAGTCTCCTTTTTACCAGGCTGAACATACCCAGTTCTTTCAACTGTTCCTCACAAGCCTTGATTTCCAGACTTTTGATCGTTTTACACCGATCCTGGCCCAACTGCACTGGCTGCCAATTAGCTTCCAGACCCAATTCAAAGTGCTGGTTTTGACTGATAAAGCCTTAAAAGGCTCAGGACCACAGTACCTCAAGGACAGCCTCTCCCCATATAAACTGCCCTGGACTCTGTTCATCCTCTGAGGCCCTTCTTTGTATGCCTCCTCCAAGTGGGGTCTGGAGGCCAGCAACACGGGAACAGGCCTTTTTCTGCAGTGGCTCCCCATTTATGGAATGCTCTCCCCAGGAATGTTTGCCTGGCGCCTTCATTATATATATTTTAGGCGCCACGCAAAAACATTCTTCTCCCAGGCTTTGGCTGATTATTCTACAACCTTTTAAATGCATATGTGGGAAGGGCAGTATATAAATTTAATAAACAAATAATAATAAATAAATCTTGGTTGCCATTCTCTGAGTTGGAAGGGACCCCAGGGGCCTTGTAGTCCAATCTCATGAGTTGGAATATAAAAAAGATATATTTACCCCTTCAGTACTTTGTACGTGTAAGCAACTGAGAGAAATAAATAACCTGCAAATTTCTATAGCACTTCATCCTTGAGCCTCCTTAGTTTCCTTACTGAATTAAGTATCTGTGCAAGACACTCCTGTGGCAGGAGGAAAGCTGACTGCCTGGCTTCCCAATCTTTGATGCTGTTTAAGCTCTTCCTGCCATGAACCCTCATATGCACAGGACATGGAACCTTGGCCCTAAAATGAAATGTCAGGACTGGCTCTCCAGTCTTGTGTCACTGTGACACAAAGTAGCAAATGACCAACATGGCAGGAGGCAGAGAGCCGTCAATTTCTCTGTCTTGTAATAAGCAGTGATGCAATAGAGCAGGGATGATAACGTCATCTCCTGGGACGTTATTTGCCAATCTTCTACAAACCAAATAAATAGGCTTTTTTTTCAGAGAGAAACGAACCAAATAAGCCAAGGGTTACATTACCAAGTATGTGTAAAAGTTGCCACTTTTATTTTTTAGAAAACCAAAATTATTTTATTCTGGCCAACCAACCTGAGGCAAAATAGTGGTCATGCTAGATGTTAAGCAAGGGGATGAGGGGCTAAGCAAGAGAGTCTGCACTGGATAAAATATTGCTTTTAGTCTTGTGGGGGGCATGGCTATGGGGACTGTCATGAACATAGCCTACACTTAAGGATTTACCACTACACCATACAGTGGTACCTCTGGATGCGAACGGGATCTGTTCCGGAGCCCCATTCGCATCCTGAGTAGAAGGTAACACGTGACTGCGCATGTCGCCGCTTCCACGCATGCGTGTGACGTCATTTTGAGCATCTGCGCATGCGGCGAAACCCAGAAGTAACACATTCCATTACTTCTGAGTCGCCACGGAGCGCAACCCAAAAATACTTAACATGAAGCTACTTCAACCCAAGGTGTGACTGTACAGTGATTTCCCGCATAAGGCAGAGCCAGTGCTACTTCTTGGTCTGAGGCTAACTCTGGGTGTGCCTATCAAGATTGATTGCTATTTGCTCCTCCTTTATCCATTAATGTTTCTATGGGCTTTTGGCTCTGAAGAGTCCAGCATGCTTCCTGGCTCCCAAAAGCAGGAATCTTGATTTTCAGCCTCTTGACTATTAAAATTGGTTAAGAAAAGTAAGCACTCCGTCCTGCTCTAAAAATGAACTTCTGTTCAACTGAAGGAACAGTTTTATATCCTTATGCAACTTTTATGCCGATTCTAGGTTGCTTTTTCTTTCCTAAAATAAATCTTTTGGTTAAATGTCACATGTCTTATATTTAGACATTCAAAAGATTTCACATACCTTCCTATATGAGGCTACTTGTTCAAACTGTAAACTAAACTCTTTGATCATTTAAGGTAGATGAGAACCGCAGACCCCAAGCAGAAATGGAAAGAACCTTGACAAGTTTTGCTCATAGCTGTTTCTTGGACATCCAGAACCCCCAACATATCACTACTCGATGGCTGCTGCTAAGGGTTTAGATAGTAATAGTAAATAAAATGTAAGATAATTCACAAGAGTAACCACTGAATGTCTGAAAGGCAGCATTCAATCACCAGTTACAATAAAATGTATTTGAAAACTTGGCAGCAAAACGCCTTTTTCTCTCAATGTCAACAATACAATGGGCTGTTTTTTGGATGCAAACCTCACTTAAGCTGGAATATATGAATGAATATAGCTATAGCCTTTGAATTTAAGTAATTCAATTCTGACTGACTGCATCATTGTATTTTTATCTTTATTGTAGCCATCTTGAACCTTCCCCTCCCTAGAGAAACGTGGGCTATAGTAGTTTTAAATAAATAAAAACATGTATATAAAGTGACAATGTTTAACTGACTGATTTCCAGGGATTTAAAAAATGAACGCACTATCATGTCTAGCACAAAAAGGGAACTACATTTCTCAACCCATCTCCCTATACTTTGATCTTAGCTTGAAGAAAGAAACCAAAACTACAGCACAACATTTATATAGATGCTGCTGCATTCTGTTGGTTAATGCCCAATGAAGAATTCTTAACCTTTTGAAACCCTGCTAAATAGTACACAAAATATTGTGTTTATACCAGAAACAGTTGGAGATGCAAGCTTTTTGCCTGGGAAAACCATTTTCAAAGTAGGAGCTGTTTTCCCAGCTGTGAATATGCTTTCCTGGGAAATTTGTTCAGCCCATTACAAAAATATTCAAAGGAATGCAAAATTATTCATTCTTATCTATGCATACAAATATTTCAAACACATTTTTGTACATTTTCTTCAATTTGCTGTCATGACAGAATACTTCATTAATAGTAAAGCAAAGCAACAACAAATAAACGTGTTGCCAATTTATGTACCAAATTAATCCAGATTCCCCCATGAGTAACTTAAGTTTTGTTCACAGAAAGCAGGTTCCCTCATATGGGGTGTTCAAATGGTTCCAGGGTCTTAAGAAAGTTGAATGTACTCCTATAAACAGCCATTTAACATGGGATAAATAGCAGGTTACTAAAGATGGTGGTTTGCAACCCAAATATTCACTCAGTTCCTTTAAAGATTACCAATAAAGCAGCCCCAGCTATTCCCATTCTTTCCCCCATCTGCTTCTTCCATTTATTTGAACGAACAGGTGAGGATTCAGTCCACGGAAGATGTGGGTGGACAAAAAGAAATGCTTGATCTTAGTGAAGAATGTAAGAATACTTCAGGTATTGAATAGAATGAGTGCAATATATAAATTATGTCTACTGGAAGTATTTGCCTTTTGTTTTCCTTTTCATCAAGACTAAAGGAGGATAACATAGTTACAACAAGAACAAAACCATATAAAACTTTTCTGCCACTGCTAACAGGATGCTCTCAAATTATTTTAATGGTTTTCAGAAGACACAGAGATATACAACACCCAAGCCACTTAGGGTTCTTAGATCAAAAGCTATACATACAACCCTACAGAGCAGTATCTGGGCAATATCTGATTTTCATGATATATCTCTACAGTGATATATCACCAGCAAAATATCTCGCTATCTCGATATATCACAATAAATATCTGCAGTGGTGGAGGGCCTTACTAGGCCTCTCTGTGGCAGCAAAGGGTGCGCCACGCTTCCCTGCAGCAGCCGAGGGCCTTGACGAGGCTTCCTGCGGCTGTGGAGGGCCTTAAAATGTAAAGAAGTAGTAGATTTTTAAAAAACATACTAAATAAACTTTTATGTACAGTGGTACCTTGGTTCTTGAACTTAATCCATTCTGGGAGTCCATTCGACTTTCGAAACCATTAAAAAAACAAGGCGTGGCTTCTGATTGGCTGCAGGAGCTTCCTGCACTCAAACGGAAGCCATGTTGGACATTCGGCTTCCGAAAAACGTTCGCAAACCGGAACACTTCCAGGTTTGAGGCATTCTGGAGCCAATTTGTTCAGGAGCTAAGCCGTTCCGAGGACCATGGTACAACTGTAATATATTTACAGTAATATATTTTCAACTAATTTAAGAGTAGTTTAAGTGATTTACTAGTCAAGCTGCATCTGCTTTCCCACTCAGAGGTCTAAGTGGAATCTGTGCATGAGTAAGCCCCACTGAGTTAAACTAAACCTATTTTGCTGGGAGTAAGCCCCATTGAATTCAGTAGGGCTTGCTTGTGAGTAGACACACCTTTGCTTTCACTGCTTACCTGAAAAACACCCTCCCCATCATTCTCACATAAGACCCAACCTCCCATTTCAGCATAATGCATCCAGCTAAATCTTCTCACCTTCATTCCCCGCCCCACAGAAGCCCCCCCCCCAAGTCCTCATTCCACCAATCTCTCCCTTTTTATGAAAGGGAGGGAGGGAGGGCATGCAAGAAAAAAGGCAGTCCCCTTTAAATAAGAAAAATAACTCTTCCTTTTTTACATGGAGGAAAGCTATCTAGAGGGAACAACAAAGATAAACACCACCAGAAAATAAAAATAAAAACTCTTCCCCCTCTTTTTTTCACCAGAGGGGGGTGAGTGTGGGGGGGGGGGAGAAGAGCTTTCCAGTTCTTTGTTTTGTTTTTGTTTTCAAGTGACACAAAAGGGGGAAGAAGCCCCACCCTTCCATATTCCTTATTGAAATTTCATTTTCGGAAGCTGACTTTTTTTATATTAAAAAGAAAAGAAAAGCTTCACATCAATGACTGGAAACAAGACAGATGTAGCTGATCTCTCCACCTGAGCAGCTTGCCCATACCCAGATCCCCAATTATGTAGGCCTCTCCTGAACAGTGTCGTAGCAATTCAAACATTTTAAAAAATGAATAGTGAATACTTTATACAAAAATATCCTTTGCTCACACTTTAATGGGGTTCTTTGTTCTTTCTTTACTTTGCCAGTAGATCTCTGTCCAGCTGTGTGGGGGGGGGGGAGTTCCTGATGGATTATTAGCAGGCTCTGCATAATTAGCTGAGCTCTAAGTGGAAAGATACTGGTGAAGATGAAATAGTTTGCTGGTTTGTGGGAAGGCTTATCATCATTTCTTCTCTGTTAGGAGAGAGAGAACAAACAAAGCTGGAGACACCCTGCCTGCAAATTATCTGCAAAGTATCTGTAAACTATCTGTTCAGCTGAGCTACCCCCTGGGAAGCTGTTGAGTGTCCACCTATTGTTCAATGGCATATTGCCTTGTTAAAACACTCATCAGAATGTTATTTCAAAACTGGTATTCAAAGGTATGGTGATTTAATGCACAGCCCTACAACCCTATCATGAAGTAGGCAACCACTGGATTCTGTACCAAATGCAGCTAGAGATGCCTCAAGCACAACCCAGCATAGAGTAGTTCAGCAGTTCTGAAGAAACAAACGTGTTGCTAGATCTCAGAGAGGGGGACAAAAAGGGAGCCTTGTGAGACTCCTCTGGGGAAGTCTTACAGAATCATAGAATCATAGAGTTGGAAGAGACCACAAGGGCCATCGAGTCCAACCCCCTGCCAGAGGTGATGAGCTATTAGCCATCAACGCCCCTCAACCCTGCCAAGCAGTAGTAGTTACACAAATATGGCCAAATCCCACAAACATTTATCATAGTCAATGACATCAGGGCCTGTGTAAAGGTCAAACAACATGAATATAACACAAATTCTCCAGGTTATGGTTGTACTGCAGCCAAAGCCTCCAGCTGCTTGTATCTGACAAGGCTCCCATTAGAATTCATGTTTAGAGATAAAAGAAGTAATTAAAACTCCACAAATGGCCAACTTTTTATGAAAGCAACTGCCATGCTGGTGCTGCAAATCAAGACACATCTTTATGCAATGCAATTATGTTTGGTAGATCAACTTCTGTTGATGAAAAATAATGCAAACCTTTTAATAACAAGCTGCAGTCAACCATCAATTTTTTTCCTGTAATCTGACTCAATAAGGGATGAGACTGGAACAATTATAACTCCTACCACAACACTTAAGTGCCTCTTACTGTGCTTTTTAAAAATGAGACATGGCTGATATTTCTCTACAATTGCATGAAATTTTAGTTTTGTGTGAGGGTATACAAGCATGCCCTCTCCAACTACCTATAACAGACATATTTTAACTCTGTTATCAGCAACTAAGGTTCCCTTTTAGTCAGAATTTGCAACTGATTAGCAAACTTTGGTTAACTTGCTTTCAGCTAGTCAGTGGCAGTGCTGATGTTAACACTTAATCACAGTTCAGGCTAGCAAGGAAAAGGCAGGAGAAATTGTGCTCAAGGCGGAAGGGAACACATGGCCCCACAACCAACTCCTTATCTCTTAAGCATTGTTACAAGATCGGGATCATTATTTACCTCAACCCAATGTGGCCTCTAAAGCCATTCATACTAATGCTTAGCAAAGTACTTAAGTTGCTTGTTGCTATTTAATGTAAAAGGAAGGAAATGAATAGATGAAAAATCAATAAAGAAAGATTGCTCTGAAAGGTCAACATGTCTTACAGGCAAATGTACTAGTCTTATTTGAGCAAAATTTTTGTTGGAACAAATTTCATTAAAAGTATGGTCAACATAATATTGAACTTCTTCACTTACGAAATATTTCAGCTTGCTTTTAAACAGCTCTGCACCAAAATCAATTAGAAATTTGCATTTTACACTTTGGAGATTGGAAATGTGAGGACAGAAAAGCTGTGTAAATCACAGCTATATGCAGCAACCTAATGAATCAGTGAAACATCTTTCCCCATCAAAAATGAACCATATAGCAATGCATTTCCCAACTTTAAAATTAAATAGTAATGTTGACTTTTTGCCAATCAATCAAAAACATCATTTATAGAAACCAAAGAGCAAACCTCGTTTCCTCAATGACAACCAAGAATTTCAGCTATATAACCACCATTCTCTCTAACTAATCTTATACTCCAGTTGTAATATACTGGCAGTTTTCAAAACTGCTACCACTACACAGCATATAACCTTGCTGTAAACAACATGCCAATATCAAGCACCTCTTGGCCTCTTCTGTTTAGCAAATGACACAGCCTACAGAGCTGGGAAGTAGGGGGCATATGAAGAATTTCCTCTTATCTCAGCAGGAACATTGGGATGGGTAGTCAGGTCCTGATAACAAGGGACAGATTGTGGAAGGAAGGGCAGCATCTTAGGGCTGCTTCACATCTTACATTTTTAATGCATACACATTTTATTTTAGGTAAACAGATGTGCACTATACCATCTGATGTGTGGTAAGAGTATTCCTTCCACTTTTCCTTTCTGAGACATCACCAAATTACTCAGTGAACAAAAAGAGCAAAATTTGTAGCTGAAAAGGTGAATATAAATAACTTTATTATAGACAGTGCAGAAAACACTTGAGGAGAGTCAACCATCTTCCACCCATTTTCTTCAAGTGTGAGCTGTTCCAATAGTGTCTGGACAGCAAATGGCAACAGACTCCCAACTTCCCTTAGATTTCAAGCATGCCACATGTAACATTTTACTTACAGTTATGAGAAATGTGTGCATACACACTGTAGAACTTAAGTAACATTGCCCACATGTATATTTTACTATATGCACCCTCACTCAGAATCTGTGTGTTGATGCAAATCCTTTTATTTCCAGAACTGATAACATGCTTTGCATGGCACTTATCCCAATAAAGTTATCATTTTGCAAATATTTTCCAGTGTCAAGATGTGCATCTTCTCCTGCAAATATGAAAATATGCAAGTTCAACAAACTCATACTTGTTCACTCACCTCCAGATTCTGTTTTTTCAACTTAGGTTCATCGACCTGTTGCTCCTTTTCTGATATGAGATGCTTCAGTTTTTCCTTTTTCTTTTCTGCCAAGTGATGCTTCATTTCTTCCTTTTTCTTTTCTGACTTCATGTCGGCAGCTTTTCTTTTCTTTGCCATTCTAACAAACAACTGAAATGTGCATTTTTTGTTAAAGAATCTATGTGTCATTTCATTGTACATAAGAACCACCACCATTGCTTTATTTCTTGAAAATTTAGCAAGACATACAAATGTTTTTCACAAAGCTCCTGTCCTGAAAGCAAGTAGTTTTAAAGTGTCCTGCGTTTCCCCAGATGTTGTTGTACTATAACTCCCATCATCCCCGAGCTCTGGCCTTGCTAGCTAGGGGTGATGGGAGTTGTAGTTCAACATCATCTGGGGACCCACAGGTTGAGAAAGGCTGGTTTAGGGGAACTCTTTCTCCATTGTCTCATCTGATGTGGAACCCTTGAGGCTGCATCATGGAAGCCCTGTGTGTTGAGCTGGGTTCTTCTAGGGCAGGCATAGGCAACCTCAGCCCACCAGATGTTTTCGGACTACAATTCTCATCATCCCTGGTCACTAGTCCTGTTAGCTTGGGAGTTGTAGTCCCAAAACATCTGGCGGCCCAAGGTTGCCTATGCCTGTTCTAGGGCCTAGGCCAAGTACTCAGCTCAGACTAGTCATTAGCATTATCCGAGCATCAAGCGAGTATCATAGAACACAACTAACACTCCCATGCAACCTGGTAGTGGTGGGCAAGTCATCTTTTAGTATAAAAACTACTGTTAAGTAAATAAATGTACAACTTTTTGTTTTGACTTTTTATACATAATCTCAACTATTAATAAGTGCATTACATAGTTAAGTACATGGATTACCAAATTACAACCTGAACTGCATTCTTATATCTGCATGAGTTAAATATACTATCACGTTGTATGAATATTATATTTAACGCCAGAAAAAATATATACTGGTTCTCTCAGCCTGTATCACTCAATATATGGCCACGCTGCGTCCATAGTTGCAATGATCAACATACAAGTATGTTCACTTTTTCACAGTCCTACAGGAACTACAAGAAAAAAGGGAAGAGTTGGTTCCTAGCTAAAAATACAACAGGGTGTCAAACTCCCTGTTTTCTAGGCTCCACCCATCTCTCCCCCCCCCCCCTTATTGTAACTACAAAAGCCTAGTTCTGTAATTAATCTGGCAACTCTAATGGGGGTAGGATTGCATAAGAGAGCTATTAAAAATTCTCTTGGAAAGATTTGGTGGACAGACTTTACTTCCATACAACTGATTAATCGCCGCATTTGAAAACAGGAATTAATTGTCCTCCAGGCAAATTGAGAGTGAGCTGGGGATTAATTTCCCCTATAATGTGGTATACAGCGCAATTGCTAGAGGCATCTAGATTAGTTTGTTGTTCCTTTGCTCCACAAGAACAGATGGCAGAGAGTACAGTACTCTGAAGACAGCACACTACACTAGAAAATGTGGACAAATATATAGACATTTGGGTTTTAGACAAAATATCCTCTGCCTGAATTAATTTCAAGCCTCTTGCAAAAGTGTACAGAACATAAATCCTAGAAACCTATATGCGGCCTAGCAGTAACAGGTGTTTTAAATCAAAAGGTATCCTACTTGATTCTAGAAACAACCTAGAACATTTCAAGGAAATGCCCTATCTGCCTTTGACTATAACGGATACTATGATCAGTCACTTTTGCAGACAATAGGCTCCAACCTTCATTTGAAATATAATCCACCTCATAAAAAGTCATATATCTTGTCAGGATACAGCATTAATTAAAAAGCAAATATTTTCTCACACAGAGAGGCAGAATAGAACATGTAATCTTTGAGACAAAAGGCTGTCCCATTGTTTTTGTTGTGGCCATTTTAACATAGCTGCACCTTGAGGTGTTTCTATTTTCCTCTGTGAAATGTTGCATAGCACCCCCTCCCCTTCTAAAGTAGGGATGTGCATACATTAGATCCTCCAGAAGATTAGCTGTCTCAATCTGCAACATTTGATGGACTCTAGTCTGTGAAATCTTGCAGCAGTCTTTCAAGGTGACATAAGACTCTTTTGTTTCTGATGCAACAAATACAGGCTACATCTGGAAAACATTATTTTGGACACCTAAAAACAGGTTCAGCCAACCTGATCTCTAGATATTCTGGACAACTCACATCATCCCTGACCACTGACTATGATGGCTGGGAATGAGAGTTGCAGTTCACATCTGGAGAGTACCACATAGACTACTCCACAAAGACTAACAGATTTATTGTAGTTTAAACTTTCATGGATTAGGATCTATGTCACCATACGCACCTATGGCTACCCTGAGTTGGCAGGTGTTATGTGTACCATGGTTAATGTACCAAACTAAGAGAACATGGGGTACCTCTTTTGTTTTTCACGTTCAGCAAGTATTTAAACAGGCACTTGAAAGTACTGGATTTTAAACACCAGCTTAAAACACGTTTGTTCTCTCAGGCGTTCACTGTTCACTGTGTGATCCAGTAAAGTTGATTGCATATTAATTTGATGATTGACTTATAAACTTTGCTGCTAGTGATGTAATTTAAGTGACTATTTTGTTTGCCACCCTTATTCTTTTTTTCCTTTTGCGGCCGTATAGAAATGTTTACAATTAAATAGGTCTTAACCTCTGCAAGGCCTCGGTACCCCTCAGGTGGCCTGAGTAACCACCTCAAGAGGAGCAACTACATTACCCTGTGGTAAGAAAAAGTGAGAGTTTACAATAAATTTATTACAATATAAGCTTTCACGGGTGAAAAACAGCTTTGTCAGATGTTGGCAAGGGCAATAGGTAAAGGTAAAGGGGACCCCTGACCATTAGGTCCAGTCGTGGCCGACTCTGGGGTTGCGGCGCTCATCTCGCTTTATTGGCTGAGGGAGCCGGCGTACAGCTTCCGGGTCATGTGGCCAGCATGACTAAGCCGCTTCTGGCGAGCCAGAGCAGCGCACGGAAACGCTGTTTACCTTCCCGCCGGAGTGGTACCTATTTATCTACTTTCACTGGCATGCTTTCAAACTGCTATGCTGGCAGGAGCAGGGACCGAGCAATGGGAGCTCACCCCGTTGCGGGGATTCGAACTGCCGACTTTCTGATCGGCAAGCCCAAGAGGCTCTGTGGTTTAACCCACAGCGTCACCCGTTACGGCAAGGGCAATACCTAAACGTAATTCACGCAAACCTGTACAGTGAACGTTTTTAATGTTTTTTCCTCAGTCTGGCCTATCTATGTCACGTCTGTTGTGAGGCTAAACTGGGGGGTGGGGGTTGAGAGTCGGCGGCCAGCCACTCTCTTTCTCAGCCTGGCCTACCTCACAGGTCTGTTGTGAGTCCGGTTGGGGGAGGGAAATGAAGGTGCTCGTGAGGAGAGTGAGCAGGGCAGCGAGGGGGGAAGAGTCCTTCCCTCACACAGGCACGTGTTGCGCGCCACCCCCTCGCCGGCGCCCTTCTGGTCGGGGTGGGGTAGGGACCTTCCTCTTCCCCACAGGAACCCTAAGCCGCGACACCCACACCCGCCCCGGTCCCCTCAGAGGCGGCCGCCTCCCTCTCACGCCACCCACCTCACTCTCAAGCCCGCCTCCTCAGCTGCGACCGCTCACGCGCTTCCTCGCGCACGTTTCAACCCAGCGCCTCAGACCGCCCCGGCGCTCCCATTGGGTGCCCGGAGGCCACGCGCTCGCTCGCATTGGACCTTCCGGGTTTCAATCAAGTAGCGGAGCTAATCAAAATCGAATGCTGCGGAACCCAGGCCCTCCTTCTCCGTCGCGCCCTGTGGGGGGGGGGAGGCGGGGCGGGGCTTGGAGCAAGCACGTGAAGTATGCGCGAGCCCTGGGTTTCTCACTTCCTATTGGGCTCAAAGGCCGTCGCTCTTCTCCTCCCGCCCCACCTGTTACCCCGTCGCCTCGTCTAGCGCGCGTGACGTCTACGTTCGCCGTTGCATTCACGTGGCTTTGTCTCTGGCTGGTTCAGTGCACTACCACGCCATAGGGAGATGCGCAAAACTGGGGCAGGCTCCAATTCAGACCACACCCAGGGAGAAGTAGATTATGATTGTGATTGTTTATTCAGTTTAGTAGCCGCTTTAAAATTTTTTTTTAAAAAGTGGCCCAGCAAATTTAGGGAGCCAGCGCAATTGTTTTCAGTGAAAGCATTAACTTTGTGGTATTCTGCCACAGTGATCAGTCAAGCACAGGGGTCAGCAAACTTTTTCAGCAAGGGGGCCGGTCCACTGTGCCTCATACCTTGTGGGGGGGCCAGACTATATTTTGAAAAAAATATATGAACGAATTCCTATGCCCCACAAACAACTCAGGGATGCATTTTTTTTAAAAAGGACACATTCTACTCATGTAAAAACACTCTGATTCCTGGACTGTCCGCAGGCCGGAGTTAAGGCGATTGAGCCGGATCCAGCCCTCGGGCCTTAGTTTGCCTACCCATGAACTAGAGCTATCAAGGTGGCTTGCAATAGATTTAAAAATACAGTAAAACAATAGTGGGGAGTGAGGTGTTGTCAGTCTGTTCTTAATACTAACTAGTATTATAGAGCAGCAGGGAAAATAAGCATTTTCTGCCCTAAATGTGATTCTTCAGGTCAGGGACTAATGTGTTTTCCCTATTATATTTGAGTGAAATTGAGTGATTCTTATTTATAGGGGATGGGAACATCCCCTCTGGTACATCATGCTCCTTCTGGGGTAGTTTGTCCACCTTTGGTTCCTATCCTGCACTTGGCTCTCACCTGTGGCTCCCAGAAGCTGTCATCCCTGTGAGGTAGGCTGGGCTGAGAGGCAGTGACTGGCTTCCAAGGCCACCCAGTGACCTTCATGGCCAAGTGGGGATTTGAACCCTGGTCTTCCAGGTCCTAGTCCGCCACTTTAACCACTACACTACACTGTCTCTCAATGATTAAGAAATCGTTGAGGTATTATTAGTGGGACAAGAATATGGTGACCAGTACAGGGGAAGAGCCGTGACTCCCTTTGGTCAGCTGTCAGAGGGATCATTTCCACATTTTGCTCTCGAAAGAAATGCATCTGCTGGAATATTTACAAGACGCACAAAATTACATTCCTTCCTTTTAAAGGCAGGAATAAGACTTGACAGAGTACACAACAAACCTCTCAGCTGTGACACCCTGTGGCTGGATCTGATATTGCACCCAAGACTTTCACAGACACCAGGTTTCGCAGGGACACTGCCCAACTTTAAAGCCATAATCTCACATTTGAAAAATTTAGGCCTCCATGTTCTTGATAACACTATTGAACTCGGGCAGCCGCTTTCACTGTACCCCTTTTGGCACGTGCTAAAAATATTGTTTAGACAAGCCAGAGCTAATGTTTAGAGAAAGCCGGTGCAAGTTTTGACGTTTTTAGTCGATTGTTATTTTTACTTTTTGAAAGTTCTAAATTGCTCATTTTTCTTATCGGTGATTTATTGTTTTATCTTTTTTGCAACCTGCTTTGAGGTTTCATTTGTTCTTACAATCAAACGGGGTATAAATTTTATGAAATAAATAAATAAAATTTCCCTCTAACAAAGAGGGGGGAAATGAAGCATTTTATGGGTAGGGTCATTTTAGTATTTCATTTTTGGAAAGGTCTTCCTCCTCTCTAGTGAGGAGGGATCTGGGGTGGGGCATGGCAGGGAAGAAGAGAAGAGAAGGATGAACACAGGACTTGGCTTCATTTATCAAAGCAGCTTTTGCCAAACTGGTACCTCTAGGTACAGTGGTGCCTCGCAAGACAAATGCCTCGCAAGACGGAAAACCCGCTAGACGAAAGGGTTTTCCGTTTTGGAGGTGCTTCGCAGGACGAATTTGCTATGGGCTTGCTTCCCAAGACGAAAATGTCTTGCGATTCCTGGGGTGTTTTTTTCACTCCCCACCCCCTTTTTCTAAGGCACTAAGCTGCTAATAGCCTTTTAGCAGCTAATCCGCTAATCCCTTAAGCCTTTAATAGCCGCTAATAGCCGCTAATAGCGCTAATCCGCTAATGGGCTTGCTTCGCAAGACGAAAAAACCGCTAGACGAAGAGACTCGCGGAACGGATTCTTTTCGTCTTGCGAGGCACCACTGTATTTTGGGCTGCAACTTCCACCATCCCTAACTCTTGGCCATGCTGGCTGGCACTGATGGGAACTGGACGCCAAAACATATGAAGGCCACCAGATTGGCAAAAGCTGGATGGCTCAAGGCATCGTACTTGCAAGCCATTAAACTTGGGGCAATGCAACGAATCTCCTCCTTGCTTCTTGGGAGATTTATCCAACAAGTATAGGACTTGGTTTCAGCTTTTCCATTGACTGAACTACCAGAGAAGCACCTCTATTTGTAAAGACATCGGTTTTTATTGAAGAAATAGACATAGAAAAGTAATATAGAAAATACGCAGAAGTTTTAAGAGCTAAATCTGTACAGCAGTCAACAGGACAAGGCAGTTTGGGACCCAGGCTGTGAAAACTTCAGCTTTTTGCTTTGCAGCTGAAAAAAACAACAAGCAATTAGTTAGCAACAAGCTGCCGCTAACGAAGAACCACCCATTTCTCAGAAGACATGTCTCTACCTTTGTAGTATGCCCACATCTTACGTACAGGTGCAACTCGAAAAATTAGAATATCGTGGAAAAGTTCATTGATTTCAGTAATTCAACTTAACAGGTGAAACTAATATATGAGATCGACTCATGACATGCCAAGCGAGATATGTCAAGCCTTTCTTTGTTATAATTATGATGATCATGGCGTACAGCTGATGAAAACCCCAAATTAACAATCCCAGAAAATTAGAATATTCAATCAAATCAGCAAAACAAGGATTGCAAATCGAGCAAGATTGGACCTCTAAGTAGAAGCACATCTCGCTTTGCATGTCATGAGTCAATCTCATATATTAGTTTCACCTTTTAAGTTGAATTACTGAGATAAATGAACTTTTCCACGATATTCAATTTTTTTGAGTTTCACCTGTACTTCTAATTTGCAGTATTTCTTTATATATGGGCAAGGTTGGGAAGCTCTCAACAAGATCTCGCAGGAAGCTGGATTGTCTCGCGAAAGCATCCTGTACACTCCTAAAGCCAGTGTACTGAGTGGGCCTTGCCAAGAAGCAAGGCTGAGTGCTTAAAAGCTATTTTTTTTGCACTGCATAGCCCCAAGCAGACCTGGCGAGAAAAGAGCTTTTAAGCTCTTGGCCTTGCTTCCCAGGCAAGATCCACTCAGCACACCAGCTCTGGGACTAGTAGGCATACGTTCTCCCACTAAGATACACTCTTTCAGGTAGCCTTGGCCCAAGCCATATAGCTAGTGGCCCTCAAAAGTCCAAGTGCAAAATGAAGTTGATGCTACAAGTCTGGGTCTGCCCACTTCTCTGGTACGTGTCAGATGAGATTCTGCTCCAGTTATTAGGTTCAACAGACTTTGGAGAAGCACGCCAGCCCCATTTAATCCAGAATGTGGCTGCCTGACTGGTGAATGGGAGTGGCTGCCAGGGCCGTATAACACCGGTCCTAAAAGATCTACACTGGCTCCCAGTACATTTCCAAGCACAATTCAGAGTTTTGGTGCTGACCTTTAAATCCCTAAACGGCCTTGGCCCTGTATACCTGAAGGAGCATCTCCACCCCCATCATTCAGCCCAGACACTGAGGTCCAGCTCCAAGGGCCTTCTGGCAATTCCCTCCCTGCAAGAAGTGAGGTTACAGGGAACCAGGCAGAGGGCCTTCTTAGTAGTGGTGCCCACCTTGTGGAACGCCCTCCCATCAGATGTCAAGGAAATAAACATGATTTTTAGAAGACACCTGAAGGTAGTCCTGTTCAGGTTTTTAATGTTTGAGGTTTTCTTTTGTGTGTGTTTTAAATACTTTGATGGAAGCCGCCCAGAGTGGCTGGGGCTACTCTGTTGTTATTTACCTGTTCTGCAGAACCCGGTGGTTGAGAGACATCTTGTTTGATTCCAGCGATCTCATTAGAGCTGCACATCTGCAAGGAAACAGCCACACTCAGCGTTCTGCATGCACCTGCCAGCTGTGCCACTTCTGGGTTTGTGCAGGATTACCCCTTCCATCATTCAGGAAGCCTCACTGCACAAGGCAAAGGTCTCTTTGCCTGCGGGGGACAGGACATTTTGCCACAGGAGAAGAAGGGGGAAAAGCTGACATTATTCAGAAAGACCAATACAGTGGACCTGCAGATTACATTACCTTCGGGTAACGTAACTTTCAGGTTGCAAACGCAGCAAACCCAGAAGTGTATTCTTCCGGGTTTTGCCACGCGCACATGCTCAGAAGCGCTCTATCACACCACGCACATGCGCAGAAGCGGCACCTCTACTTGAGGAATTTCGGGGTACGTACGGACCCCTGGAATGAATTACATTCGTATCTGGAGGGTCCACTGTACAGGTTTTAAGGTCTAAGTCCACACTGCTGTCTATTGATCACATTAGACTTATGCAAGCCTTTGGCAAGACAGCATACAAATAAAATGATGTATGCATGGGAGCTGGCTTGCAGAAGGCCTCAGAAGTTCACAAGGCTACACTGGCTTTAAAACCCTCAAGAGGATTTAAAACATTTAATATTTTCTGCAGGCAGCTTCTTGAGCCGGCAGAGAAGTTCTAGCCAGCAGCGGAGGAAGCCTCTTCAGCGCCTGGGGCAGCATGCCCATAGGGGGTGAACCACCCATAGGGACGGCACAGGGCGCATGGCACCCATAGGGATGGGGTGCGCCGTGGGGCCTCAGCTGACCTACAGCTGGGAGGGAGGCAGCAGGTGGACAGCGCGGAGCCTGCGGGTGCCCAAGACGCGTGGCTCAGACGTGCTGTAGGCCCCGCAGTGAGTGCCACCCACTATTTTTTTGCCCCTGTCAGGTGACACCCAGGGTGGAACCCCTCCCCCAACGCCCCTGGTTCTAGCCTTACCCAGCTTTGGAAATGGCCCGGGCTTGTCCTTTGCAGGCATGGTCCAGAGGATGTCGGTGTTTCAGACAGAAGTTCCCCTGACACTGGTCGCAAACCAGCTTCATCATCTCCCTCTTTCTGCAGCCTGGCTGGAAGCACTTGTTTGTGAAGATCTAGATTAAGAAGGAAGTCAGGTTACAACTGGACCAGGTAATTTGACCGTCTCACAAAGATTCCACAACTGCCTACCATTTTAATGGTTGCAATCCCACGGCATGCTCACCTGGGAGCAAACTCCGTTTAGCTAAGAGGGACTTGGGTGAACTGGTCTAGGACTAAATCCAATAAGAGAATCTGGCTTCCCTGTAGTGCAATGGAAGGGAACCTTCTTCAGCTCCAGGGCCACATTCCCTTGAGGGCAGGCTTCCAGGAGCCACACACTCAGGGGTGGGCAGGTCAAGGGATGCAACTTTTACCTTTACGTAAGCTACATTCCAGCCACACAAAAAGGAGGTTTGCACACACACCAAAAGGCTCAGGACCACAATACCTTAAGGACTGTCTCTCCTCATACAAATCACAGAATTTGGGGGTTAGGTTGCTCACCAGAAGAAGACAGCTTGAAAATATTACACCATTCCTAGCCTGACCGCACTGGCTGCCAATTAAGTTTCCAGACTCAATTCAAAGTGCTGATTTTGACCTATAGATATTTAAATGGTTCAGGACCACAATCCCTCAAGGACCGACTCTTCCAATATGAACCTATCTGGTCCCAATGATCATCCTCTGAGGCCCTTCTTCATGTGCCTCCTCCATGAAGAAGAAGAAGAAGAGTTTGGATTTGATATCCCGCCTTTCACTCCCCTTCAGGAGTCTCAAAGCGGCTAACATTCTCCTTTCCCTTCCTCCCCCACAACAAACACTCTGTGAGGTGAGTGGGGCTGAGAGACTTCAAAGAAGTGTGACTGGCCCAAAGTCACCCAGCAGCTGCATGTGGAGGAGCGGAGACGCGAACCCGGTTCCCCAGATTACGAGACTACCACTCTTAACCACTACACCACACTGGCTCTCTAGTGTGTGAGAGGGCTGGAGGATGACAACACAAAAAAGGCCTTTTCTGCAGTGCTTCCCTATTTGTGGAATACTCTCCTCAGGGAGGTTCGTGTGATGTCTTCATTATACAGTCAAACCTCGGCTCCGTTATGGAACATTTCGGCTCCCGAACGCCAAAAACCCGGAAGTAAATGCTCTGGTTTTCAAACATTTTTTGGAAGCCGAACGTCCGATGTGGCTTCCGCTTGAATAATAATAATAATAAATTTTTATTTATACCCCGCCCTCCCCGGCCAAGACGGCTAACCCCAAATATAAATAGAGTAAAAACATTAAAAACACAACCAAACAGTTGATTAAAATACAAGTTAGAATACAGTGCAAAAAGCTCTTGCAACCAATCAGAAGCCGTGCTTCGGTTGTCAAACATTTCAGAAGCCAAAAGGGCTTCCGGAACAGATTACGTTCGACAACCAAGGTGTTTTCCTTCAATAAGGCCTTGGGCTGATTAAATAACCTATGGCCTTTAACATGTGTTTCTGGGAGAGGGATTATTTTTTGTTGTTGCTGTTGTTTTTATTATAGGTATTTTGTGTTTTTTATATTATAATTTTATGTATTGAACCACCCTGAGATCTACGGACGAAGGGTAGTATACAAAATTAATAAACAATAATAGTCAGGCAAACGAGAGGTATCGCAGTTAAGAACACTTCCCAGCCAGCCAAAAGCACTCTTGATCCAGTGAAGAGCTTACAGTATAACTTTTATGAAACAACTTAAATATAGCTGTTTTCTTCGAAATTCTTAGGGGCCTTCAAAGAGGAACTTTGGAAATCTGTGTCCTCCCCAAAGTTGGGTTGCCAGCTAGGAAAGTGTTTGAGCATCTCCTGATTAAAGATAAACGGGATACAGAGCAGGGACCTCATCTTGAACTGCTGTGTACATCCAGTATAGCTCTGGGAAAAGGTCCTAACCTTTTGCTTCTGCTGAGCAGAATCACGTTTGCAGTCTCTGTCCATGTGGGCACTAACAGCAGCATCCGGCACCTCTCCCTTCTTTACTGGGATGGGAGTGTTACAGAGAGGACAGACTGGAACTTGCACATCCTGAAAAAGCAACTGGATATTAGCGAGGAAATACGGCTGTGTGTTGTTATCTACAGCTACTTCTTTTCAAAAAATGCCAGCTATTCAGTTTTGCAGCGCTGTTCTTCATGTCACACACACTAGTCGTTTCACCCTTTCTGCAGTTTACATTACCTTCTGGTATGCAGAGGAACACTTGTGCCGGTTATACGCAAAGTGGTCTTTGCAGAAGACCTCACCGCATGCATTGCATTTCAGAGGTAGAAAGTCTACAAGGAAAAAAAGAGAAAACACACCTAGTTCAAGGGAAATGTGGAATGAGGAGTCACATATAACCAACATAAAAGGTAAAGGGACCCCTGACCATTAGGTCCAGTCGTGGCCGACTCTGGGGTTGCGGCGCTCATCTCGCTTTATTGGCCGAGGGAGCCGGCATACAGCTTCCGGGTCATGTGGCCACCATGACTAAGCCGCTTCTGGCGAACCAGAGCAGCGCACGGAAACACCGTTTACCTTCCCGCCGGAGCGGTCCCGCCGGAGCGGTATTTATCTACTTGCACTTTGACATGCTTTTGAACTGCTCGGCTCTCAGGAGCAGGGACCGAGCAACAGGAGCTCACCCTGTTGTGGGGATTCGAACTGCCGACCTTCTGATAGGCAAGTCCTAGGCTTTGTGGTTTAACCCACAGTGCCACCCATGTCCCTATAACCAACATACTCAAGTCTAATTAATGCATGAAGGGGTTAAGGGCATAGAGTAAGCTGTTCTGCCAGGCTTAGCTAGGTCACTCCACCTCCCCCTGGGAGGAAGGGTTATCAAGCCTTTGTTCTTCCCATTCCACCATGTGAGGAGCTCTAAACTGGATTATCCAAGCCCTGAAGCACCTGTTGTGGCCAGTTTTATTGTAAACTGCCCAGAAAGGCATTGGTTATTGGCAGTATAGAAACGCTGTAAGCAAGCAATATAGTTATATTTGCTTTTTTGCAATGCAAGCCACCTTGGCAAGTTGGAAAAGTGGGGGAGAAATAAGCCAAGGCTGGGGACTTTGCTGCCCTCCAAATGTTCTTGGGCTCCCACTTCCTCTCACCGTAGACAATGGCGAGCAACAATGGGAGCTGCATCAATAGGAGTATAGCATCTAGATCGAGGGAAGTAATAGTGCCACTGTATTCTGCTCTGGTCAGACCTCACCTGGAGTACTGTGTCCAGTTCTGGGCACCACAGTTCAAGAAGGACACTGACAAACTGGAACGTGTCCAGAAGAGGGCAACCAAAATGGTCAAAGGCCTAGAAACGATGCCTTATGAGGAACGGCTAAGGGAGCTGGGCATGTTTAGCCTGGAGAAGAGGAGGTTAAGGGGTGATATGATAGCCATGTTCAAATATATAAAAGGATGTCACATAGAGGAGGGAGAAAGGTTGTTTTCTGCTGCTCCAGAGAAGCGGACATGGAGCAATGGATCCAAACTACAAGAAAGAAGATTCCACCTAAACATTAGGAAGAACTTCCTGACAGTAAGAGCTGTTTGACAGTGGAATTTGCTGCCAAGGAGTGTGGTGGAGTCTCCTTCTTTGGAGGTCTTTAAGCAGAGGCTTGACAACCATATGTCAGGAGTGCTCTGATGGCGGTTCCTGCTTGGCAGGGGGTTGGACTCGATGGCCCTTGGGGTCTCTTCCAACTCTATGATTCTAAAGGTCCAAACACAGCATCAACACCCCCCTGAGCAGTTTCTCACCTAGCTGTTTGCAGGTATTCTCAGAGCAGTGTTTCCCCAAATCTGGAAATTCCATTTCTAGGAAGCAGCCTGCTTTTCTTAAAGAGTTCTTTGTTACCTGTAAGAGGAGGTTCTACTGGTTTAAATGCATCAGGTTTTCCAAGAAGCCTGAAAATAGGCAATATAAAGTCAGGTGTTTATCTTCCGAGCCACAAATGACTAGGGTCTTCTATTCAGACAAATCACTATGGTCATGCTTGCAAGGCTAAATGATATCTAAGTAAACAAGGTGCATAGTAGCATTGTTAGAAGTCCCTGTTAATTCCATAGGAATAAGGAGCTAGAGGTGTGAGCAAGCGTCCAATCAGCCACGGCCTGGATGCATTTCAAGTAAGCTGGAAGTTTTACCCTTGAGAACCGCCTAATTGACATTTGGGACACTTATCAGAGAAAACCAGTTTCTCACCCAGCTGAACAAAGACACCAATATCTAAAGGGTTGAATTACAGGTGCCGAGGGAGGCACAAAACACAGAAGAAAAAGCGGAATACAGTGGTACCTTCGGTTACATACGTTTCAGGTTACATATGCTTCAGGTTGCAGACTCCGCTAACCCAGAAATAGTACCTCGGGTTAAGAACTTTGCTTCAGGATGAGAACAAATCGGGCTCTGGCAGCACGGCAGCAGTGGGAGGCCCCATTAGCTAAAGTGGTACTTTAGATTAAGAACAGTTTCAGGTTAAGTACGGACCTCCAGAACGAATTAAGTACTTAACCCGAGGTACAACTGTATTGACTCAAAAAGTCATGTATAGCTGTATCTTACATTTCCTTATTGGCAATTGTGACAGCTTATTTTCCCCCTAAATAAAAATAAAAATATTTTCTCTGTAATCTGTTTTATAGTTATTAACATTTAATAAAATGTATCTGAAGAGGCAGGGGTGGAGATCATCATAAGCACAGAGGGAGCAGTTCCTATGCCGTTTCAGAGGGTTGGAGAAGGAAGTTAGACAAACCAGTTAATAGCAAGACAGCATTAACAATGATTTGTATAGTATTTATATTTCTGAGAGGAAAAAAGGACTGGTACAATCCAAATCAAAGCACCTTTTCACCCCAGCTGCATGGAAATGGGAATATTTTTTTCACCTACCGATAAAAAAATCCCTCCTTCCGGCCTCGTATAATTTAAGGCACAGAATGACAGCAGTACAGAAGAATGAAGAAACGAACAGATTCTTTAAAAATAAAGGAAGAGTTAATGGGTAAATCAGCTGACAAACCAACGGCAGCACTTTACTTACCCTGATGCCCCAAACTCTATATTTCTCTGGTTTCTAGTTCCAAAAGAGTTGTTAAGTTTCGACTTCTGCAGAGCTTTATGTAGGTGGATTCTATATGCTGAATCATGCTTCGCTTCTTCCGCTTCCCGGTTCCCCAATCCGAAGTAGCCGGCTTTGACGTCACTGCACCACCCGACCAATCGAGACGTCGCTCGTCCCGCCTGGTTTCTGCTGAATCACGGAAGTGTTGATTGTCCGCGGGCGGCGTGGCAGTGATGGGGGAATTGCGCTGAGTCAGCCTTGCTTTCTCAAGCCCTCCACGCGAGTTAGGGAATCCGCGTGACGTGGCTGGGCATCCTATCCAGGGCCGGATTGAGGTTTGATGAGGCCCTAAGCTGCTGAAGGTAATGGGGCCCTTTATACGTCCAGCTGTCCTTTCTCAACAACAAATTGTCGCTGTTTTTTGTGTTGAATATATGCTGTATGGTAATTTATAGACCTAATAGGTATCTAAATCCATTTGCACATAACAAAATATGTATTTTATCAAAGTAATTGTTGAGCTGGAATACAATTAAGAAGAAATATATTAATAGTGAAATAATTATTAAGCTCTAACTTAAAATGATTGGGGGCCCATTGCTTACATCATAGGAGCCTACACAACACAAAACACTGTTGCTGTATTTAGGTTTTATGTTATTTGTTTTTTATCTTATATTTTGGAAATGTGCATCCAGGTTTTTTCCTTTTAATTTTTTGGGGGGGGGGGGCCAAGAGAGAGGGGCCCTAAGCTATAGCTTGTTTAGCTATATTGGAAAGTATTGGAAAGACCCTGATGTTGGGAAAGATGGAGGGCACAAGGAGAAGGGGACGACAGAGGACGAGATGGTTGGACAGTGTTCTTGAAGCTACAAACATGAATCTGACCAAACTGCGGGTAGCAGTGGAAGACAGGAGTGCCTGGCGTGCTCTGGTCCATGGGGTCACGAAGAGTCGGACACGACTAAACGACTAAACAACAACAACAGTATACGTAAATCCGGCACTGATCCCATCCATGCCTTTTGCACATGCGCGCACCTACTCGGAAGTAAATCCTGTTGATCTCAGGGTGCAAGGGCCGCCTTCTGCGTAAAGTGTGCAACTATACAAAGTTTCCCTATGGCGTTTTGGTGGAGAAGCTGGTAAAATGTAGGTTGGCTGAGGTAACTTTTGGATCTGTAGCTGGTTGAGTGACCAAACCCAGTAACGATTCCTCATCATCCTGGAAAAAGTGACAACTGGAATGCCACACCATAGAGTTGTCATGGGCCTGTTTTGTTCAATGTCTTCTTTATAAACAACTTAAGATGAAGGAGAAATATATTTTTAAAAATAATAATAATTGTCCAGTAGCACCTTAGAGACCAACCAAGTTTGTTCTTGGTATGAGCTTTCGCTAGTTGGTCTCTAAGGTGCTACTGGACAATTTTTTATATTTTTTTTATTGGAATTTTATTTACAACATAACATAACCCCACCCCACCCCACATACACAAATCTACCCTGATTAAACGTGAACATAACATACAGTGAGCATAACATACAACCATACAAACCACCAAATAAAAGCTCCTGTGTCTGGCCTCATTATTTACTTCTTATAAACTGTTCCCTTTATGAATAATTATTAAGGTTTTTCTAATTATAACTTAAATATCCACAAAGTCTCCTGCATACATTAATCAAAACAAGTCCAGGTATGTATTTTAGGGCACTGTTTTGTGAAGTATTCTCTGAATTTCCCCCATGCTTTTTGAAACACTTGTCTAGTGTGATCTCTAATTGCCTCTAATTATATATATATATATATATATATATATATACACTACCTCAGACCAACACAGCTACCTACCTGAATTAAGATGAAGGAATTGGGGGGGGGGGGGGAGAGATCTTCCAGTTTACAGATGGCACCAAACTGGGAAGTGTAGCTAATGTTGGAGAAAAGAGTATTGGGGATCAATATGACCTTTACAGATTGGACAACTGGGTCCAAACTAACAAAATTAATCACAATAGGGACAAATATAAGGTTTTACACTTAGGCAGGAATAACAGGCTGCACAGATATAAGAAGGGGCACACCTGGTTTGTCAGTAGTATATGTTAAAAGGATCTAGGGGTGTTAGTGGACCACAAGCGTAACATGAGCCAACTGTGTGATGCAGCAGCAAAAAAAGCTAATGCTATTCTAGGCTGCATCAACACAAGTATAGTGTCCTGATTCAGGGAAGTAATAGTACCACTCTATTCTACCTTGATCAAACCACACCTGGAATACTGTGTTCAGTTCTGGGCAATACAATTTAAGAAGGTTGTTGACAAGCGGGAACATGTGCAGAGGAGGGCGACCTGTTGGGGGGGGGGAGCTGGGTATGTTTAGCCTGGGGGAAAAGGAGACAGAGAGGTGATATAAAAGCCATCTACAAATATTTAAAGGGCTCTCAGATAGAAGAGGGAGGAAGTTTGTTTTCTCCTGCTCTGGAGGGTAAGGCCCGAACAATGGATTCAAGTTAGAGGAAAGGAGATTCCGACTACACTTCAGGCAGAACTTTCTGACAGTAAGATATGTTCGGCTGTGGAACGGAGGTGGTGGACTTTCCTTACTTGAAGGTTTTTTAAGCAGAAGGTTAAAGGTATGAAAAGCTTCAGAGCAGACTAGGCTGTCATTTTCTGGGCAGTTAGCAAGCTTCCCTTGAAAGCACAGTCTTCTACGAATATTTTGTTAAACTAGTTGGTGTCAGGAAGTCACCATGACCAGGACAGCGTGTTCAGTGACGCTGACCAAGCTGGATGCTGTGTAAAATCAGGGCACGGGGGTCATGTGATCTCCCTATGGCCTTACATCATGCTCACAAGACACTGACTCATGTCTTCACATTGAGCAAACAGATAACAGGCATGAGGTTGTTTTTTTTAGTTGTTGCTTTTTAAACAGTGCTTTATAGATTGTGGTTGTGCTGTATTGGTGATGTTCTATCGTGCCATTGTTATTTATTGTCTGTAAGGCGCTTTGAGATTCATTTGAATGAAAAGCGGCATGGAGATATAATAAACAACATTATTTACTTATTTATACCAAGCATAGGCAAACTCAGCCCTCCAGATATTTTGAGACTACAATTCCCATTATCCCTGACCACTGGTCCTGTTAGCTAGGGATGATGGGAGTTGTAGTCTCAAAACATCTGGAGGGCCGAGTTTGCCTGTTCCTGATTTATATCCTGCCCATCTGGCTGGGTTTCCCCAGCCACTCTTGTATATTAAAATACAATAATTCATCAAATATTAAAAGCTTCCCTAAATAGGGCTGCCTTCAGATGTCTTCTAAAAGTCAGATACCGGTAGTTGTTTATCTCCTTGACATCTGATGGGAGGATGTTCCACAGGGCGGGTGCCACTACTGAGAAGGCCCTCTGCCTGGTTCCCTGTAACTAGGCTTCTCGCAGGGAGGGAACCAGCAGAAGGCCCTCAGCGCTGGACCTCAGTGTCCGGGCAGAACAATGGGTGTGGAGACGCTCCTTCAGCTATACTGGGCTGAGGCCATTTAGGGCTTTAAAGGTCAGCACCAATCTTTGAATTGTGCTCAGAAACATACTGGGAGCCAATGAAGGTCTTTCAGGACTGGTGTCATATGGTCTTGGCAGCCACTCCCAGTCACCAGCCTAGTTGCCGCATTCTGGATTAGCTGTAGTTTCCAGGTCACCTTCAAAGGTAGCCTCACGTAGAGCGCATTGTAGTAGTCCAAGCAGGAGATAACCAGAGCAAAATCCAAAATCTAACAAATCAGCAAATGTGTCACTGATTGGAAATTAAGATAGAAACCTTAGCTAAAGGGGGGTTGTTCCCCGTCTTCTTGTGAACAGTAGTGTAAACGATGCACTTGCTGGTCAGTTCTGGATGCATTTAATTTCCTCCTGACCTCACTATCTGCACCATCCTCACCAGTACTTATAATATTATACAATTTCATAGAATCATACCCTTTAAGTTGCCATAAGACATTGCTGCTTGTTCAGAAAACCGTCCCCCAAAGAAAACACCTTAAAGAGTTCCCAGGAACACATACTATTAATATTGATATACAAGATCACCAATATACACATCTACCTGCCTTGCGTATTAAGCAATGTGGCGGAAGCAGGGAGTGGGAACTCACTAAGTAGATTACCCTTCCCAGTCCCTACTTTCAAAAGAAACACACGCACACACTCTCTCTTTATTCTCCAAGCTCCATATTTAAGACACGGTGGGTGGTGAGGGAACCAAAAACACCACTGGGTTGGCGAAAGCCCCTTTTGTCAATCTATATAGCTCTGTCTTCAATCCAGATTTTAGCTTGCAAAACTCCTCCATTTTTCTTAAACTTCCACCACTCCATTCCATTCCCTCCCAGCATGATTTCCTACCAGGGCCGGATTGAGGTTTGATGAGGCCCTAAGAAGCTACTTGTTAAGTTGTGGGTGAACATATCAGATGACACAGCGATTCTCCAAACAGCTCTTGTTTATTCACAGGCCAGAACAGAACTGAACTGAAGGGTTCAGCCAGACTGCTTATATAGAGCTCCACTAGAAGGCAACAGTAACCACTTTCTGTAATCCAATCACTGAATGTCACTTTCAATCACTTTCAATCCCTTATTTGCATATGTGGACCTGAGTGAAAACTATCTACAGCATCCCCCTGCTGGCCCAGGGTGAGAACTTCAGTACACAACACTACTGACAGTAATGGGGCCCTTTATATGTCCAGCTGTCCTTTGTCAACAACAAACGGTCGCTGTTTTTTGTGTTGAATAGATGCTATATGGTAATTTATGGACCTAATAGGTATCTAAAGCCATTTCCCCATGTTGCCATGCAACCAGTCCATGCAGAATGTAAGCACCCTATATATAGAAATGAACAAACGAGTGATATTTTAAGGAACAGGCTAGCAGGCGGGGCCCATGACTTACATCATAGGTGCCCACACAACACAAAACACTGTTGCTGGATGTAGGTTTTATTTTATTTGTTTTTTATCTTATATTTTGGAAATGTGAAAAGGTAAAGGTACCCCTGACCGTTAGGTCCAATCGTGGACGACTCTGGGGTTGTGTGCTCATCTCGCTCTATAGGCTGAGTGAGCCAGCGTTTGTCCACAGACAGCTTCCGGGTCATGTGGCCAGCATGAATAAGCCACTTCTGGCGAACCAGAGCAGCGCTCAGAAATGCCGTTTACCTTCCCACTGGAGCTGTACCTATTTATCTACTTGCACTTTGACGTGCTTTTGAACTGCTAGGTGGGCAGGAGCTGGGACGGAACAACAGGAACATGTACATCCAGGGGTTTTTTCCTTTAATTTTTTTTGGGGCCCCCAAGAGAGTGGGGCCCTAAACTATAGATTGTTTAGCTTATACGTAAATCCGGCACTGTAAATTCCTGCACCCATGTCTAAGGTTCCCAATCAGATTATTGGGGAGGAAGACTGTCCTGGAGGCAGAAGGGGGAAAATGCTACAATGGGATTGAGGGGGCAGCTACTCCCCCCACCCATGTCTGTGCTATAATTTGCAGCCCACTTTTGCCTCATGTGCCCCACAAGAAGAGATACATGAATATTGACCTCTTCCGCAGTGGCTTCCCATTTGTGGAATGCAGTGGCGTAGCGTGGGGGGTGCAGGGGGGGGCGGCCACACCAGGCGCAACATCTGGGGGGGGGCGCGCTCACACTCACAGCTCTCTTCCCCTACCTGGCTCACTCACTCTCTCTCACTGCAGTGCTGGCTGTGCGAATCCGATCCGAGCCGCCGGGTCGCCGCCCACTGTGGAGGGGGGGGGGTGCCAGGCGTGCGGTGCGGAGAGAGAGCGAGGGACTATCTGGGGGAGGGACAGTGCAGCGGGGGGGGCGTAAATTACTTGCCTTGCCCCGGGTTAGGGGGCGCAAATTACTTGCCTTGCCCCGGGTGCTGACAACCCACGCTACGCCACTGGTGGAACGCTCTCCCGTGGGAGCTCAACTGTCAGGTTCATTATATATCTTTAGATGCCAGGCAAAAACGTTGCTCTGTTCAGCCTCTGGCTGATGAAACAATTTATAGTCTTTTAAACTGGGTGGGACATTGTTTTTGTTTATTATTGTGCTATGTATTTCCGTGTTTGTCTGTTGTAAATGACCCTGTGGCCCTCAGTGCTACTGAGAAAGGTGCTCATCTGAGGATCTTGACACCTGGGCAGGAAGTATGGAATGTCTTTTGGCAAAAAAAAAAAAGGCTCAGCTTTTGTATCCAGATTTTCGCCTTTTGAGATATGCCAACCTTATATCGGGCAGGCACCCCCAAACTCGGCCCTCCAGATGTTTTGGGACTACAATTCCCATCACCCCTGACCACTGGTCCTGTTAGCTAGGGAAGATGGGAGTTGTCGTCCCAAAACATCTGGAGGGTCGAGTTTGGGGGGTGCCTGATATAGGGAGATACAATCTTTCAGCCAAGCCCTATTTAAAAGCCATTTTCCCCAATTCACTTTTTCTAAAACAATATGCAAATTTAACCTTGGCTGTCCTTCTAAATTCGCATTTGATGAATTTTGCCAGCCATGTCTCCAGCCAAAAAGCACATATACCGGGGGTAAAAGAGTGTACATTAGCGAAAATACATTGGTATTTTCAATATGCAAAATAGTATTTTCAATATGCAAAAAGTATTTTCAATATGCAAACAATATGCAAAAATGCATTCTGCTGGGGGAAATTGCTTCGCAGAAGTGTGCATATTAGGCAAAAATGAATGCGGTAGGATAAAAATTGCACTCATGCGCCGATGAATTTCTAGGAGGACGTCCGTGAGATCTGGCAATGTGTAGAACTTGAATGCAAGACCGGGGAAATGACCAGGGCAGAGGAACCAAATTTGACACAGTGGCCCATCCCTGGGCTCAGAGACTCACACACCCAGCTGATGGGGGAATTGCCTGAATCCAGCCTAAATTCGTCCCCCTAGAGAGGGAAGAGAAAGGAGGTGGAGCGGCTGCGAGAAAGTTATTTGGCTTATGTTGTTACCCAGGCTAAGACCTGGATCACGGCCTGTGGGGTTTGATAGAGGAGGAGCCCCTATGCAGATAACAAAGGGAACGGTTGTGCGGCGGATTTGCGATTCTTAAGGAAGACTGCAAATCCAAGCGCGGAAGGAACCCATCTGGCAGAAGCAGGCATCTTAAAGAGAAAAAGGAGGATTTAGAAATTAGCTGAGGTCTTAAGTGGTATTTTTAGATGCTTTCCCCTCTCCCGACAGGTTGGGCTCCTGAGATCCAGAGGAAAAAGCTCCAGACCCGGCTTCATTCAGGAAAGGATCACACAGCGAGGTGAAGGATTACAGGCTGGCTAGCTTAGCGGCTGAGGAATGAGAAAGAGTTAGAAATGATTTGCAGGGATTTAAGCCAGGGGGAAAGTGCCTGAAAAGCAGAATTTAATTAGCGGCAGGCAGCCTGAATTTAGAAGGGGGAAAGTTGCACCTAACAAGCGCCCAAGTATTGGAGGGGTATTTGCGTAGGTAGAAGGTGCATTAGGGAGGTTGAATTTATGTGTCCTTGTATTGTCTCTTCTTTGATGCAGCCCTTATCCACTGGGTCCAGGTGGCAGCTTCATAAAATCTAATTTTTAAAAAAATATATATACTTTATTGATTAAAAATTTGCATGTCTATACAAACATTGTGTATTATCTCTAATACACAAAGAAAAAGAAAATTATATAGAAAATAGATGATGAAGTATTAAAAAAAGAAGAAAGAAAAAACAAGAAGTGAGAATAAGGAAAAAAGGAAGATTAAAAAGTAGAGAAGTCAAAAAAGAAAAAAGACAAGACAAAATTATTTACATAGTAAAAGTATGTCATCGACACAATCCTCCCATCCTTCTCATTATACTGCTATATAAACATTCTTTTTTTACACAGATTTGTATTTGTCATAGTGTTTCTTTCTAGTTTGTATACACTCCTTTAATCTTTCTCTTTACAAATATCACTCAATTTCTGCTAATGTGGAATTATTTGTACAATAAAGTTTTACATAATTCTTGAATACTATCCATTCTCTAGTTGTTTTTTGTTTTGATATTCCTCTAAATTTTAAAACATGTCAGATCTGTTCAGCGACAGGAGGTGGCAGACACGCCGGGTTCTCCCGCACATCGTGGATGCCTAGGGCACGTGAGTGACGTCACAAGTGTCACACTCATGACATCACACAGCATGTCACATGCATGACATCACATGGTGTAGCTGTGACTAGCCCCATTGGGCTTCGGCGCACCATGTGATGTCATGCGCACACCGCATGGGGTCGCTCGGCTGGGCACCCACAGTAAAAATTTTGTAGGTGCCTTGGCCCCTGGACCTTGCAGAGATGGTGTCTATGAGAAGTGGGCACAGGAAGAAAAAGACAGCAGGCAATTAAATACTTGTTGGAACAAGGCATCTTTGACTTGAGCCCAGGAGGGTGTCAATAACTTATCAGGCAGGGGAGCATTGCACAGTGGAGGTGCCACAACCAAAAAGGCCCTGCTTCTAAATGGAAGTCAATCTTCCTTCAGGCAAGGTAGCCCACTAGAACAAGGTGTCCCATATATTTTGGGCCTGGAAGTAAACTTTTACCCTGGCCTATAAAAGAGCAATGGAAACATGTTTGTAACCTACCTTTCCCTTTGAGAACTTCTTATGGAAAAGTGGTATAGAAATAGTTTAAAGAAAGTCTACAGAAAATTCTCTCCTTAGTGTCCCACCACCAAGCCCTGGGCGGTGAACCCTCCTCCTCTAGGGATTCCCTTGGGGATTCCCCACCTGGTACCTCCCAGCACTCTTTGTCATCTAGCCAGTCCCTGACAGCACCCCCGGCTCCAGAAAAAGAAATCACTTTAATGCAATAGCCCCGTTAGTGTCTAAGTCTCGTGCTGAGCAACAGTGAGTCAGCTTGCGAGTGGGAGACCAGCCAAGCAACAGAGTCTCAGGGGTAAAGGTAAAGGACTCCTGGATGTTTAAGTCCAGTCAAAAGCGACTATGGGGTTGTGGGGCTCATGTCGCTTTCAAGCTGAGGGAGCCGGTGTTTCTCCACAGACAGATTTCCGGGTCATGTGGCCAGTATGACTAAGCCGCTTCTGGTACAACGGAACACCGTGATGGAAGCCACAGCGCACGGAAACGCCGTTTACCTTCCCTCCACAGCAGTACCTATTTATCTGCTTGCACTGGCATACTTTCAAACTGCTAGGTTGGCAGAAGCTGGGACAGAGCAACAGGAGCAGCTCACTCCGTCACGGGGATTCAAACCGCTGACCTTCTGATTGGCAAACCCAAGAGGCTCAGTGGTTTAGACCACAGCGCACTTGCCTGTAGGCAGAGTCCGTATCCAAAGTCATGTCCAGTCCTAGGGTCAGGAAACAGCAGTTCACATGGTCAGACAGTCCAGGGGTCAGGGAAGCCGGTGATCAAAAGGAGCAAGAAGCAGCAAGGTCGGGCCAGGAACAGCGAGTGTTGTTTCTAGCATCTAACTGAGGCTGGGCCACAGAGAGGTTAGGCTGGCCTCAACCAGAGCCAGGGCTTTTTCGGCCGTGGCCCCAATCTGGTGGAACACTCTGTCACCAGAGACTAGGGCCCTGCGGGACTTGACATCTTTCTGTAGGGCCTGCAAGACAGAGCTGTTCCACCAGGCCTTTGGCCAAGGCACAGTCTGACCCCCTCCTTCTGTAATCCCCATAGAACTCTAGCCCAATGGTTGCTGTTAATTTGACTGTGAATTAATTTTAGAATGAATTGATTTTAGAATGTATTTCAATCAATTGATCAATTGATTGTGATTTTATGTAAACTGTGTTGTTTTTAGGGTTGTTAGGCGCTCTGAGCCAGGCTTCGGTTGGGGAGGGCGGGATATAAATAAAAAATTATTATTATTATTATTATTATTATGAAGGCTGAAGCCAGCTGGTTCTCATCAGTGCCTTCTCCTCTGAGTCCTTGAAGGCTGCAGGTGGAGTCACTTGGCCTTCTCCCCCCTTCAGGCAGCTGTTCAGCAGGTGAAGCTGACTTCTGGCCCATGACACTTAGAAATTGCTACCTTTTACACGACCTGGGACACGGGTGGCGCTGTGGGTTGAACCACAGAGCCTAGGACTTGCAGATCAGAAGGTTGGCGGTTCGAATCCCCGCAACAGGGTGAGCTCCCTTTGCTCAGTCCCTGCTCCTGCCAACCTAGCAGTTTGAAAGCACATCAAAGTGCAAGTAGATAAATAGGTACCACTCCAGCAGAAAGGTAAACGGCGTCTCCGTGCACTGCTCTGGTTCGCCAGAAGCGGCTTAGTCATGCTGGCCACATGACGCGGAAGCTGCACGCCGGCTCCCTCGGCCAATAAAGCGAGATGAGCGCCGCAGCCCCAGAGTCGGCCATGACTGGACCTAAGGGTCAGGGGTCCCTTTACCTTTACATGACCTGAGTACTTGAAGCGCCCAGAGGGAGGGCGAGGTGAGGGAAAGGTGGGAAAATGTTGCATGCCTTTGTGCTGTGGGGTGAGAAGCACAGGGTGCTACTGCTGTGTTTGACCTCGCCCACGACAGCCGTGTCATGTCGCCATGCACAATTAGGTCATACACTACATAGTCTGATATGGTGATTTTTTGCACCCAATCCTGTGCCCTTGGCATGGGCCAGTTTCAGCAACCCCTAGTTTCAGCCTCTGCCTTTCCTCTTAGAGAAGTCACTGCCACTCCTGGATCATGCTGTAATTTGTTACAGTGGGGGTTACGTCAAAGTGTTGGTGCTGACCTTTAAAGCCCTAAACGGCCTCGGTCCAGTACACCTGAAGGAGCGTCTCCACTCCCATCGTTCTGCCCGGACACTGAGGTCCAGCATTGAGGGCCTTCTGGCGGTTCCCTCATTGCGAGAAGCAAAGCTACAGGGAACCAGGCAGAGGGCCTTCTCGGTAGTGGCACCCTCTCTGTGGAATGCCCTCCCATCAGATGTCAAAGCGATAAACAACTACCTGACATTCAGAAGACATCTGAAGGCAGCCCTGTTCAGGGAAGTTTTTAATATGTGACATTTTAGTGTATTTTTCATCTTTGTTGGAAGCCGCCCAGAGTGGCTGGGGAAACCCAGCCAGATGGGCGGGGTACAAATAAATTATTATTATTATTATTATTATTATTATTATTATTATTATTATTATTAAGGTGAGCTTTATGGGGTTCCAGCCTCAAGGGGGGGAGGGAAAGTTGTTTGGGTGGGCTTTATTTGTCCCCCCCCCCCAACCCCTTGTAAATTTAGGCATGGCCTCCAGGTTGCCTGATCAGCAGTAACTGGAAAACAGGATCAGACCTACGCTTAGGGGAGGAGTGACGACAGATTCCTTTCTGTTGCCGCACATTTTGCTTAGCATAATTTAAAATACAACACAAACTAATAAAATTAAGGGCAGTATATAGCTCCAGTAACACCATAAAAAGAATGCTAACCTGCAGGATAAATATATAACACTTTAGCCCGGGGGGAAGATTGCAAATAAAAGAGAAATATGAGAAGAGCAATTCTGGGTTAATAAATAACCTTAAAGAGAAATAATGAAGAGGAGTTCTACAACTTTAATGGCCTTCTTAAGATTCATTATTTTGAAAATAGCTTTTCTCCTCTCTCTCTCTTTCTCCCCCCTCCTAGATACACACAAATCCACAAATTTGCAGACAGAAGCTCTTGGACGGCATCTGGACAAGGGAGTGTAATTTATCACCTAACAGCGGCGGCAACAGAAAGGGAACTTGACTTCTCAGGGACAGCTGAAACAAGCAGGGACATCTTAGAGACCAACTAAGAACAAACTTAGATGGTCTCTGAGGCGCTACTAGACAATTTTTTTAATTTATTTTGACTGTGTCAGACCAACACGGCTACCTACCTGAATCTAGAAGCAGGGACATGGTTTGATTAACCCAGGGGGTGGGGAACCTGTCGCCTCCCTGTGGCTGATGGACTCCAGCTCCCATCAGCCCCAGCCAGCATGACCCATTGCCAGGAATGATGGGAATTGGAGTCTAGCGACATCTGGAGGGCCACCAGTTCCTTATCCCTGGAGCAAGCACTTGAATACTTGACTTTCAGCAAAGCATGTGAGCAGATGCTTCAGAAAAAGAAGGGCCTTGGAGAGGAGATTAGCTGTGGAATCCTAAGCGTGGGACTTAAAAGTAACTCCTGTTGTAAACAAAATCTGCCCTTTTTCCGTTATGGGGTATCCAAGAGACCGTATAGAGTCCTTACATAGGTTCCCTATTGGTAGGAGAAAATAACAGAGGCCAACCAGAGAATATAGAGAAGCAAAGCAGCTCGCAAGCCTGATCTTTATTGATCTGTTGCAACAGAGTGCTCCCCTCACACGCAGGAGAGGAGGAGGACCCAGAACCCAGGTGTGCCCGCCCTTATATAGACATTTAAAATTGCCCACCCTGGAGTCCAAGACCACCCCTCCATACATCATACACACATCACAGAAGGGGTGTAACCCAAGACCACCCCCCACAAACATCATACCTACATCACAGAAAAGGTGGTCTACAACAGAAATTTGAGTGTTGTGGTTTTTCCTGTCTGCCAGGTTATCTGATAATGCCTTATCTGATTGCCTTCCCTGGTAGTCTGGTCATACCTTTGAGATGGTGATTTCCCAGTTCCTGAGTCAATGGGAATGTTCTCTGATCCCCTCTCTCCTTGCAGAGAAAACATTTGGTCAGTTTGGGAGTCAAAATGGTTTCAGGACTGTCTTCCTGTGCTGATCTATGTACGTGCTTAGTTGGTACAGTTATGAACATTTATTATATATATAAGACCTTAAATGTTATTATTACATTCCCATTGAAATCATAGAGTTGGAAGGGACCCTGAGGATCATCTAGTCCACCCCCCCCATGCAGGAATATGCAGCTGTTCCTTACAGGGATCAAACCTGCAACCTTGGCACTATCATCACGACACTCTAGCCAACTGAGTGGTATAGGGCTGTAGCCTAAAGATGTGTTTGATCAGCAGGGTTGCAAAGGCCAGGAGCCTCCCAGAACCTGAGATCTTGGGGACCAAACATGAGACCTAGGGGAGGGCCCTGGTGATTTTCGCTCTGTGCTCCCTCTCACCACTTCGCCGTGGAGACGGAGGTTAATTGGGGAGAAGGCCGCAGAGGAGAGCAGGCCTTCCGCACGTGAGAGTCTATGAAATAATTTGCAACTGGCTTTTGATAGGGTTGAAGCTTGCAAGTGGGGAGTATGGTTGTTAACGGAGAAATCTGAGGGCTCCTTTGGACAAAAAACAAGGACACCAGCCAGGAATACCAGAGCAAAACAGCAGCCAGCAGGCTTGGTCTTTATTGAAGACTGTCGCAACAGGACTCCCACCTGCCACAAGGTGGAACAAGATGGAAGCCCCGAACAAAAGAGCCCCCAAATTTTTATTAGCTACTAATCCCCATGTTACACCCCCCCAAAACTACATCACTAATACATCATGGTTACCTCATGAAAGGGGATGTCTGGTGGCAGTAATCTGAGCATCCTGGACCCTGCCCCATGGTTCCCCTTGCCCTCCACCAAACACCCATCAAGCGTAACAAAAATGATATTTACATTTCCCTGTTTCCCAGTCAAGTTCATCACACCCTTTTGTCTTCATCTGGGTTTGTTATTTCTGGAATGGCTACATGTCTGCAGTGGCATAGTGTGGGGGGTGCAGGGGGGGCCGGCCGCACTGGGCGCAACATCTGGGGGTTAGGGTTAGGGTGCGCAAATCCACGGGTTAGGGGGCGCAAATCCACGGGTTAGGGGGCGCAAATTACTTGCCTTGCCCCGGGTGCTGACAACCCACGCTACGCCACTGCCTGTCTGGCACTCAGGTATCAGGATGCCAGGGATTATCACTCAGGCAGAGGGGCTGCTGAGTAGCTGAGCTCACATGTCTATATGAATTTCTGAAGTTTTCCCAGTGAGCCAGTACAAAGATACATCTATCAGTGAATTCTTACATTTGGTATCGTGCAGCAGAGGCCCTTTGAATAGATCGGAAGAAACTGTGATGAAGTGTTTTGTGGGGACAAATCACAAAAGTCAGAAAAGCGATTGTGCTGATTTTGGTAGTGGGCTGCATGTGCATGATATCTGCTGGAGGGGCAAACACCCCCCCATACATAAATTCCTGCAACATGGTCCTCTTAATTTTTTAAAAAGTTGAAATTCCAAGCTAGAGATTCAAGTCCTCTGCTTACCACCCAGAGACTTTGGATCAGCCCTAGAGATCCGGCAACTGGCGATAGGGCTACAATCTGAATTTTCCTCGGCAACCTCAGTGTTGCTTTAAATGGGCTCCTGTTTACTCAAACATCCAGACACTGAGCAAATTAAGATGTGCTTCGCTTGAACAACGTCACAAAATTGTGTGCTCTTGTATAAAAGCTTTCTGCTAGGGACGGCACTGCTCTGCCCTTTTTCACCCAGTTAATATTCGATCCTGGAGGCCACTGAATGATTATTACAGGATAGACGCCTGAAAGCGGAGGAACCACGCATGAGTGTGTACATTGCATTTGCACCTATCACCCACTAGGTGTCGCCAGTTCATTGTTGATGGGTTCTCTAAAGTCTTGCCTCTGTTTAATAGGAACATATTGGTATGAACATATTGGTTTATTGTCATTGGTTATCATAAAGTATTGGCATTACCTTTGCAGTTATCATCCTCGCATCATCTTAACTGCTTCAGTTTTTAAATGATCATATTGACAATAATCTGTTTTCATGTATTGTTTATGGTATTTTTCAAATCTATCCCCATGACAGTTTACAAAAATATTAAAACAATAAAAATATTTTTCCGTCTATAAGACGCCCCCATGTATAAGACACCCCCTATTTTGGGGAACTTGGATTTAAGAAAATAGGGGGAGATGGCCTCTGTTTATAAGACACCCCCACATTTTTGACATTATTTTTAAGGGGGGGAAACCTAGTCTTATACACGGAAAAATTCGGTCTCTCTCTCTCTCTCTCTCTCTCTCTCTCACACACACACACACACACACAGACAGAGGCCAAAGGCCATGAACTCAGAAAAACAACCTAAAACAATAAACAGCATTAAAGTCAGATCCCCAAAGCTTAGGGAAATAAAAGGGGCTTGTTTGGTTCCAAAAGAACAATAATTGGGTGCCACCACTGAGAAGGCCACGCTCTTCACCCCAGATGATGGGGACACCCATAGGAGGACTACCATTGAACATCTGATGGGCGCCAGGTTGACGAAGGCTACTGTACTGTAGAAGATTCTATTCCGTGAATCGTAGAACTGTAGAATTGGAAGGGACGTCAAGGGTCATCTAGTCCAACCCTCTCCAGTGCAGGAATCACAGCTCAAGAACCCCTGAAAACCTCCATAGAATGAGAGTCCAGGACCTTCCAAGGCAGTCCATTCTGCTCTAACCATCAGAAAGGTATTCCTAATATTTATTTGGAATCTCCTTTCTGGCCATTTGCTCCCTCTTCCATATGACAGCCCTTCAGATATTTGAAGATAGCTATTCTGTCCCCTCTCAGTTTTCTCTTCTCTGGGCTAAACAAACCCAACTCCCTCAACCATTCCTCATAAGTCCAGACCCTTGATTATCTTGGTTGCCCTCCTCTGCACACCTTCCAGAATGGAAAGGCTATTCTCCATGAGAGAAAGGGTCCATCTTTGGAAAAGTTTGGTCCAAAGATGGATTGTGAACAATTTTAACAAACACACTTCTTTGGCAATGACTCGTAGCCGAGTAAGATTGTCTTCCATAAACACGGTTTTAACAATGAGTCCGTAAGTGACTGCGGAGGCCGATTCTGGATCCACACGTCCTTCCACACTAGCACGTTTCTCCCTTGCGTCCTGAGTTCGAGTGTCTTCAAAGCCCATGACACCTTTGGTGAAGGCTGTCCTCCAACTGGAGCACTCACAGGCCAGTGTTTCCCAGTTGTCGGCGTTTATACTACCTTTTTTAAGATTTGCCTTGAGACAGTCTTTAAACCTCTTTTGTTGACCACCAGCTTTACGCTTTCCATTTTTAAGTTCGGAATTGAGTAGTTGCTTTGGAAGATGATCATCAGGCAACCAAACAACATGACCGGTCCAACGAAGTTGATGTTGAAGAATCGTTGCTTCAACACTGAGAAACCCAAAGCACGATGTGTGTTGCTGCTTTCCAATGGGTAGCAAAGGTAAAGGGACCCCTGACCATTAGGTCCAGTCGTGGCCGACTCTGGGGTTGCAGCGCTCATCTCACTTTATTGGCCGAGGGAGCCGGCGTACAGCTTCTGGGTCATGTGGCCAGCATGACTAAGCCGCTTCTGGCGAACCAGAGCAGCGCACGGAAACACCATTTACCTTCCCACCGGAGCGATACCTATTTATCTACTTGCACTTTGAGGTGCTTTTGAACTGCTAGGTGGGCAGGAGCAGGGACCGAGCAACAGGAGCTCACCCCGTCGCGGGGATTCGAACCGCTGACCTTCTGATTGGCAAGTCCTAGGCTCTGTGGTTTAACCCACATTAGCTGCTTTCCAATGGGCAGAAACTGATCCACTGGAAAGAGGAGAGAGATTTGGCCAAAAGGTGGCAGCAGCGCCTTCCCTTTAGCCCGAGATGCCTCTCCGGTTAATGCTGCCTGTCTCCCTCTAATCATAAAATGTAAGTTTGTAAATCACAGAGCTGGATTGGAAGTATATTGCGGGCCTCCTTGCCAAATTGATATTTTAGCAACAACAGTAAACTTTTGCTGATGGCCGATAATTTGAGGCGCTTGCGCCAGATGAAAAATTCATAATAGCTTGGGCCGACTGGAATATGGACAAATTATATTTAATGCTCAGAGTTGTAAAGCAATTTGCTCCAGGGCACCGATATAATAATAAATATAAGGACATGGTAAATGGAATCAGGCTAGCCAGGTGCCCTGGGCCTATAGAGATAGCTAGATAATGCATGCAGCGCTTAGGAGATAACAATAGCTTGGATTGCTGGAACTTTGCAGTCGTTTGTCCAGGAAAGCCCAGGGAACATGAACCAGAATCCATACCTGATTGTATATGAAAGTACAGTAGCCTTCGTCAACCTGGTGCCCATCAGATGTTCAATGGTAGTCCTCCTATGGGTGTCCCCATCATTTAGGGTGAAGAGCGTGGCCTTCTCAGTGGTGGCACCCCTGTTATTGTTCTTTTGGCACCAAACAAGCCCCTTTTATTTCCCTAAGCTTTGGGGATCTGACTTTAATGCTGTTTATTGTTTTAGGTTGTTTTTATGAGTTCGTGGCTTTTTTAGCCTGTGTGTATGAGAGAGAGAGATATTAGGAGATAACAGTATCTTGGATTTCTGGAAGTTTGCAGTTGTTTCCCTAGGAAAGTCCAAGGAACACGAACCAGAATCCATACCAGGGTCCATATGAAAGTACACCTTCAACCTGGCGCCTTTCTGATGTTTTGGACAACAATTCCCAGCAGCCCTGGCCATCAGAGACCTCAAGGGTGACCGACTGGACCCAGGTGCAAAATTCAGAGGGGTGGGTAAGAATGTAGAACCGAGGACCACAGTGTCTCAATGCATGCTGGGCCCACAAATTTATTTTCAGCCCTAGAGCTCTTGTGCTTAGAGTCCTTCCGCATAGAAATCCACTCCTGGTTTTCCCTTCAAGCTTCCTTCATTTCAGCAGCCTAACTTAAAAGTTAAACAGTTGGAAATCAAAAGCCCATACTGATGTACAGGAAGTCACTGAAAGGTCTGCAAGAGGAGTCTGGTCTAACTTCTGCCCATTCCCCGATTAAAGTAGCTTTCCCCAAACTGTGTGATGTGAAGGAACCATCTGGTATACCCTCCAATCAGGGCTGGATTGAGGTTTGATGAGGCCCTAAGCTACTGAAGGTAATGGGGCCCTTTCTATGTCCAGCTGTCCTTTGTCAACAGCAAATGGTCGCTGTTTTGTGTGTTGAATAGATGCTTTATGGTAACTTATGGACCTGATGGGTATCTAAAGACATTTGTGCATAACAATATACAGTGGTGCCTCGCAAGACGAAAAGAATCCATTCTGTGAGTCTCTTCATCTAGCGGTTTTTTCGTCTTGCGAAGCAACCCCATTAGCGGATTAGCGCTATTAGCGGTTTAGCGGCTATTAGCGGCTATTAAAGGCTTAAGGGATTAGCGGATTAGCTGCTAAAAGGCTATTAGCAGCTTAGTGCCTTGGATAAAGGGGGTAGGGAGCGAAAAAAAACCCCCAGGAATCGCAAGACATTTTCGTCTTGCGAAGCAAGCCCATAGCAAATTCGTCCTGCGAAGCACCTCCAAAACGGAAAACCCTTTCGTCTAGCGGGTTTTCCGTCTTGCGAGGCATTCGTCTTGCGGGGCACCACTGTATGTATTTTATTCACATAATTGTTGAACTGAAACCTATGATATTTTAGGGAGCTGGCGAGCAGGCGGGGCCTATTACTTACATCATAGGAGCCTACACAACACAAAACACTGTTGCTGTATGTAGGTTTAATTTTATTTGTTTTTTATCTTATATTTTGGAAAGGTACATCCAGGTTTTTTCCCCCCCTTTAAATTTTTTGGGGGCCCCTAAGAGAGTGGGGCCCTAAGATATAGCTTGTTTAGCTTATACGTAAATCTGGCATTGCCTCCAACATTCCCCTGATGAAAATTGGGACATACGTCTTCAGCTGCTGCGCTGTTGCACAAGTCAGCTGGCTCACACAGAAGCGCAGCAGCAGCTCATCCCCGGGGCATTCTGGGATCAAATCAGAAGCCAGGGTGCCTTCTGCATTTCTGGGAATGTCCTGGGAGATGGTTGGAGGGTATGAAATGGTATTCAGAAGCATTGGTGCCTCCAACTGTGGTGGAAGAGCGTAGCCACCATGGTTAGCAGCCACTGATATCCCTCTCCTCTGTGAATTTGTTCAACCTCCTTTTGAAGCCATCCAAGTTGGTGACCATCGTCACCTCTGGAAGGAACGACTTCCATAGCTTTAACTATGTGCTTCAAAGTTATTTTACCCAGCCTGAATCTATCTTTCTTTCTTTCTTTCTTTCTTTCTTTCTTTTAATTAAATCTTTATTCATTTGAATTAAAAAAATATCAAAATGCAACGATATTTAATACAGGCAGAAAGCGAAAAAACAAAGAAGAAAGAAAATAAAAAGAGAGAAAAAGAGAAAGAAAAAAGAAAAAGCATAATACTATACCTTTCATATATGTAAATGCCATTATTTACAAACTCACAAAAAAGAACAAAAACATTACTGTGAATTAGCTAAAAAATACTTCCAAATATTTTCATTTACTAAATCTATTCTTTCCTTTATAACACACAGTCTCAAATTAGCTTAATTATTTTCGTACGTCCAGACCCAATATCATTTCCCCCTTTTATTTACAAAAATCACTCTAGTTCTGCCAGGAGATTCTTATTCTTACAATATTTTTTTTATATTCTTTAAATATTCTCACCCCCTGAATCTTTCAACCTGCAGCTTCATTGGGTCTCCACGAGTTCTTGTGTTCTGAGAGAGGGAGAAATGCTTTTTTGTATCCGCTGCCTCCAAAGTCATGTTTTGGTCCACCCTCTTGAACTGGTGCCCAGTATCCCAGCCCAATCCTATACAATTCTGCTTGGCTCCATGGAGTTCAATGGGGCTTGCTTCTGGAACATTGGGTATGATACTGCAGCCCTGGAGTGTTCAAAGCACTGCGTATAAATACATTATCTCAGAAATCCCTACGGAAACTCAGTATCATTAGCCCCATATCATGGATGGGAAAACTGAGTCTGAGAGGCATTGAGGGTGCTTCTTGAGACAATAGGAGGGGCAAAATGTCACACTGATTCAATCACTTTCACTGCCAGGCTTAGACCGACTTGCATGGGAGTAAGCGCCATTAAACTCAATGGGATTTGCAGTAGACATGTTTAGGATTCTGCTGCTAATAGCTATGCTCCAGAAAATTTATGTCCTCGCCTCCCTCTGTGCAAACCCCTTTGGGAAATCCAAGATCCCAGGTGTTTCCTGGGATGTAGACTTCACTCGTCTTGCAGAGAATCGATACCTTCCCTGCGCCCAAACTCCTATACATTGTCACTTTGGGTAGGGGGAAACTCCATTCCTAAGCTATTTCTTCTTTGGCGACCTGGAAGAAGCAAAGATCACCAGTGTCAAAGCAATGATTCTTCAACATCAACTTCCTTGGACTAGTCATGTTGTGTGGATGCCTGATTATCATCTTCCAAAGCAACTACTCCGTTCCCAATTTAGGAATGGTAAGCGTAATTCCTAAGCTGGCTTGTTAATTGCTGTCGCAAGTGCTGTATGAGATCATTAGCATCATGGGGACCTATTGGATAGTGCCCATGATATCACCAATTAGACAAATGACACAACCCAGCACCACTTGCCTATACCATTTCGTGCCTTTTTTCAGAAACTTTTTTCAATCGTCATCAGGAGGTTGAATTCTCCCTCTTTGTGCTCTTCAAGCGAAGGCTTCCGGGGGGCCATATCCCTGCTCCCCATAGCACTTAAAGAAAATACCCAACCCCAGTGTGCCTTTTGGGAGGAAAAAACAAACACAAGTAACCCGCTGCTTAGGAATTCAGCAGCAATTATGCAATTAAGTATTAAAAAATGCACGCAGTTCCGCGGGCAGATAACAAAACGCGGCTGCCGCGACGCCGTTTGCTTTAAGCAGTCTGCAGACCCCAGAAACTCTCAGTGGGGTGTTTGAAAAGGGGAGGCCTATGTGTTGACAACTTTAATCGATCCATGGCTCCGGGAGAAGAACTGAAACAACGCGGCTCCTCCACGTCGGTGATGATAACGGGGAGGAAACTTTCTTAGCACAGGAATATTCTTTGAGGCCTCAGCATTAGCAAGGCCAATCGAGAGAGAAGTGGCGTTTTTGCTTCCTCCGTTCCTCTTTCCTTCCTCCCCCTTCCAACCCCCTTCCTTCCTTCCTTCCTTCCTTCCTTCCTTCCTCAGATTCAGTGGCTCAAGGCTAGGCATGCACACACAAAGCCCATGCCCTCCAACATTTCTCCAAAGAAAATAGGGTCATCCCATTCCATAATGATAATTTTATACTCCACACATCTGACTGGGTTGCCCCAGCTACCCTGGACAGTTTCCAACATATATAAAAACAAAAAGTAAAGGTAAAGGGACCCCTGACCATTAGGTCCAGTCATGGCGCTCCTCTCGCTTTACTGGCCGAGGGAGCCTTCCGGGTCATGTGGCCAGCATGACTAAGCCGCTTCTGGCGATCCAGAGCAGCGCACGGAAACATCGTTTACCTTCCCGCTGGAGCGGTACCTATTTATCTACTTGCTCTTTGACGTGCTTTCGAACTGCTAGGTTGGCAGGAGCAGGGACTGAGCAACGGGAGCTCACCTCGTTGCGAGGATTCGAACCGCCGACCTTCTGATCGGCAAGTCCTAGGCTCTGTGGTTTAACTCACAGCGCCACCCGCGTCCCTCCTATAAAAACATAATAAAACCTTAAACATTAAAAAAAACCTTGCCTATACAGTGGTACCTTGGGTGAAGGACTTCATTCATTCTGGAGGTCTGTTCTTAACCTGAAACTGTTCTTAACCTGAGACACCACTTTAGCTAATGGGGCCTCCTGCTGCCGCCGCACAATTTCTCTTCTCATCCTGAAGCAGAGTTCTTAACCCAAGGTACTGTTTCTGGGTTAGCGGAGTTTGTAACCTGAAGCGTCTGTAACCTGAAGCGTCTGTAACCCGAGGTACCACTGTACAGGGTTGCCTTCGGACGGCTCAGGGATCAGATAACTCCATACCCTCCAACATTTCTCTGATGAAAATAGGGACGTCCTAAGGAAAACCGGGACATTCCGGGATCAAATCAGAAACTGGGGTGGCTTCTGTAAATCAGGGACGTCCCTGAAAAATAGGGACACTTGGAGGGTCTGAAAGCCAACTTTCTGTTTCTCACCCTACCAGGCACCAGTCTATTACCACCGACTGTTTTCCCAGAGGGCAGTCAGGTCCCCGGTCCTGACATTTTGCAAAGAAGGGGGTCACAGCTGGAAGGAAGGAGGTCTATTATCATTCATTTTTCTTTCATTCCATTTCACTTTTAATTTTGTATCTCGCCTTTCTATATTGCTGTACCCAAGGCGGTTTACAAGCCGAAGAAACAACAAAACATGCAAGGTCGTACATCTTACGAGGTCGTACATCCCATCCAACATGAATAAGCCATAGTGAAAAATATGGCCTAAAATAAACAGAGTAATATTCAATAATCTGTTGGGTTACAATAGTACACAATAAAATTAACTCTCAAAATAATAATTAAACAGAAATTCGCTCTCCGCAATTGCGGTGCATCATTACTAAATGATAATAAATAAAAATGACAGTGAAACTACAATGCCTAAAATACCGCAATACTGTTTTTTAAAAGCCCTGCATTTCAACCCTAGGTCTCCGAAGCAGCTTGTGGAAAGGGGATGCCACTGGACCGACACTTTCTGGCCATTGCTTGGTTAATGGGTTCTTGCTTGGGGTAGGGAGAGATGTGTCAGACTGTTATGTACTGAGCTGAATAGGATCCAAACTGCAGCAGTCTGATTGGTCCTAGAACAATGCAGCAGTATGATTGGTTGGCAGGAACCACCCAATCATACTCCAGATATAAGTGAATCCACAACCTGATTGGCTTACAGTAGAATTCCAGAATTAGCCAATCATGTGCAGCCCATTGTGTAAACAATGTATATAAAGCAGATACTTTGAGGGGACTTTCATTCATTCCTCCTCACCACTATGAGCTGAATAAAGAGCATGAAATCACTTTGCGACTCTGAGTATATTTCACAGACCACACCTGGAATATTGTGTTCAGTTCTGGGCGCCACAATTTAAGAAGGATGTTGACAAGCTGGAATGTGTGCAGAGGAGGGCAACCAAGATGATCAAGGGTCTGGAAAGCAAGCCTGATGAGGAACGGTTGAAGGAGCTGGGTGTGTTTAGCCTGGAAAAGAGGAGACTGAGAGGGCTGTCACATGGAGGAGGGAGCATGCTTGTTTTCTCCTGCTCTTGGGAGTAGGACTCGAACCAATGGCTTCAAGTTAGAGGAAAGGAGATTCTGACTAAACATATAACAGTAAGAGCTGTTCGTCAGTGGAATGGACTCCCTTGGGAGGTGGTGGACCAGTGGCGTAGCGTGGGGGGTGCAGGGGGGGCCGGCGCAACATCTGGGTGGGGGCGCTCGTACTCGCAGTGCTAAAATCAGTGCTAAAATCCACAGGTTAGGGAGCGCAAATTACTTGCCTTGCCCCGGGTGCTGACAACCCACGCTACGCCACTGTGGTGGACTCTCCTTCCTTGGAGGCCTCCAAGCCGAGGTTGGCTGGCCATCTGTCATGGATGCTTGAGTTGAGATTTCTGCATTGCAGGGGGTTGGACTAGATGATCCTTGAGGTCCCTTCCAACTCTACAATTCTATGATTCTATGAAATGCTGAGTAGTGCGTAGTCAGGGCTTCAGGACAGGCAGAAGGAAGCCCTTCTTCACACAGCGGAATTATGGAACCTGCTTCAACAAGAGATAGCACCAACTTGGATGGCTTCGAAACATATTCAGACAAATTCACGAGGCGCACCAGTGGTAGGAGGTGCCTGAGGCATAATAATAATAATAATAATAATAATAATAATAATAATAATTTATACCCCGCCCGGCTGGCTGGGTTTCCCTAGCCACTCTGGGCAGCTCCCAACAGAATATTAAAAACATGGTAAAATATCAAACATGAAAAACTTCCCTAAACAGGGCTGCCTTAAGATGTCTTCTAAAATTCAGATACAGTGGTACTTCGGGTTACATACGCTTCAGGTTACATACGCTTCAGGTTACAGACTCTGCTAACCCAGAAACAGTACCTCGGGTTAAGAACTTTGCTTCAGGATGAGAACAGAAATCGTGCAGCGGCGGCGCAGCGGCAGCAGGAGGCCCCATTAGCTAAAGTGGTGCTTCAGGTTAAGAACAGTTTCAGGTTAAGAACGGACCTCCAGAACGAACTAAGTCCTTAACCCGAGGTACCACTGTAGTTGTTTATTTCCTTGACATCTGATGGGAGGGCATTCCACAGGACTGGTGCCACCACCGAGAAGGCCCTCTGCCTGGTTCCCTGTAACTTGGCTTCTCGCAGGGAGGGAACCGCCAGAAGGCCCTCGGAGTTGGACCTCAGTGTCCAGGCTGAGTGATGGGGGTGGAGATGCTCCTTCAGGTATACTGGACTGAGGCTGAGTCGGAGCAACGGATGCAGCTTTCAGGATGGTTCCTTCTCGCTGCTCAAGATTGAGGTGTTTCTACCAGTGGCGTAGCGTGGGTTGTCAGCACCCGGGGCAAGGCAAGTAATTTGCGCCCCCCCCCGCTGCACTGTCCCTCCCCCAGATAGTCCCTCACTCTCTCTCTGCACCCCACCGCATGCCTGGCACCCTCCCCTCCACAGTGGGCGGCGACCTGGCGGCTCGGATCGGATTCGCACAGCCAGCACTGCAGTGAAAGAGAGTGAGTGAGCCAGGTAGGGGCAGAGAGCTGCAAGTGCGAGCGCCCCCCCCCAGATGTTGCGCCCAGTGTGGCCGGTCCCCCCTGCACCCCCCATGCTACGCCACTGGTTTCTACACCAACCGACCACCTCTCTCCATCCATCATCCAGCTAAGCAGAGGGCATTATCCTGGTTTCTGCTCAGCTTGAGGAGTGGGCAGGGCAGGTGAGGGGGAGTGGCCCTTGCAGAGAGGGTGTGGCCTAGGGGGAGAGGGTGTGGCCAGGATAGAGAGTCTCAAGGTCCGGATAGAGGAGTCATATTTGGCCCCCAGGGCCTGAGATTCTCCACCGCTTTGTCCCTAATGGTCCCTGGTCGTCCGGACCCCCGGACCACCCTCTATTTGAGCCCAGCAGCCGCTTGCATCTCCCATGCAGCAAGTTAGTCGGTTTCCTCCAGACCTGACCCTCCTTTCCCTCCAGACTTTAATTACCGCAGAACGATTTTTATCAATAAAAACGCGAGGTTCGGGTGCAAGGCCAGCTTCCCACGCACCTGAACCGAGCTCATTGACTACTCCGGCACGCAAAGATGTCGGGTTCAGAAACAATAATAACACTTTGGCCTCTTGTAGTATTTCAAAGCGCTACACAAATATGAATGAATTAAGCCGCCCTGCGCGGGGCCCCCGCACCCCCCCAGGGAAGGAGTTTAAAGGGGAAAAGGTCAGAGGAGGGCAAGGAAAACTTCCTGGCTTTAATTCACCAGGCTCTTCCCCGATAACCGCATTTAATATCCAGGAATTACGAGCTGGAGGAACCCAGGTGAGATGGAGCCAAAGGTGCGATCTGCCGGGCCAATTAAGATGAGGCCACGGCGCTGCACGGAGGAAGCCCCCAGGGGCAGCTGGGGGCAGCGGGAAGAAGGATGTTTAACAGCAGCCCTGGCTGGGGAGAGAGGTTTCTCCCGTCCCGCTGACGGTGCCCCCTTCTCGCCTCGGAAAATTAAATATAAATAATTAATGCCTGCCCACCAAAGCAAAAAAGAAACAACAGTCCCGGCTAATGAAAATCGAACTGTTGTCTAGGAAGACCTGGAGATCCAGGCAGCTGAGCTTGGCTGGGCTTTCTTGTTTTATTTTAAACACACACACACACACACACACACACACACACACACAACCAAGGCTCATGCTTTGCTTTGCATGAGTCACACTTTCTATATTTGCAGCCCTGTAGCAGACCCTCCAAATGTCCCTATTTTCCAAGGACAGTCCCGGATTTACAGAAGCCGGTTTCTTATTTGATCCTGCAATGTCCTACTTTTCCTTAAGGTAAAGGTAAAGGGACCCCTGACCATTAGGTCCAGTCATGGCCGACTCTGGGGTTGCAGCGCTCATCTCGCTTTACTGGCCCAGGGAGCCGGCGTACAGCTTCCGGGTCATGTGGCCAGCATGACTAAGCTGCTTCTGGCGAACCAGAGCAGCACACGGAAACGCTATTTACCTTCCTGCTGGAGGGGTACCTATTTATCTACTTGCACTTTGACGTGCTTTCGAACTGCTAGGTTGGCAGGAGCAGGGACCGAGCAACGGGAGCTCACCCCGTCGCGGGGATTTGAACCGCCAACCTTCTGATCAGCAAGTCCTAGGCTCTCTGGTTTAACCCACAGCGCCACCCGCATCCCTGCTTTTCCTTAGGATGTCCCTATTTTCATCAGAGAAATGTTGGAGAGCATGTAATTATGTGACCCCTGAGCCAAGGAGATAAACAACTATGCAACCCTATGCATAGAGAAAGTTTTGTCTCCCTCACTAGAACTCATGGACATTCAATGAATCTAAATGTTGGGAGAGACCATATAACATCTGTCCTGAAAGGCCCGCACTGGCTCCCAGTACGTTTCCGAGGACAATTCAAAGTGTTGGTGCTGACCTTGAAAGCCCTAAACAGCCTCAGCCCAGTATACCTGAAGGAGCGTCTCCACCCCCATTGTTCAGCCTGGCCACTGAGGTCCAGCGCTGAGGGCCTTCTGGCAGTTCCCTCCCTGCACGAGGTGAAGTTACAGGGAACCAGGCAGAGGGCCTTCTTGGTGGTGGCCCCACCCTGTGGAACGTCCTCCCACTAGATGTCAAAGTAATAAACAATCATCTGACTTTTAGAAGACATCTGAAAGCAGCCCTATATAGGGAAGTTTTAAAATGTTTTATTATGTTTTTATATATGTTGGAAGCCACCCAGAGTGGCCAGGGCAACCCAGTAAGATGGACGGGGTATAAATAAAATGATAATGATAATAATGATAGAATTGTTGTTGTTTAGTCGTTCAGTCGTGTCCGACTCTTCGTGACCCCATGGACCAGAGCACGCCAGGCACTCCTGTCTTCCACTGCCACCCGCAGTTTGGTCAGATTCATGTTTGTAGCTTCGAGAACACTGTCTAACCATCTCGTCCTCTGACGTCCCCTTCTCCTTGTGCCCTCCATCTTTCCCAACATCAGGGTATTTTCCAGTGAGTCTTCTCTTCTCATGAGGTGGCCAAAGTCTTGGAGCCTCAGCTTCACGATCTGTCCTTCCAGTGAGCACTCAGGGCTGATTTCCTTAAGAATGGATGCGTTTGATCTTCTTGCAGTCCATGGGACTCTCAAGAGTCTCCTCCAGCACCATAATTCAAAAGCGTCAATTCTTCCGCGATCAGCCTTCTTTATGGTCCAGCTCTCACTTCCATACATCACTACTGGGAAAACCATAGCTTTTACTATACGGACCTTTGTTGGCAAGGTGATGTCCCTACTTTTTAAAATGCTGTCTAGGTTTGTCATTGCTTTCCTCCCAAGAAGCAGGCGTCTCTTAATTTTGTGACTGCTGTCACCATCTGCAGTGATCATGGAGCCCAAGAAAGTAAAATCTCTCACTGCCTCCATTTCCTCCCCTTCTATTTGCCAGGAGGTGATGGGACCAGTGGCCATGATCTTCGTTTTTTTGATGTTGAACTTCAGATCATATTTTGCGCTCTCCTCTTTCACCCTCAATAAAAGGTTTTTTAATTCCTCCTCACTTTCTGTCATCAAGGTTGATAGAATAGGACATCCCCTATTTACATTGCAGAAATGTTGGAGGGTGTGCGACTCTGAATAGGACTTGGAGGTAACCCAGAGAGTCCTTTTCTTCCTCCTTCCTCTTCCTTCTCTGATAGCGCCACAGCTCTCCTCAACAGGAGGGACCGTAGAGCAGAATGGGGGAGCCTCTGATCCTGCGGGTGGACTAATACTCCTAGCAGTTCTGACTGTTGGCTATGCCGATGGGATTTGGAGTCCCCAAAACAGAGGTGGACCTCAACTAGAGACGCTTCCTGGGCTGTTGCATGGAGGATGGTGCAAGCTTGTCCTCTGCTCCAGAAGATAGGACCAGAACCAATGGCTGCGTTATGAGAAAGGAGATTCTGACTCAACATCAGGAAGGACTTTCTGACAGTAGAATCATAGAATCATAGAAGAGTTGGAAGAGACCACAAGGGCCATCGAGTCCAACCCCCTGCCAAGCAGGAAACACCATCAGAGCACTCCTGACATATGGTTGTCAAGCCTCTGCTTAAAGACCTCCAAAGAAGGAGACTCCACCACACTCCTTGGCAGCAAATTCCACTATCGAACAGCTCTTACTGTCAGGAAGTTCTTCCTAATGTTTAGGTGGAATCTTCTTTCTTGTAGTTTGGATCCATTGCTCCGTGTCCGCTTCTCTGGAGCAGCAGAAAACAACCTTTCTCCCTCCTCTATGTGACATCCTTTTATATATTTGAACATGGCTATCATATCACCCCTTAACTGCCTCTTCTCCAGGCTAAACATGCCCAGCTCCCTTAGCCGTTCCTCATAAGGCATCGTTTCCAGGCCTTTGACCATTTTGGTTGGCCTCCTCTGGACACGTTCCAGTTTGTCAGTGTCCTTCTTGAACTGCGGTGCCCAGAACTGGACACAGTACTCCAGGTGAGGTCTGACCAGAGCTGTTCAACAGTGGAATGGACTCCATGCGAAGGTGATGGACTCTCCTTCCTTGGAGGTTTTTAAGCAGAGCTTGGGTGGCCACCTGTCTGGGATCCTTGAGCTGTGATTCTACCATTGCAGGGAGCAGGGGCGGAATTTGGTCTTTCAGATTTCAGTGGTGCCCTGTGCGTGGCCAAAATTTGGCACGCGCACCCCCAGCTTCTCCCCTTCCATTCTTCCCAATCCACCAAATCATAGTTGTGGTGCCTTGTGGCGCCCCCTAGGCCTGGCGCCCAGTATGGGGAAACCAGCTGAGCTGCTCTAAATTATGGTTACCAGATTTTTTTCAATGAATCCGGGGATACTTTTTTTTTTTTTTTTGAAGCAACAACAGGGCGTCAGTAGTGGGGATGGTGAGGCAAAAGACCCTGGGCCCAAGCACACATGCATATTGTATAAAGGTGCAAAGCCCTTCTTTCGCACCCTCTGAAACATAAATGCGCAGAGTTTTTTTAAAAACTGGACAATGGCTGGCCGGCTACGACTCCCAAGCCTCCCCTGATCAGTCAAAACAAAGGGGGAAGGGGACAGGAGATTGCACAAGACATATCATCTGTGCACAAGACATATCATATGAGGCCTTCCGGCCAGTGGCGTAGCGTGGGTTGTCAGCACCCGGGGCAAGGCAAGTAATTTGCGCCCCCTAACCCGTGGATTTGCGCCCCCTAACCCTAACCCCCAGATGTTGCGCCCGGTGCGACTGGCCCCCCCTGCACCCCCCACGCTACGCCACTGCTTCCGGCGAGGAAAAATGGCGGGTGCCACGGCAGCGAGTAGCTCCTGAAGCCAGCCAGAGCCAACTGCGCTACCAGGCTGCCACGTTTCCCAGGGACAGATTTGCAAATCTGGGTATTTGTCCGGGGACAGATTTGCAAATCCGGGGACAGTCCCTGCGAACTGGGGGTGTCTGGTAATCCTACCCTAAATCCGGCTCTGTATTGGACTAGATGACGCTCAGAATCCCTTCCAACTCTATGATTCTGTTATTCTACCTGGAGGTGCCAGGGACTAAACCGGAGACCTTCTCTGCACATGGACAGCATGAGGTCTACTACCGCGCTATAGCCCCGAGCATGTCTGATCATGCACAGTGGAGGCTGGTTCCACCAGGGCAAGTGGGGCACTGCCCAACCGCTTGCTTGACTTTTACAACCAGCCCAGGAGGTAGCCCTGGCTGTTCACTCCTCCCTCCTTAGTCTCAGTGCTGCCCTTGTAGAACTCAGCAGGAAGGAGAGTGGGGTCTAGACTTGCTTGGCTCTGGCTTTCGCTGCCTCTCTGGCTCCACCTACTGTTGAGCTCCCTCCCTCCCACCCTATCGGTCCCAGTGGCCACCAACCACCACTGTTCATGTAGGACTGGAGTAACAGCAGAGCCTTTTCAGTGGCGGCCCCTGTCTTATGGAACTCTCTTCCCAGGAAGCCTACTGAGCCTCAACGTTACATGCCAATCCTAAATCTTGCTTTTTTTCAAAATACAGTGGTACCTTGGTTCTCAAACGCCTTGCTACTCAAACAACTTGGAACCCAAACACTGCAAACCCGGAAGTAAGTGTTCCGGTTTGCAAACTTTTTTCGGAAGCCGAATGTGCTCCATTTGGAGTGTTAATGCTTCCGTTTTGAGTGCCACACTTCTGTTTTGAGTGTTACGCTAAGGTCTTTCTGTTTTTGCTATTTATTTTGCGTTTTTGTTTCTGGGGCTCTTTTTGTTTTGTTTTTATGACTGTGTGGAACCCACTTCAGTTGCTGATTGATTGTGTGACTGTAGTACATTGTTTATTGCTTTCATTTTATGGATCAATGGTCTCGTTAGATAGTACAATGTATGTTAAATTGCTGTTTTAGGGGTTGTTTTTTAAAGTCTGGAATGGATTAATCCATTTTGCAATACTTTCTATGGGAAGGCGTGCCTTGGTTTTGGAACGCTTTGGTTTTGGAACGGACCTCTGGAATGGATTAAGTTTGAGAAGCAAGGTACCACTGCAAGGTCTTTCAGTCTGCGTTTTTATAGCTCTTGGTGTTGACTCTTCCGCTCTGCATTTCGGGAGTTCCTGCAGAGATGGTGAGTGTTTTCTTTTCCTTTTTTCCAATTTCTGCATTAATTTCCTTACAGTTTCGCCCTTTGCTGACGTTGGGTCCTTCCTTCCATTTTATTGGCTGTAAAGCCACTTCAGGGTTTGCGGTCGGGTTTGTCTGTTTGGGGAAGGGCTGTAGCTCAGTGGCAAATAGGGCTAGGAGTAGACCCTGCATGGAATCCTGGAGAGCTGCTGCCAGCCAGTGTAAGCCGTACTGAGCTAGATGGACCAAGGGCCTGACTCAGTGAAAGCCAGCATTCTCAAAACAAACCCTAAAACTGGAATGAATCAGTTGCAAAACACACACACACAAACAAACCCACCCCCACCCCCAGAGTGGCAGGCCTCTGCCCCTGAGGAGCTTACACACCCTCGACTGGAACCAGCTGTGCTGTGAGAGGCAAGGAATGGGGATGTAAAGGAAGGATGAAGTGGTACTAATGTGGCCGAGTGGTTTACTGTTCTGTGTCCTTGAGGAAAGGAAAGCCTCTTCCGCAAGAGGCCTGCGGAATACAGTTCTGAAGAAGAAAGGGGTCTTCTCCCGGCCCCCTCCCCACCCTCCTGCCTCATCTTTCTTTTGACTTTGTTACCTGATGCCTTACAAACGCATCCCGCCTCCGCCCGCCCCCCCCCAATTCAATGTTTTATCCATGTTGCCACTTCCATCTTAGCAGTTAGCATCTTTAATGGGAGAATATTACCATATTAATTGCTATTGTGAACCAGAAGATACTTATATCATCCAAGCTTTCATTACTGTCAGGGAAAGATTTTTCCCACTGAGTCAAAAGTGACCACTTTCCCTAATCCCTTCTTTAAAAGCTGTGTGATTTCTCCTTGACGGGGCTTTGGAGCCATGCTTGGCTTGCCTCCCCCCACCTCTCTCCCTGCCGCCACCCCCCCCACCGCAAAAAAACCCCTTTCTTCTTTTTGCCTGGACCCAAATTTGGAATTCAAGAGATGCTCCCCAGTTGCGATAAGCAGAATTAAACCTCTTTCTTTTTCTCTTCTTATTTATTCTTAGATCCAGGGACGTAATTTTAGATTTCAGTAGGGGGGGGTGCAGGAAGGCGGGGAGGGGGGGGTCAAGATATTTTGATACAGAGAGGGCCGTTTTCAGCAAGACCCACTGACCCACTGACGGGTACACTGATTGCAGGAAAGAAAGAGAAGCATATTCCAAGAGCGTCGGACACGATTGTTCTCTATTGTTTGTACCTCATCATATGCCCTCGGCGCAAGACAAATCTTTCTAACCTATTAAATACAAAGGGAAAGGGATGTTGGTGACGAAGGCCTTCGTCGCCATCTTTGAATTTTGAATCAGCAGAGTGGACTGTGTCAGGGAAGGCTGCGCCCGCCATTTTTCAATGCTCCCTAGTTTTGTTTTTTAAAAACCAGGCCCTCAATGCAAGCGAGAAGACAGCTCTCTTGCAGTCCTTCTGTCAAAGTCTCCTCCCTGTTTGGCTGGTGGTCTGCTTTCGGGAAGGAATTAATTTTGCCGTCCCCCCCCCCCCATTCAAAATTGTGATTTTCACAGCTGCAGTCTGGAACCATGACCCAAACTTTTGTTGTTGATGCTGCTGTTGTCGCATTTACACATCCCACCTTTTCTTCCACGGAGTTCAGGGCAGATATATGTGCTTATCTCTCCTGCCCTCCCAGTTTCTCATTTAAACCCCACAACAAGGCCAGTGAGGTAGGTTAGGCCGAGAGAGCTGGTGACCAGCTTCCAAGGTCACCCAGTGACCTTCATGACTCATTGGGGATTCGAACCCAGGTCCTAGTCTAACCAGCGCACCAACCTAGTGCTTTCGGGAATCTGCCAGCCCATTCAGCTGCTTTGCTGTGCACACACTATTCCTTTAAAGCACATTGTGAAGCACGTTTCCCTTCCCACTCAAAGAATTCTGGGCTCTGAAGTTTATTAAGGGTTGCTTGGAATTCTAACTCTGTGAGGGATAAAGTACCATGCCCAGAATTGTTTGAAGGGGGAAATGTTCTTCTAAGGTCATTTAAATGCATAGAACAGTGATGGCCAAACTTGGCCCTCCAGCTGTTTTGGGACTACAGTTCCCATCATCCTTGACCACTGGTCCTGTTAGCTAGGGATGATGGGAGTTGTAGTCTCAAAACAGCTGGAGGGCCAAGTTTGGCCATCACTGGCATAGAATTATAGAATTGTGTGTATGTAGATTGCAAGTTCCTTAGGTACAAACCTATCATCTCCCTATTATACAATTTTGTACAGTACCTTTTTCTGTATGGATATTTCTGCTGAATGGTTACTTTTTTTAAAAAAAATAACATCTTTATTGAAAATTCAAAAAGCACACAATTATATGTGCACCAAACATGGTGAGACATAAATAAAAGAGAGAAAAAGAAAGAGAAACAGAACCCGTGTACAAGGGAAAATAAAGGGGGGAGGGTCATAAAACTATTTATTTTACAAAGTTGTTATTGTACTTCACCAGATCTTAACCTATTACTGTATTTGTAAGAATGGATTCCAAATATCATTGAGTTTGTCCGTGGCAAGTCTGCGTTTATATGCAAGTTGTTCATATGTTGCGAGTTTGTATAAGTCTTCAATTAAATCCATTGGTTACTTGGGGGCAAGCTTTGAACACCAGCCAGACTTTTATTGCCCCATTTGTCAATTTTAACACTTTGAAAGGGCTTAAAGTGTTCCAAGTGCTGCGTGTAGTATCAGAAGTAAACACAGCCCCCCTTTTGCAGGCTCATCCTTCGAGAGACGCAGCACAAAAGGAAAAGGGAAAGAGGAATGGGGAGGGAAGAGAAAAGCAAGTGTTGCAGCAGAGGCTCAGAGATAAATCAGGGATGGGATCCAAAATACCACCTTCCTGGGTATATTATGGGTTCAGCCTCCCAAATGGCTGAAGGCCAGCCTTCAGCAACTTGGCTGAGGCTCATGGGAGTTGTAGTCCAAAACAGTTGGAGGGCGTTACGTTGTCTAAAACGGCCCAGTTTCCTCTGGCTGGTAGCAGAAGAGGCCAGAATCTGCATTGTAAGTTCTGAATACAGTGGTACCTTGGTTCTCAAACGCCTTGGTTCTCAAACAATTTGGAACCCAAACACTGCAAACTCGGAAGAAAGTGTTCCAGTTTGCAAACTTTTTTCAGAAGTCGAACATGCTCCATTTTGAGTGCCACACTTCCGTTTTGAATGTTACGTTGAGATTTGTCTGTTTTTGCTGTTTATTTTGCATTTTTGTGGCTCTTTTGTTTTTGTGACTATATGGAACCCAGTTCCGCTACCGATTGATTGACTGTGTGACTGCAGTACATTGTTTATTGCTTTCATTTTATGGATCAATGGTCTCGTTAGATAGTAAAATTCATGTTAAATTGCCTTTTGGGGGGTTGCTTTTAAAAGTCTGGAACGGATTAATCCATTTTGCATTACCTTCTATGGGAAAGCATGCCTTGGTTTTGGAACGCTTTGGTTTTGGGACGGACTTCCGGAACAGATTAAGTTTGAGAACCAAGGTACCACTGTACATGTCCCTAAGATTGTGGACAGGGCCTGGTGGCTTCCCACTGAGTAAAGCCCCACGGAACATCATGGACCTTCCATCTCCTAGTAAATGTGTACAAGTTAAGACTAGAAGGCTGCAATCGTCTTCTCTGCAGACACCTTACTTGCAAGTAAGCACCTTGGTAAAATACGAAGAGAAGAGAAGAGAAGAGATTTGTAGTCCATTCATGCCAACTAAAAGTAAAAAAATCCTACTCATTTCAGTGAGATTGATTCCCAAGCAAATGTGCCCAGGATCACAGCTGTAAAGCTTGATCCTATTAGTGTTTAATTCAGAGGGAAGTCCTATGGAGTTTAATGGTACTTCCTCCCAGTGGCGTAGCGTGGGGGGTGCAGGGGGGGCCGGCCGCACCGGGTGCAACATCTGGGGGGGGGCGCGCTCGCACTCGCAGCTCTCTGCCCCTACCTGGCTCACTCACTCTCTCTCACTGCAGTGCTGGCTGTGCGAATCCGATCCGAGCCGCGGGTCGCCGCCCACTGTGGAGGGGAGGGTGCCAGGCGTGCGGTGCGGTGCGGAGAGAGAGCGAGGGACTATCTGGGGGAGGGACAGTGCAGCGGGGGGGGGGGCGCAAATTACTTGCCTTGCCCCGGGTGCTGACAACCCACGCTACGCCACTGCTTCCTCCCGAGTAAGCATGCACAGGAGTGTGGCAGTGCAGTGTAATCCTATGGCTGTCTACTCAGAAGCAAGCCCCCCTGAACTTTGCTTTCTGGCCAGCCCTCAAAGCTCAGGCAGCGCTCTGGAGTCCTCAAAATGTTCCACAACCCTTTTCTTCCACAACCATTTTTTCTTGTTCTCAGCCTTATAACTTTGGAAGGCAGGTCCGTATTATAAGCGCCCGCAAATCGCAGAAGAATGGGGCAGAGACTGAGGCTGAGACGATGGGGCTTGCTTAAGGACACCTCCCAGATTCATGGCACTTGTGTACATGAAAGATACTGGCACCGGATCCCCATAATTGCCTGCTGCACCAAATCAAAATAAAAACACATGAGAATCTGCACACAGAAATCTAGCATGTTGGGGAGGATCAGGCTGCAATCCTATACCCACTTAAAACGGGAAGGGGGAGCCTGTTGTGGCAGTGTTGTGCAGTGGTTAGAGTACCGGAACGGGACCTGGGAGAGACTGGGGCTCAAATCCTCACACTCAGCCATGAAGCTCACTGGGTGACCTTGGAAGCGTATAGGCCACTTTGAGCTCCTTGGCAGAGAAGGTGAGGTATTAAATGCAATAAAAATAAATACGGAAACACCGTCCTCAGCAGGACCTACTTCAGAAGAAACACACCCTACAGGTGGTGGTGGGGGGCTGTGGGGGGGAACTCTAGACGGGGCTTTCCTGAGGAGCCCCATTCACTTCAATGGGAGCTACTTCAGAGTAAACACACCCTAGAGGTGGGGTGAAGATTTCCGGAAGAAATATCAACAACCTCAGATATGCAGATGACACAACCTTGATGGCAGAAAGTGAGGAGGAATTAAAGAACCTTTTAATGAGGGTGAAAGAGGAGAGCGCAAAATATGGTCTGAAGCTCAACATCAAAAAAACGAAGATCAGGGCCACTGGTCCCATCACCTCCTGACAAATAGAAGGGGAAGAAATGGAGGCAGTGAGAGATTTTACTTTTTTGGGCTCCGTGATCACTGCAGATGGTGACAGCAGCCACAAAATTAAAAGATGCCTGCTTCTTGGGAGAAAAGCAATGACAAACCTAGACAGCATCTTAAAAAGTAGAGACATCACCTTGCCAACAAAGGTCCATATAGTAAAAGCTATGGTTTTCCCAGTAGTGATGTATGGAAGTGAGAGCTGGACCATAAAGAAGGCTGATCGCCGAAGAATTGATGCTTTTGAATTCTGGTGCTGGAGGAGACTCTTGAGAGTCCCATGGACTGCAAGAAGATCAAACCTATCCTTTCTCAAGGAAATCAGCCCTGAGTGCTCACTGGAAGGACAGATCCTGAAGCTGAGGCTCCAATACTTTGGCTACCTCATGAGAAGAGAAGACTCCCTGGAAAAGACCCTGATGTTGGGAAAGATGGAGGGCACAAGGAGAAGGGGACGACAGAGGACGAGATGGTTGGACAGTGTTCTCGAAGCTACCAACATGAGTTTGGCCAAACTGAAGGAGGCAGTGGAAGACAGGAGGGCCTGGCGTGCTCTGGTCCAAGGGGTCACGAAGAGTCGGACACGACTAAATGACTAAACAACAACAGAGGTGGGGTGAACTCTAGATGGGGCTTTCCTGAGAAGCCCCATTCACTTCAATGGGACCTACTTCAGAGTAAACACACCCTAGAGGTGGGGGGGGGACTCTAGATGGGGCTTCCCTGAGAAGGAGCCCCATTCACTTCAATGGGACCTACTTCAGAGTAAACACGCCCTAGAAGTGGGGTGGGGACTCTAGACGCTTTCCTAAGAAGGAGCCCCATTCACTTCAATGGGACCTACTTCAGAGTAAACACCTCTTAGAAATGGGGTGGGGACTCTAGACGCTTTCCTAAGAAGGAGCCCCATTCACTTCAATGGGACCTACTTCAGAGTAAACACCTCTTAGAAGTGGGTTGGGGACTCTAGACGCTTTCCTAAGAAGGAGCCCCATTCACTTCAATGGGACCTACTTCAGAGTAAACACGCCCTAGAAGTGGGGTGGGGACTCTAGACGCTTTCCTAAGAAGGAGCCCCATTCACTTCAATGGGACTTACTTCAGAGTAAACACCCCTTAGAGGTGGGGGGTTGGAAATCTAGAGGCTTTCCTGAGATGGAGCCCCATTCACTTCAATGGAACCTACTTCGGAGTAAACGAGGCGGGGGTGATGTTCTGACCCCCCCCATTAAAACAAAACCTATAATACGACTTTTTAATAAACAAATCCTCTATTTTTTTGGGGGGGGGCTTCGGTTAAGGTGCCTGCTCCGGGGCTGGGGGGCTTTAGCGAGAAGCGGGCGCCCCTTCCCAGCGAGCGGCGGAGGGATGCGAGCAGCAGCGGCGACGGCGCGCTCTCCGCTCGCGGGTCTTTTGTGGCCGGCGGCTCGTGCCGATGGGTTAATGGGGAGGAAAGGGGGGGGGGCCGGGCCGGCGACAGCCGCGGGCCGGGCGCGGTGGACGTGTCCCTGGAGAGATCGGAGGACAAAGAGGCAGCGGAGGCAGAGAGAGAGACAGATGGGAGTGAAAGGAGACCACGGGGGGGGGGGGAGAAGGGGGCTATAGAGAAAAACAATTAGGAGAGGAGGCTTTATCATTTATCAGTTAATCAGGCCGGGGGCGGACAGGTTTTTTTCACCCTCCCTTTTATTACCGAACATGTTCCCTGGAATAAAAGAAAACAAAAGGAGGTGGCGGGGGGAGGGACCGGAGTCGCAGCCCGCCCCCACCCCCACCCCGCCTCGTCAATTTCATTGGCCTTTGCTGTATGTAACTCAGAGGCCACTCAGCCTGGGAGAGAGAGAGAGAGACTCTGGGGAGGGTCCCTTTTCATAACCCCCCACCCCACTGCCCTGAGGTCCCCCACCCCCAGGTTGCAAGGACCCTATGGAAAGCGAACCTTCCTCTAGAGCAGAGAGGCATCACTTACTTTCCTCCCAAATAATAGCCCCCCCCCCCAAGCTCGATGGGGATGGCGGTCGGCCTGTTCGATTCTTTCAGATACATGTGGGTGAGCCTTTTCTGGCCAGGAAAAAGTCTCCTGCGCCTAGAGAGCTTATTCATGCAAGGTTCAGAGCAGTGCCGGATTTATGTATAAGCTAAACAAGCTATAGCTTAGGGCTCCACAGTGGCGTAGCGTGGGTTGTCAGCACCCGGGGCAAGGCAAATGATTTGCGCCCCCTAACCCGTGGATTTTAGTAGGGGCAGAGAGCTGCGAGCGCCCCCCCCAGATGTTGCGCCCGGTGCGGCCGGCCCCCCCTGCACCCCCCACGCTACGCCACTGGGGCCCCACTTTTTTGGGGGGTTCCCCAAAAATATTAAAGAAAAAAAACACCTTGATGTACATTTCCAAAATATAAGATAAAAAACAAATAAACTGAAACCTACATACTTACATCATAGGAGCCAACACAACACAACACAAGCAACAGTGTTTTGTGTTGTGCTGTGTCGGCTCCTATGATGTAAGTCATGGGCCCTGCCTGCTAGCTTGCTCCCTAAAATATCACTGGTTTGCTCCTTTCTGTATATAGGGTGCCTACATTCTGCATGGACTGGCTGCACGGCAACATGTGCAAATGGCTTTAGATACCTATTAGGTCCATAAATTAACATATAGCATATATTCAGCACAAAAAACAGCGACCATTTGTTGTTGACAAAGGACAGCTGGACATAGAAAGGGGCCCATTAGCGTCAGTAGCTTAGGGCCTTGTCAAACCTCAATCCGGCCCTGTGTGGGTCAGCATTTCCTGGCCAGGAAAAAGTCTTCTGCGGGAAGAGAGCTTATTCATGCAAGGTTCGGAGACATACAGACCCCTCCCTTCCAGATCTGGAGCTCAGGGTGCCCTGCAGCCATTGGATCAGGCATCCCTAACCTCCTTCGGCCCTCCAGATGTTTTGGACTACAGTTCCCATCATTCCTGACCACTGGTCCTGTTAGCTAGGGATCATGGGAGTTGTAGGCCAAAACATCTGGAGGGCCGAGGGCAGAACACACTTGCAGGTTTCTAAGCCTCTGAGCCTCTAAGCCACGATCACATCTTGCACCCATGCATTTAAAGCAGAAATGATCATGGGAACTGTAGTTTTCCCCCTCGCAGAACTATTATTCCCAGCAACCTCAACAAACTACAATTCTCAGGATTCGTTAGGAGAAGCCAAAGCTTTAAATGGATGTATTTATTTTATTTCATAAAATTTATATACCGCTTGCTTGCAGGAAAAAAAAAACCCTCAAAGCGGTTTGGTGTGATGTGACCTACTTCTAGAGAGAAATTTGAAAGCTACCTTGTTAGGAAAGTTTCTTTGAAACAAAGAGACACCACCGTGTTTGTAAAGGGGGCAGGAGATCTAGGGCTGGCTACAAAATATTAGGGGCTTGGGGATACCTGGGCTACCCCCTAACAATGTCCTACAAGACAGGTTGTGGGGGGAAACCCCCAATAATTTTCATCATACTATTCACAGTCCTCTAAAATGTACACGTGCAATGTGAACATCATCACGCTAGCATGTGATGTGCCATCGCAGCTCATAAGCATTAATAAACCAGCACTAACGACCAACAAACGACCTTTCATCCCTGAACCAAAACCTAAATATGGCCAAATCAACAAGGCAATTGCAAGGTGGCCATTCAAGGAGAAGGCAGTGAGAAACAGGAAGGGCTTTTCTGCAAAATATCCTTGCGGGCAAGTGAGTGAGTGAGATTCTCCAACACTTTCTCTACCCCCCACCCCCGGAAAACTCTTCTGAGGAATTTCAGCTTATTTAAACTGTTTGGAAAGCAGTTGCTATAGTTCAAACGGAGGGGTGAGCACCAAACCCTTTGCAATATCAAATTTTGCACCCCAAAATTCAAAGATAGCACAAGGGGGAGGCCATTTTCCAGGAATGGTGTGAAATTATTAGACGGTTCAGGGGAATTGTTGAAAAAGAAAGCTTCTCTGCCCCCCCCCCAAAGGCCAGGAAATCAATTTGGGCTCCATCCTATGCCTTAAATACCATCAGAGTATTTGCCCATGCCCCCCTTTGTTTTGTGAGCTTAGCTGCCTGCTTCCCAGCCTTTGTGGGGAAGGCTAAGGCCTTCCTTCAGCACCTGCGGTCCAGTCGTTTTCACTGAGGACTGAAGCTGGGACCTTCTGCAGGCAAGGCAGGGGGCCTAAGGCTCTGGGCACTCTGGACCCATGTGCAGCCCAGACAGAGCAAGCTGCCTTCTAGCAGGCTGGGCTCTTTGTCCTCGTAGCCCAGCGTTGCCTCCTCTGGCTGGCAGCATCTCTCCGGGGTTTCCTTAGGCAGAGAAAAGTCTTTGCCGTCTCCTGCTATCTGATCCTTCGAACTGCGGATTACGCAGGTTACTTTGCAGAAGTGGCACACAGCTTGGAAGCTGGACTGTATGCAGAATGCTTCCTTTTATGCGCAGGGCCTTTTACATGCTCTGCCATTGCATTGAATTAAATTAAATTTATTAAATAGGAATAGGGGTCTCTGAACACCTCTTGACACCCCCAATGAACTACAGATCCCAGGATTCTTTGGGGGGGCGGGGGGGGGAGACGAGACATGATTGTTCAAAGTGATCTGATACTGCTCCGAATGTAAAGTGCAGATGAGGCCATCATTACACACACACCTCTTGATGCTTGCTAACACACACACAGTGGCGTAGCGTGGGGGGGTGCAGGGGGGTCCGGCCGCACCGGGCGCAACATCTGGGGGGGGCGCGCGCTCGCACTCGCAGCTCTCTGCCCCTACCTGGCTCACTCTCTCTCACTGCAGTGCTGGTTGTGCGAATCCGATCCAAGCCGCCGGGTCGCCGCCCACTGTGGAGGGGAGGGTGCCAGGCGTGCGGTGCGGAGACAGAGCGAGGGACTATCTGGGGGAGGGACAGTGCAGCGGGGGGGGGGCCCAAATTACTTGCCTTGCCCCGGGTGCTGACAACCCACGCTATGCCACTGCACACACACCAAGAGGTCTCTGCATCTTGCTTCAGAAAGGCTGCTTTTTCTGAGGACGCATCTGCACCATACATTTAAAACGGCATTGTGTCATTTTAATCAGCTGCAGTCTGTTACAGATGCTTCAGAGTTGCTAAGCGAAGCCCTCTCGTGGAGCTACCATTCCCAGAGGGAGGGTTTTTTAACTGTTCTGGGAATTGTAGCGCTGTGAGGGAAATGAGGGTTGCCTGACAACCCCCAGCAAACTACACTTCCCAAAGACTCTTGGGCAGAAGGAAGCCTAAAGGAGCACAGCAGTGCTTTCCATGTGTGGACTGTATGTCTCCATCCAGACTTAAAATGGGGCCCTTCCCCCAAGTTATTCAGCATACAGCCAGCGCCCAAGCTGGGTGCTAACTCTGCAAAGTAATCAACAGGTTATGGGCCCCGATTCTCTGGGTTGCTAACCTCCCTTCCTGCTCCCCACAATTCTCTTCTTCTCTGACATCTGAAGCAGAGCAGAGAAGAGCCATCTTCCTTTTCTCTCTCTCTAGCAGATGACAAAGAGCAAGCATCTCCAACTTCGTTAGCAAGAGCTGGGAACTCTTTGCTATCTAGTATGTGTTTCTTAAAATAAGCTCAGCTTTCTTATTTTCCACACTTGGAGTCTCTGTGGGGTTGCCTTGAGGTTAAGTATGCATACAACCAAGTGTGCAGAAGGCAGCCAGCTTCCAAGCTGTCTGCTAACTTGCAAAGGGTAGTCAACAGATGGAGCCTGGGACCTTCTGCACGCAAAGGAAGGACGTGCCCTGCCACCCATCTTGGGTGCCTCCCTTTCTTGTGGAGATGGGGGCTGGGCTGGACCCGTTCAGAAAGCGACTAGACCTAATGCTTCTCCATTCCAAACAATAAAATAACATAAATGGCTGCACACAGAAAACAAGCATGTCAGGGAGAGCACAAAGCTAGAACCTGCCTCCTCATCATGTTAGCTTTTTTCTTTTTAAAGTTTGTTGCAACATTCAGTTATATTACGCTTCCTCTCTGCAGTGGGACAGCCCAGACCCTGGCTGACATCCTCTGGGAGCAGAAAAATTAAGAACATAGGACAAGCCTGGTGGTTCAGTCCAATGGCCCATCTAGGCCAGCATCCTGCTCTCACAGTGGTCAACCTGATGCCCCAATGAAAAGCCTACAAGTAGTAGTAGTAACAACAACAACAACCACCATCACCTCTCCATTCTGAAGGAAATCAGCCCAGAGTGCTCCCTGGAAGGACAGATCCTGAAGCTGAGGCTCCAAAACTTTGGCCACCTCATGAGAAGAGAAGACTCCCTGGAAAAGACCCTGATGCTGGGAAAGATGGAGGGCACAAGGAGAAGGGGACGACAGCGGACGAGATGTCTGGATAGTGTTCTCTAAGCTATGAACATGAGTTTGACCAGGGAGGCAGTGGAAGACAGGAGTGCCTGGCGTGCTCTGGCCCATGGGGTCAGGAAGAGTCGGACATGACTAAACAACAAATAATAATAATAATTTATTTATACCCCACCCATCTGGCTGGGTTTCCCCAGCCACTCTGGGGAGCTTCCAACAAAAGATTAAAAATACATTAAAACATCAGTCATTAAAAACTTCCCTAAACAGGGCTGCCTTCAGATGTCTTCTAAAAGTCAGAGAGTTGTTTATTTCATTGTCATCTGATGGGAGGGCGTTCCACAGGGTGGGTGCCACTACCGAGAAGGCAGGGAACTGCCAGAAGGCCCTCGGCGCTGGACCTCAGTGTCCAGGCAGAACGATGGGGGTAGAGTCGCTCCTTCAGGTATACTGGGCCAAGGCCGTATGGGCTTTAACCAACACTATGGAAATGTAGTTATTGCCTAGTGGTTTCAGGGAATGTTACAAAAATATAAGGATTAATATCCGATGCGCTATAATTGAAATAATAAAAGTTGGCTGGCTTGACGCTGAACTAGATGGACTTTTTTGGTCCGATCCAGGAGGTGCCGTCATAGTTCTAACTAGGTCAGTGACAAACTGGAATTTCATTTAGTTGGCATGTTCAGAGTACCACTCTACACTTCAAATTTGATTACTGCTGGGTGCTCTCTCCTGTTTCCAAAGGGGTGTGTGCCTGTGTGTTTTCAAGACAGATAGTAATTCAATGCCTGAAGCGAGGAACATTGTGCTTCCCTGGTTTACACTTTGCCTCTTGCAGGCTGTATTCTGCTCCAGGAAGTCGGCTGTTTGCAAGTGCAAGTACTCTGCAAAAGAAATCTAATGAAAAATGCTGAGAACATAGGCAAAGAACATAGGCGGTACATTTGGTCCTGGGATCAATGCTCAGCATCTCTACATAATGGGGGAGCTGTGCCCCCCCCCCAGATGTGACTGAACTACAGTTCCCATTATTCCTGACTATTGGCCATGCTAATGGGAGATGATGGGAATCACAGAATCTCCTTAGGGAGAGCATGGAATCACGTGGAGAGCCACATCTTCTGCAATCCCAGAATTAAAGGATAGGTTTTCTTGCAAATACCTCTCTGTGCCTGAGATCTTGGACATCCAGAACTGGACTAGACCGAGCAAAGGTTTAATCCAGCACATTGATGACATGACATTAGACCATGGGTAGGCAAACTAAGGCCCGGGGGCTGGGTCCAGCCCAATCGTCTTCTAAATCTGGCCCGTGGGCTGTCCAGGAATCAGCGTGTTTTTACTTGAGTAGAATATGTCCTTTTATTTAAAATGCATCTCTGGGTTATTTGTGGGGCATAGGAATTCATTCATTCCCCCCCAAAAAATAGTCTGGCCCCCCACAAGGTCTGAGGGACAGTGGACCGGCCCCCTGCTGGAAAAGTTTGCTGACCCCTGCATTAGACTGAGCCAGACCAGCAGTTCGTCATAGGTCTGAATCTACTTTGCCAAATGCATTTAGTCCTCACCTAAGTGGGTAGACATGTGTAGCCTCGGTCAAGGAAGCAGCAAGAAATATCTTCGCTTTCCCCCCCAAAGTGAGGCCAAACGAATATATCTATGACTTTAAATTTTTTGTACCAACTTGTAACAAGTTACGCTGCAGTCCTAGCTAAGCTTGCTCAGAAGTAAGTCCTACTGAGCCAATGTGGCGTAGTGGTTAGAGTGTTGGACTAGGACCTGGGAGATTAGGGTTCGAATCCACACTCAGCCATGAAGCTCACTGGGTGACCTTGGGCCAGTCATTGTCTTCTGGCCTAACCTACCTCAGAGGGTTCTTGTGAGGATCAAATGCAGCAGGGGGAGAACTACAGAAACAACATTGAGCTCATTGGAGGAATACAGTACAAATATATGTAAGTAATTTTTTAAAAAATACTAAATTCAGCAGAACTTACTCCGAAGTACGTGAGATGGGGATTACGACTTTCAGTGTTGAACCTTCTGGAGTTTAGAAATTCTTGGGGGGGGGGGGGGCAGGGGGGTGGAAGGAAAAAAAGCAGGGAGGTCATTTAGGCCAAGCTCTATTCTCCCCCTTAATCCTGTGCTTGAGACCATATGCAGCATTATTATTATTATTATTATTATTAAAGCCCATCTCCACGTTTTCTTCCTATGAGGTGTTTAAGATGTACTGCCTACTATTAAAACACACCCATTTTTTCGCAGTTTAATTTCAAATCTATTGAAGATTAGACTTTCAAACTCTGTATACTTCTCGCTCCCGCTCATCTCGACAAAATAAATAAATAAAATGAAATCCGCGTCGTGCGCGTGAGAGCAAAGTTTTGAAATTGTGGATGCTGGAACCGCAGGACGCGCGCTCAGCCTCTAGGGGGCGCTGCACCCCTTCAAAGCAGCGCTGCTCCCGCGCGCTCCCTTTCTCTATTCCAACCCAGTGCTGTTTAATTAACGTGCAAATTGAGTAGATTAAATGACTCTAAATAATTAGCCACAGATCCTATAAACAGGATAACATATTTAATTAAGCAGCGATATAGATTTTGGAAACTGTTAATATCTTTCCAGAACGGTTCCTTTAGATCTCTGCTTTTTGCTGCTAACTTCAAAAAACAAGATGATTTTTTAATTTTTTTTTAAAAAAAGAAAGTACAGCTTTTAGAAAAAACCCAGGATAAATATGTTTTAAAAGATGTAAGAGAGAAATATATATATATATGCGCACACGAACTCCCCCGCACTGATAGAAATGTTGGCTTTATTGCAAGAGAAACTTAAGTTGGCAACTTTTTGTCCTGGGCTAAGATATAAAAAGAGGTTTGGTTTGGGGAGAGAAATGCTGTTTTCCTGGGCGAGGGAGGCCAGGGTGCGCGTGTGTGCAACTGGGGGAGGGGGCGATGGCGTGGGGGGTGAGCACAGCAAGACAGTGTGAGGGATAAGGTAAGTGAAAATAAAATCCAATTTCATTATATCAATCAAATTTAATTGGCAATTTGTATAAGCAATGACCAGCCTGGCTTTAGGTAAAAACTATTAGAGGAGAAAAAGTCGGGTTGCTACTAAAATCTTGGTTACTTAATTAGTGTCTGAACTGCAGAGGAAAAAGATCCTCAGATTTACTCTCTACAAAGAGGGAACTGCGCAGACAATTCATTAGGCAGGCGGCTTGTAAATTAGAGCTAAGTTAACCTGATTTCCCTTAATTAAAACATCTTTTCTCGTTTACGATGTGGATATAAGTAGATCTCCAGGGTTTTGAATTTTCTACAACAGCAGATGGTCAAGCTAGAGGCAGATAATAGTTAACGCTTTCTCTCTAGCAGATCCGAACAACGTGAGCTGGCGACCCAGGCGCGGATTAAAATTAAGGCGAACAAAGAGCTGTTAACCCTTTAGAGTGCAGGTTACAGACACCAAACAAGGCGGGGAGGAGCGGGGGGGGGGGGGACGGCCGGGCGCGCGTGCAAACCGGGAACACGTCCGAGAGAGGGTTTATTTTTTTATTCCCTTCCCTCCCTCCCTCTCTCTCCTTTCTGGGCAAAGAGAGAGAGGTGTCAGAAGAAAACAGAAGGTCGGCCAGAGAAGGCGGCACGCTGTTAGACGGAGTTTTCCCTTTTTTTTCCTAATAAATTCTTAGCAGTCTTCTTATTCCTTAATCATTACCATTCCTCGCTGCATTCACCACGCTCATAAAACAGGGCGCTTTTGCACAGCGGCGCGAGGATAAATAACTTGATTTAAAAGCAAAATCAGAATCGGGTCTCTGCCCCGCCAGGGCTTACAATCGGAAATTCGACGGTGGGAGGAGCAAATGGGGTGGGCGGGGCGAAGTGAAGGTGGGGAGAAACTTCCGACTCAGGGGCCAGTCGAGGACTCCCCTAGATCTGCATTCTCTGGTCAAACGGAACCTTATTATACTGGCCTACCTCTTGGGGTTGTTGTAAGCACGACAACAAGGGACAGCGCCTGAATAGTTTGGACCACGAAAGACCTGCATAAAGGCTGGTTAAAACACACGCACACACAAAAAATAAATTAACGGATGAAGGGAACTTTGTTGATCTCAATTAGCTGTTTTCATGGAAATAAGGCTACATAATTTTCTTTTGGCAGGGGAGAAAGTTGAGTCTTTACAGATACGAATTGAAGCGGTACTGAGAGGGATTCGCCTTTGATTTACCATGGGTAAATCTTTTTTTAAACCCAATCCCAAGCAAATCTGAATCAGATTCCGCAGATAAATAGGCTTTCTCCCTTTTGGAACACACACACACACACACACACACACACACACACAGAGTATATATATTATATATGACAAAAACCCAAAGGCAATTGGAAGTCTTTCTGGCGAACGACCAGGGAAGGTATAAACTCGAGCAAAAAGCGTCCCTCGCTAAAAGACGTTTTCACACGTTATGGGGGTTCCTCTCTCGTCTTTTCTGAACCGGGCCAATGCAGGAAAGCGCCGTTTCTCAACCTCAAAGCCGGTCCTGGGTTTATTCGAGGCGAATGACAAAACGAGGAATTCAGTGAATGAAAGAATACATTCCCATTTAAATGTCACTTGTGAAAACTGGCCTGCAGCTGTTTTGCAAACCAAAACACATCCGAGCTGTTTTGCGGCCGCCTTGGAAAGCCCTCAGACGATTCACACACACACGAGTCGCGCAGCAGGAAGCATCCAGGGTTTGCTCTCGGAGCCTAGTGGGCCCCTGAGCGGGATGACACGCGTCTTTCCTAACACCCGCTCGCGCATTCACATTTTACATTTCATTCGCTGCAGCAATTCGCCTGGAAAGTGTGTTTCAGTGAAAACGAGCCATTTTCAGTTTGACTTTCCGGAGTCAGGCGTCAGAGGCTACGAAAAGCTCAGGGCCTCGCTTGCGAAAAAGAAGTCGGTTCTGCCGGTTACGTGAAGGAAGGTTGCGCCTGTCGGCGAACAGGCTGAATAGAGAGGCGTCTTTTGGGGGGGAGAGAAGCGAGTTCGAATCCTGCTGCAGCGAGAAAGCAAATTGGTTCGCCTTAAGCACTATAAACACATTATCTCAGGCTAAACTGCCTCAGGGTTAGAATAAATTCCCGAAGGATTCCAAATCCAAAACTGTTTATAAACTGAAGGAAGGGGGGTGGGGGTGGGGAATCCTGTAGGAATTATTCAGTCATATGCACTTTCACACGTGAGGCTGCCCGAAATGCCTTTCCTCCCCATTTTCCGCGTGCACGTGTGACTGTTCTTAATGAAAGTCGGAAACGGGCATGCAGCCCTTATTCCATGCAGCGCGTCCTCTTACTCACGAGAGGCGTTTTCTGGATTAGACACTGAGGAATCCACATACGTGAATATTCTGACCAACGTTAGGCCTCTGGAGAAGCGATATTATCTTGACTTTACTCGGAAGGAAATCTCATGGAAATGAATGGCGCTTACACCTCCAAACAAATGGCCTTTGTGCAATGTGTGGTTGTGACCAGACCCTGTATGGAACACCCTTGGGTGAATCAGAGATGGGTGGGAGATTAGAATCGATTAAGGCGCACGTTTCCTAGGGGCAAAGCCGTCTGAACGCGGCTAGGTTTACTGCCGGCTAAACCGATTCCCCATTCTACTCTAAAGGCGCTTCCAGAAGCCCCATTAAAGCCTCTGGTGTTTTAACGACGTGGGGAACAAGGATCAGGACTTTCCTTTAGGGAAAGGCGAACCCAGGTCTTTTTATTCCTGAGCTAGGCCTTCGGATCTCTAAAATGGGAAAGAGAGATTTCGAGGGAACTACGTTGGAGCGGAGGAAGCAGATCCTTTTCTCCGGAGTGAAACCCTTGGAGTGCCAGGAAATTATTCCGGAGTAGGAAAATTAACTCGCAACCTTGAGAGGTTTCACCCCGGAGTGAATCCGGAAATGAACTCAGGGGGCCGCGCATCCAGGACTGGTGGCTTTTGTCTGTCCATCTGCGCGCGTTCGGGGGAGCGCGCGTGCGCGTGCGCTTGCATCCGAGGACCCACCTCCGCTCCGCGCAGCTGCTTAACTCCGCTTTCGCCTTCCCCTCGTCCAGCGCCCCTGCCTCCCCTTATTGGCTATCTGTCATGATTATTTTGACTCTCCCGGGCTAAAAGGGCAGCGATTTGGTTTCTGCAATAACTAAAGCCTCGTTCTGCGGTGCGCGCCTTTGATCCAGGAGACAAAAAAGCGGGCTGGAGGGTAAGGGAGGAGAGGGACTCCCCTTCCGGTGTTTTGTCTGGTCTTAACTAAAAAGCAAAGGGAGATTCGGATCAGGAAGGAATACACACACACACACACACACACACACACACACCCCGCCTTCCTCTCTTATGATTCGGGGACCAACGCCATCCTGGGGCTGAAATTCCCTGGGAACAGCCTGGATCTAGACTGAACTGTCCCAAATCCGGGGTGTGGGTGTTGGGGGGGGGGGAATTGTGAGTTTGCCTTCCTACACACACACACACACAGAGGCGGAGGAAAGTTTGAGGAGGTGCCTTCTTTTCACTTGGCAGGCAAGTGGCAATCCAGGAGATCTCGGTTCGAAACGGCTCACAAGAGGGCAACATCGCGCAGATTGAATTTATAAAATAC